>NC_092237.1:16357097-16459597 GCF_036320965.1 Panulirus ornatus
ATCATCATCATCATCATCATCATCATCATCATCATCATCATCATCATCATCATCATCATCACCATCATCATCATCATCATCATCATCATCATCATCATCATCATCATCATCATCATCATCATCATCATCATCATCATCATCATCATCATCATCATCATCACCATCATCATCATCATCATCATCATCATCATCATCATCATCATCATCATCATCATCATCATCATCATCATCATCATCATCACATCATCACCATCATCACATCATCATCATCATCATCATCATCATCATCATCATCATCATCACCATCATCATCAACATCATCACCATCATCACCACCATCATCATCATCATCATCATCACCATCATCATCATCATCATCATCATCATCATCACCACCATCATCATCATCATCATCATCATCATCATCATCATCATCATCATCACCATCATCATCATCATCATCATCATCATCATCATCACCATCATCATCACCATCATCACCATCATCATCATCATCATCATCATCATCATCATCATCATCACCATCATCATCACCATCATCACCATCATCATCATCATCACCATCATCACCATCATCATCATCATCATCATCACCATCATCATCATCATCACCACCATCATCATCATCATCATCATCATCACCATCAGCATCATGATCATGATCATGATCATGATCATCATCATCATCATCATCACCATCATCATCATCATCATCATCATCCCGATCTGGGAAGACTTTCTACCGCGTCTCCGTTAGTTAACACACTGAGCGACAGAGAAGATGGCGCCAGTATCAAGGTTGTTAAACTCACAGGCGGTGTTTTCTCTCATTAATTTCCCTCCGTCATTTCCGTGTAACTGCCATTTTGCCTGTAAACAGTTGGCCAATTACGCCAGGGGACGAAATTGATGGGCCGACTTTCACTTCGTCTTAAAGAGCCAAGTTCATCATCACCTTTCAAAAGTTCTAGAATTACTTTGTTCTACGTTACGATTATCTTTCGTACACATCAAGTCATTTTCTCTATCAACAGTTGAATATTCATAGTCATTTCTTTCCTGCCTGAAGATGTAATGCGACTTTTCATATGAGAATCTTAGTTTCAGAGGTTAAATAGAGTTTGATTCAGTGTGACTGATTATTTCCTGGTATCATAGACCTGCAAATGGCATCAGAAACTCTATAAACTACATCAGCGCGACCCAATTAAGCTATCCAGTAATTTGCCCAAACAAGACTATACAGTCCACCTTTGAAATTCAGTAATCTTGAAACTCCTTTTATAGTAAAATTCAATCCATATTATCCTTCGCTCCTTCAACATTTCCATTAAATTCGATATTCATTTAGCGTCAAAGATCTGATGAGTTCAGTATTGAATTCCCCTTCAAACTCAGGCCTTAGAGTCAGAGTTTCCTCCACCCAATTCCATTCACATAGATGTTCAAACTCTCCTAGAATTTCAGGGCCCGCGACTCAACTCTTCGCATCCGAAGTTACACTCGTAATATTCCAGTGTCTGCGCTGGACGTATCTCACCAGGCATACCAGCACAGCCTCCAGCTGGCTGCCTTCATACTGTGGCTTGAGTGCGGGCCATCCAGAGCCACAAGCATTCTGCTGGTCCTCAGTTCTCGCCCAGCACTGGGGGTATTCCTTGTTGTGCAGGAGCCAGACGGGTGGGTGTACAGGGTGTTGTTGGTGTGGGAGGAAGGTGTTGTTGGTGTGGGAGGAGGGTGTTGTTGGTGTGGGAAGAGGGTGTTGTTGGTGTGGGAGGAGGGTGTTGTTGGTGTGGGAGGAGGGTGTTGTTAGTGTGGAAGGAGGATGTTGTTGGTGTGTTAAGACGGTTGTACTGGTATAGGAGGAGGGTGGTGTTGGTGTGGGAGGAGGGTGTTGTTAGTGTAGAAGGAGGGAGTTGTTGGTGTGGGAGGAGGGTGTTGTTGGTGTGGGAGGAGGGTGTTGTTGGTGTGGGAGGAGGGTGTTGTTGGTGTGGGAGGAGGGTGTTGTTGGTGTGGGAAGAGGGTGTTGTTGGTGTGGGAGGAGAGAGTTGTTAGTGTGGAAGGAGGTAGTTGGTGGTGTGTTAAGACGGTTGTACTGGTATAGGAGGAGGGTGGTGTTGGTGTGGGAGGAGGGTGTTGTTGGTGTAGAAGGAGGGTGTTGTTGGTGTGGGAGGAGGGTGTTGTAGTGTAGAAGGAGGGTGTTGTTGGTGTGGGAGGAGGGTGTTGTTGGTGTAGGAGGAGGGTGTTGTAGTGTAGAAGGAGGGTGTTGTTGGTGTTAAGACGGTTGTATTGGTGTAGGGGAGGGTGTTGTTGGTGTGGGAGGATTGTATTGATGTAGGAGAAGGTTATTATTGATGTAGGGGGAAGGCTCTGTTGGTGTAAGAAGTCGTTGTTGTTGTTGTTGTTGGAGGAGGAGGAGAAGGAAGTTGTTGGAGCAGAAGAGGTGGGAATTATTGTGTTCTGAAGGAGCGGATGTGTGAGAGAGTAAGTGACAGCGTAAAAGTAAGGGTACTGGGAGGTACGTGGGTGTGTATTGGTGTTAGCGGACTCCGTCTGCTCGAGTTTACACCGCGAGTGAAATGTAACCGTTAGCAAAGCTGTATCGCTAGGAGTACAATCCCGTCAAAGAACTTTTCACTTCAAGGGAGTCTACACTCCCCTGCTATTGGAAGTAACGCATCCTTCGGCAGCAGCAGCCTTCAGAAAGGTCCTGGGCAACACCAGGACTCCTTCATAGACACTGGTCCTGAGGTATAAATGGATCTGTAAATGTATGTATACAGTAGGCATATATATGTATGTATGTATGTATGTATGTATGTATGTATGTATGCAAGTAGTTACTATGTATTACGGGGAAAGAGTATGACACTGGTGAGACTATGTCTCCCTAAAGTGAACGCCACATAGCAGGAATCTCTCTCCCCATCACTGAGAGTACAAACATACCACTGAATATGAAGTATGACACAGGTCACTTTCACACCTCCAATGATATACCAAGTGCACTTTCAGCCACATGTCACTTCCACACATCAAGTCCACTTTCAGCCACATGTCACTTCCACACATCAAGTCCACTTTCAGCCACTTGAAGTAAGTTTCCATCGACGTAAAACATCAGAATACATCTAACCGGAACCATTCACAAATGTGCTGATAGATCATTGCCCCACTCCGGTCATGCCAGCCGCTCTTACACAGTCATATCCAGTAAGAGCCTTCAAGATATACGTACCTCGCTCTCCCTTGCAAGAATTGCCCCCATAACCGTTATCCCCTGGCAACATAACGCGCCATCTGTCGCCGCCAACCTTACTGAGAACAATAACGACGACATTAACGACACGTAGGAAGCTAACGAATACGTTTTCATAACATATAGAAAATGGAATTCGGGTTGGGGGGAGGCTGTGTGTCGTTGCTGGATTGTATTGGCAAGTTCGATGTGGTTACGTACGAGCAGAAGCATTGGACATCGTCCATCCCAGGACACTTGGCGAGGGGGGTAGCTCCTCACACTCTCCTATTCATGGATCTCTTTTTACACCACGGGAAGGCGTTGCTCGCCTTGAGAAGTCCATATCTCTCAGCTGGGTCACCCGACGACGAAGGGAGAGCGCTTCCTGGTGGAGACTACCCTCAGCCTCTACTTCGACGAAAGAGCATCGGTGAGTAAGTCTGGGATCCCGCAGGGCGCTACGTAGCCTCCACCTTAGTTTTCTATAGGTTGGAGGCTTCAGTCACGGACCAAAGTCCACATCGAAGTAAGTCTTCAGTTCGACCTCGCTGTCTGTATACCTCAAATTGCACCAAATCAGAGTTCGCAATGGATCGCATCACAGTATGAGGGTCAACTCCTGTAATATCATCACAAGCACCTCGTTTTCTGGAACTGCCGTTCTCCCTACCAACCAATGACCTCATTTGCGTACCAGCGTCTCGGGCAGGGTCATCAAGGGGAAGGTGTAAGAGTCCTTGACCTTTTTTCGAGACCTTTTGTCGCGCTAGACGGTGATGAGGATGGCCAGCCTCGTACAGCGTGTAGGTGAGGAGGAATGAGGAGGGAATAAATGGGAGGCTTGACTGCAAGTGTGAGGAGTGGGGTGGGGAGTAGTAGGGAAGTGTGTGTACACAGCGGGGGTGAGAGGAGGAGGAGGAGGAGGAGAAGAAGCATTAGAAAAGTTGAGGAGGGGGGGAAGTTTTGGGGCTGGCTAAAACGGAGGAGAGCCAAGGGGTTGTGGAGAGAGAGAGAGAGAGAGAGAGAGAGAGAGAGAGAGAGAGAGAGAGAGAGAGAGAGAGAGAGAGAGAGAGAGAGAGAACATGACCCAGAGCGGTAGGATCCTCCTGACGGTGGTGGCTGGAGGTGTGGCGGGAATGGATTTTTGTATTGCGAAACGGCCGCCGCTCGACCATCCACGAGACCGTCAGCTTAAACTGACAAGTTTATAAAGCTTACGCTTTAACAGGAAGACCCGGAGACTATTGGTTTCTTTAGCTCTCAAACAGCGCTCGTCAGAAGGGTTGGTCTGCCACTGAGTCCAGTATTCTCGATCTCCTTTCTTAAAAATAAGCACGATAATGTCCCAACTTCTTTAAAGGAAATCTACAACTGAAAACTTACAAACCGAACTTGTTTGACATATCGAAGTCTTGCGAAGCTGTAAATGATTTACAGAATAATGGAATCAATAAAGTATTGGTCACCTTTATCTTTCTCATCCTTAGAAATATTTTAGCGACCTGACATCATCTTTTTCTCTACCGTAGCCACAATTCGCACTGGCAAATAAGCACCTCAAAACTCAACACGACTACCGAAATGTACCGAAAAGATATATACGGAACTGTGGAAAATTTCAGTCATGGAGCGAAGTTTTAGAGAGAGAGAGAGAGAGAGAGAGAGAGAGAGAGAGAGAGAGAGAGAGAGAGAGAGAGAGAGAGAGAGAGAGAGAGAGAGAGAGAGAGAGCAAAATGTAGTTGGCCAAAGAGGATGATCATTAACGTAGGGCCAGCCAGTGTGGAGGGTGGAGGCGACCCTGATAGTATCATCACATCCATCAGGTCAGGCCAGAGAGAGAGAGAGGCAGGCGAACCCTCCCGCCCACGGACGACACTACCATTTTTTCCTTCCCCCTCATCTCCAATACTGGGAGCTGAAGAGGACTGGAGACGTTGAGTAGATTGGGTGTCGGTGATTGGTCCTGCCAATCTACCGGGCTACCTGCTGAGGATTGGGGAAATGTATAAATAGAAACAGATATTGGACACGAGGAAGAAAAAACATCTAATTAAGGGAAAGGCGATATCAAACTTCCAGAAGTTAGCTCCACACAAAAAAGGCATTTATTCTTCATATCTCAGAGGAAAATGAAAGAATATTTTTGCCAAGACTTTCCTTTAACTTCAAAGGCCTCCAGGGAGTCAAATACGCCTCTGATCACGTCAGGAAATGATTGGAAATGTGAAGAAAAAAACACACACGTTTCTTTCCCATCTTCCTTTCGGGTGAGATTATAATGAATGAAAGGGGAAGGAACACAGATCTAAGATCGTACGTCATATTGGTTCTAAGACCATGTGTTGATACGTGTTTTCCTTACCGTCACTTTAATTTTCTGTTGAAATGATTTGTTGATCTTGATTTGTATCAACAATTATCATAAGGAAAATGGCATATCATCGACATCTAATAAGGTCGATTCTCTCTCGCTCTCTCTCTCTCTCTCTCTCTCTCTCTCTCTCTCTCTCTCTCTCTCTCTCTCTCTCTCTCTCTCTCTCTCTCTCCCTCTCTCTCTCTCTGTAAAGGAATGACTAAACAGGAGATCTGAAATAGCGTGGGAACACAGAAACACACTATGGAGGAGAGATAGGAGACACAGGAGTCAGGCTGCACGTCAGAAAAGTGAGCCGAAATAGCCGACGTGTTGAAAAAAGAGAAAGGAATCACTGATGTACATGTGAGGCATAGTTCATTAGTTAAAGGAATAACAAAAAAAACTATTTCACAAATTTATGAGAAGTGAAAAACCAGAATAAGGATCAAATGATTACGTTAAAGAGACTGAGAAAGAACAAGACATCGATTTGTGGTAGGTGAATACGACGAGCCAGTGTGTCTGTACTCGAAGACCATGATGAACCACAGATAGAGGAGAGAAAAGATACCTAAACATTCTTTAAGATAAATCCTGTGGAAATGAGGAGGTTCATGAAGGATCCAGACCTCGAACAGAGCCTATGGTCAAGGTGGCATTCACCACCTGGACTGAGAGAGTGGGTCTAGATCACTGGTAAACCAATATATCCAGTGAAAGAGAATATGAACATACTATCATTATAACAAGAGGAGACATGGGAGTACCTGTGATCTACAAGTCATTAGAACCTACAAAATGCTTAAGAAAATAGTCAGGAAGCAGATAGAGGAGTTCTATTAGGCTGGCACAGGCTGTTGATATACGAGAGACAATATGGATTCAGAAAGAAAGTATCTGGCCCATAGATCTCCGTGGCTTTATCTGAGTATTCAACCCCTGAGAAAGAAGGGATGAGTATGTGGATTGTATCTTTAACTACCACAAGGCGTTTGATACTGTCCCTCTCACACAAGCCTGGTGATGAAGGAGGGCTACCGGAATCGACTGACGGCTGCGAAGCTGGGAGGGAACTGAGAACACATGTCCAGGGAGCCTCCTCAAACTAGGTAAGGGTGCTGGTTCCACTGCTGTTTTCCACCTACGTTAATGATGTGCTGAACGAAGGCGGAATTGTGCATGAATATATTTACTGATGCTTAACCAACAGACCAGAGATGGTGACCTCCGTACTGGGGAGACAAAGAACCAGCGTTGTACCACGAGAGAGAGAGAGAGAGAGAGAGAGAGAGAGAGAGAGAGAGAGAGAGAGAGAGAGAGAGAGAGAGAGAGAGAGAGAGAGAGAGAGAGAGAGAGAGAGAGAGAGAGACCCGGGGGTTGTAATCACGCCAAATATGTGACTAGAAAAGCTTTTGAGATGGATCACGAGGGAGGCAAGCTACACGATGGACAGCATCAGAACAACCTTCAAGTACAGAGACAAGCCCTCAAGCACAGAGACATTGAGGTCTCCTGGGGGATAAGTATACACGACGTAGTACAGTCACTCTAGGCTGGAATATATAAACACTGGTTTGGTCTCCCCTCCCGTGGAATGGGGCAAGAATTATACCAGATCTTCCTGGCATGAGATACCTGGAATGTGATAAAACTATGGATTTGAATATCCAATAGCATATAAGATTGAAATACTAAAGCATATATGTTCCTACATAGTATACATGTTTAAAAGTAAAGCTTGTATCCTTAGTGCTCTTGTGTTTTTTTTAATTCGAAGTGCACTCGCTGTAACGCTACGTGTATTGGACGAACCAAACGCCAAACAGCAGCCAGGATTTCAAAGGATGAGGGGCGACCCTTTCGCTCAGACCACCTGTGGTCCAAACCGTCATTCTCAGCAATCCGAGACCATGGTGAAGCCTCAGGCTACCCTGCAGAAAGCCAGGATTTCCCTGTTCCCCAAGCGCCACATGCATAGTGAGAGGGAGCGTATGTGGTCTTAGAATTATCCTCAACACATAATGAAGATGTTACGAGATTTTTCTGAAGTGACTTATCTTGGCGATTGATTGGCCTGGAGCACAAACCAACTAGCGAACCAACTGTTTTATTTACTTCCTCACACCATAGCGTTCCCGCCTCAGCTGCCACTATCGTGCCCCACTAGATACCCCATGTAACGCTCGATATCCCAACCTTGCATCTGTAACGTTAGGTCTCGTATTTCTTACATTAACATTACTATAAGCACGATGCTGTGTGTATAATCCCTGGCGTACGTAGAGCAACCTTCTTTCAACGAGGTCACAAATAATGTGAAGTGTTTCTAGGATTGATATTGGCATATTACAGGATTTGATGTTCTGGGTCTGACGATAATGTTATACTCAAAGTGTTAAGATGTTGATCTATGCCCTGATGTTCCTTTTTATTCGGGAAGTCACTCGTTTATGAGATGGCGTCCTAGCTACGTCTATTCGTTGTATATCAACTGACTGTTATATTTCTTTCTTGTATCTCCCCTGATGATGTGATTATTTCACGTAAGTGCACTTGGGAACTTATCGTGTTTCATTTCCCCGTGGACTCATAGGATCATATATATATATATATATATATATATATATATATATATATATATATATATATATATATATATATATATATATTACGGAAAGGTAAGAGATATAGTCAGAGTAATGCATGCAGGGAGAGAATCCGCAAAATTCACCGCCTGACAGGATGAACTAGACACCAGTCGTCAGCGTCAGTAGTTCTCACTGGGAAGTGAGATACATTTGGCTCTTCATCAGGGACGAGTGGAGAGGTAAAGTGTTGGATGGCATTTGTTACCTTGTGTCCATCGACGACTCACGCCAATTAGCACTGGATTGCTTTTAGTTTCCCTGTGAAAGTTGGGTACGTAGTGTTGACCATCGTGTACGCACGTTATACCTTATGGAGGTTAACTCATTTCAGTGTGTGGTAGGACCAGGGGTTAGAAAAAGGAATATGTATTACCTCATCTTGATATCCTGGATCAACGTTGATGGCGATGTAACCCCGGTGGCGAGGCGCCGTCCGGATACTGTGTGACCCGGATATATACCTGAGGGTCTTAAGAGGAAAGACTTGTTAACCAGTAACCACCTTGTTCCAGCAGTGTGTCATGACTCAGGAGCGTCGTCTTGTTACCTCCGTCCGTCTGTCTTATCTGTCTGGTTCTATCATGGTTCAGGGGGAACAGATATGAATAGAACTGATCAAACTTTCGACAGTAAGGATCCCTGGTTACTCACATCCGAGCTGATGGTGCATAACGAGCCTCAGTCCAGCTCTAACAACTGCTATTCAACGCGGCAAGTAAAAGGGAAGAAGTGCTTCACTCAACCTCAACGCTATAATAAATTACAGCAAAAATATCGGATCTGCAGGAGCAAGAGGACGCGAAACACGAAGGTTGAGCCTCGAGTGCAAGCGACAAGTTCTGTGTAACTGCAATCCACAGAGTTTCAAATGACGGAGGTTCGTGGTCTGCAACAGCTCCATTTGGCTCAGGATTTCTCGACGTGTGGTGTAGACAGGTGGTGTTGCCAGGAGGTTCCAGCAATGATCAGGCCTCCAGCTGGTACCGGCAGCTGTTTGGAAACTTCCCTCTCCCCCTTCCAAAGGGTAACTGGAACATTGTAGTTGGCGGCAGTGGTTTCTTATATAACTCCAGGCTGCTCCTCCCTCCCTCCCTTGGGAGCAGGATAGATGAATAGGGTGTGCCGGGGTTGCACCTTCGTCAGGAGCAGAGTGAGGGGAAAGGAGTAAGGTTTGCTCGGATTGAACCTTCGTCAGGAGCAGGGGAGAGGAAGAGGAACAGGGTGCGTCAGGGGTAAACCTTTGTCAGGAGCAAGGCAGGGGAGAGGAGTAGGATGCGTCCGGGGTAAACCTTCATCAGGAGCAAGGCAGGGGAGAGGAGTAGGGTGCGTCAGGGGTAAACCTTCATCAGGAGCAAGGCAGGGGAGAGGAGTAGGGTGCGTCTGGGGTAAACCTTCATCAGGAGCAAGGCAGGGGACAGGAGCAGGGTGCGTCTGGGGTAAACCTTCGTCAGGAACAAGGCAGGGGAGAAGAGGAAGGTGCGTCTGGGGTAAACCTTCGTCAGGAGAAGGGCAGGGGAGAGGAGCAGGGTGGAGCCAAAGGTGACTAAAGTGTCCCTCAAGCTGTCGCCGTATACCAGGAGAGTTGTATCAAGAGGACATTATCGTTTCTCAGGTACAGCAGAACAGTTTCGTTAGCGCCATGACCGACCATGATGCGGAAGACTGCAGTGATCTATGGCAGCGCCCCTGCAACTTTGCCTACAAATCAGGCTCGACTTTGAGAGTCTCATATCCTCCTGGAGAAGATGATATTTCGTCCCCTGGCTCTCTCTCTCTCTCTCTCTCTCTCTCTCTCTCTCTCTCTCTCTCTCTCTCTCTCTCTCTCTCTCTCTCTCGTTTTCTCGTTTACTTTTCTTCTTTATCTCTTCACCTCCTGTGCTCCTGTCATCTGTCTACACACACACACACACACACACACACACACACATACACACACACACACACACACACTAACATACACTTATACATTAACACGCACATATACTCTGACATACATACACTCGGAATCAAGTATTTATACAAAATATGATATGGAAATGAGCATGAATATTGCAATGTACTTTGAGTTCCTGGTTATCTTAAGCCAAGCGACGTGATGACAGTGAGGAAGGTAACTATTACGAGTGCGGAGTTAAGAGCAAGACTCCCACCATCAAGTGGAACAACCTGCAACTTTAAATCACCTCGTTTGGAAGGGGAATGAAATTTCACGGTTATATTTACGGCTGCAACCGAGAGCCAAGATCAAACGTTGATGTTCTCGTGGTGTGTGTGTGTGTGTGAGAGAGAGAGAGAGAGAGAGAGAGAGAGAGAGAGAGAGAGAGAGAGAGAGAGAGAGAGAGAGAGAGAGAGAGAGAGAACGTGTCACGCGAGACTCGTACATAAATACCAAAACCCAGCTGGCTGGCGTGAGTATCTTTTGGAGTCACTCACTGACTGGACCTGACTGACTGGCACTGACTGACTGGCTGGCTATCTGGCACGAAACTGACTGGCGTCATGAACAGTCATATAGCCTTGTACGTACACCCTAGAGGGACGAATATCGTCCTCCAGCAGGTTGCTGCTGGGACCCAGCTGCTCACACTGTGGGTAGGGAAGGAGGTGATCCCCTACCATGTAAGGCAAAGGAGAGAAGGGGGTCTTCACGTCTGTGTCCTCACCTACAGGTTTCCAGTCCACGTCTCTCGACCTCCCTCGGCTGCAATCTCGGCTTTTTCCCAGTTTATATTAATCAGTCTTTCAATCTGTGTCCAGATGTAAGGTTAGATCACTTTCCAAAATTTTTCTCATTCGAGTGAATCAATTTTCTGGTTTTACATTCCCTGAATTTTCATCACCTCAGGGTACGTGCTTCCCCCATTATGATTTTCTTCCCTTGTCGGCTCCTCACGTCTCTCTCTCTCTCTCTCTCTCTCTCTCTCTCTCTCTCTCTCTCTCTCTCTCTCTCTCTCCCCAAGTCTGAGGTCCCTCTCCTATCTTCAGCCAAGTCGTCCCGCTCCCTCCAACCCAAACTAATGGGTTCCTCTGTCTTCCCTGTTTCATTTCTTGTGTCATTTCCTCTTCCTTTATTGCCAGTGTTTGCCCTGCTTCACGGTGACCTACGAACCCTCACGGTGTGGAAACTTTTCTTTCTTCTGTTGCAGCAGCTGCTTCCTCTCTACTACTAAGGCTACTACTAACCACTCCTACCATGACTACTACCAGCTACTACTACTACAGCTACTGTTACCGCTACTACTACTACTACTGCTGCTACTATTACTATCACTACTACTACTATTACTATTACTATCACTACTACTACTACTACTACTACTACTACTACTACTACAACTACTTCTACTACTACTACTACTACTACTACTACTACTACTACTACTATTGCTACATCAACAACAGAAACAACGGCTACTACTACTACCACTACTACTACTACCACTACTATTGCTACTTATATTGCAACATTACCACCATTATCATCAGCGAGGTTTCTACTAATAGCATACAAACGGTAATGTCAATATTACCACCACTTCAACAAGTACCACCATTACCACCACTCCATCTACCAGTACTACCAACACTTCCACTATACCACCACTACAATAACAACCACAGTAAGTCCCACTACAACCCTTACAGTTGTACCTGGTCTTGATCTTGTCCTGTGTTGTAGTCGTTTGTTTAGAATCGAACCTATTTACATAGTGATGTTCTTTTAGGATAATGCCATGACTAATAAGACGTTCCTTTAGACTTAAAAAAAAATACGCTCGTCATACCTAAAAAAAGAAAAGATATGAAGCGACTCAAGTGATGGGTTGCATTTCGCCCTTGTGAAATCTATTACAATCGCCAAACTGGATACAACTTGACAGGTTAATGAATCGATTCTGTTCAGTGGAAAATGACTGGTTAATGAACAGGCTTTGGGTTAATGAACTGTCCATGTGGGCTGAGGATTACAGGGAGCAGACCAAACTGTTGTGAAATGATGGAATGACTTTAGCACAGGATAACTTTACGGGCCAACTTGGGAATGGATTGACCCTCCTTTCAGGAGCTGGGTGAGTTACATCCACAGGATTTGGCTGATTCGCACTGTTCGCAATACAAGAGTGAATCCCATTCTCTTTCTTTAAAGGAAAACTGATGATGGAGACAGTAAATATATACAGTAAATATATGAAAAAATACATCAAAGAATATGAGTCTTGTAGTTTGGGGTAACGAATTGACTCACTGAAATGTGAAACGAGATGGATTAAATAAAGTAAATACCTGACTTTAAGTGAACACCTGACTGTAAGTACCTGACTTTAAGTAAATACCTTACTGTAAGTATATACCTGACTGTAAGTAAATAAATGGCTTTAAGTAAATACCTGACTGTAAGTAAATACCTGACTGTAAGTATATACCTGACTGTAAGTAAATTCCTGACTGTAAGTGAATACCTGACTGTAAGTGAATACCTGACTGTAAGTATATACCTGACTGTAAGTGAATGCCCGACTGTAAGTAAATACTTGACTGTAAGTATATACCTGACTGTAAGTAAATACCTGACTGTATGTATATTCCTGACTGTAAGTAAATACTTGACTGTAAGTAAATACCTGACTGTAAGTATATACCTGATTGTAAGTGAATACTTGACTGTAAGTATATACCTGAGTGTAAGTGAATACTTGACTGTAAGTAGATACCTGACTGTAAGTGTATACTTGACTGTAAGTAGATACCTGATTGTAAGTATATACCTGACTAAATAAATACTTGACTGTAAGTAAATACCTGACTGCAAATACATACCTGGCTGCAAGTATATACTTGACTGAAGTAAATACCTGATTGTAAATGAATACCTGACTGTAAGTAAATATCTGACTGTAGGTATATACCTGATTGTAAGTAAATACCTGACTGTAAGTATATACCTAACTGTAAAGAACACCTGACTATTGCTCTCTGCGTTCTGCAACTGACCGTTCGCAGTAAAGTCTTACTTTGTTCGAGTAGATGTATGTATATCTATGCATGATCGTCTATATTGTACTGTACGAGGAGGGAGGAAGGTCTACACTCAAGGGGCATCCAAGACTCTTGAACATCCTCTACAGTTGTATAACGTTTGAATTTATGTATGCTGTCCACATTCATGTATGCTGTCCACATTCATGTATGTTGTCCACATTCATGTATGCTGTCCACATTCATGTATGCTGTCCACATTCATGTATGCTGTCCACATTCATGTATGCTGTCCACATTCATGTATGTTGTCCACATTCATGTATGCTGTCCACATTCATGTATGCTGTCCACATTCATGTATGCTGTCCACATTCATGTATGCTGTCCACATTCATGTATGCTGTACACATTCATGTATGCTGTCCATATTTATGTATGCTGTCCACATTCATGTATGCTGTTCACACTCATGTATGCTGTCCACATTCATGTATGCTGTCCACATTCATGTATGCTGTCCACATGCATGTATGCTGTCCACATTCATGTATGCAGTCCACATTCAAGTATGCTGTCCACATTCATGTATGCTGTCCACATTCATGTATGCTGTCCACATTCAGGTATGCTGTCCACATTCATGTATGCTGTCCACATTCAGGTATGCTGTCCACATTCATGCATGCTGTTCACATTCATGTATGCTGTCCACATTCATGTATGTTGTCCACATTCATGTATGCTATCCACATTCATGTATGCAGTCCACATTCATGTATGCTGTCCACATTCAGGTATGCTGTCCACATTCATGTATGCTGTCCACATCCATGTATGCTGTCCACATTCATGTATGTTGTCCACATTCATGTATGCTTCCACATTCATGTATGCTGTCCACATTCAGGTATGCTGTCCACATTCATGTATGCTGTCCACATTCATGTATGCTGTCCACATTCAGGTATGCTGTCCACATTCATGTATGCTGTCCACACTCATGTATGCAGTCCACATTCAGGTATGCTGTCCACATTCATGTATGCTGTCCACATTCATGTATGTTGTCCACATTCAGGTATGCTGTCCACATTCATGTATGCTGTCCACATTCATGTATGCTGTCCACATTCATGTATGCTGTCCACATTCATGTATGCTGTCCACATTCATGTATGTTGTCCACATTCATGTATGCTGTCCACATTCATGTATGTTGTCCACATTCATGTATGCTGTCCACATTCATGTATGTTGTCCACATTCATGTATGCTGTCCACATTCATGTATGCTGTCCACATTCATGTATTTTGTTCCACATTCATGTATGCTGTCCACATTCATGTATGCCGTCCACATTCATGCATGCTGTCCACATTCATGTATGCTGTCCACATTCATGTATGCCGTCCACATTCATGCATGCTGTCCACATTCATGTATGCTGTCCACATTCATGTATGCTGTCCACATTTACGTATGCTGTCCACATTTATGTATGTTGTCCACATTCATGTATGCTGTCCACATTCATGTATGCTGTCCACATTCTTGTATGCTTTCCACATTCATGTATGCTGTCCACATGCATGTATGCTGTCCACGTTCATGTATGCCGTCCACATCTAGACATTCCACGACTCAGCTCATTCATTTCTTCTGTGGAGTTACTTCTCTACATCTTTCCTAATAATTTTCTTTCTTGGGATCTTGTTCGGGCACGTTGCTTCTCTCTCTCTCTCTCTCTCTCTCCCTCTCTCTCTCTCTCTCTCTCTCTCTCTCTCTCTCTCTCTCTCTTTCTCTCTCTCTCTCTCTCTCTCTCTCTCTCTCTCTCTCTCTTTCCGTCTCTTCAGGAGATTGTCACTGGTTGTTAAACTGGTTCTGGGAACTTGAAGGCTGTGATCAACTTTCCCTTTAATCTTTTCCACATTTCCTTTCCCCACAGTGGGCATATTTAAGGCCTCTTATCTCTCCCTGTAACTCATCTCTCTTGGTTCTCGTACCATTTTCTTCGTCGCCTTCCTCTGGACTTTCTCTATTAGTTCTTGGTATTTCTCTGAGCGGAGTGACCAAACTTGAGAAGAATATTCTATTATCATTCTGATATCTGTGGCAGACAGCTCGGGAGACATCTAATCCATTTACATAAATGGAATCTTGATATTTACCAGAAGACAGTGTGTCTTCGTAGTTCTCCTGGGTTGGTGTTCTGGCCTTGGGTTGGACACAGTGGTGATGATCGTGTGTGTGTGTGTGTGTGTGTGTGTGTGTGTGTGTGTGTGTGTGTGTGTGTGTGTGTCTTCTTTAGTGCCCGCCCCATCTGCAGGTCAAACTCTCGCCAAAACTTCCCCCATTTTCCAGCCTTTCGCTTCACGTCATGGTCACTCACCCCCTATCCCGGTCATCCCCCCATAGATCTCTTTCTTGCCCTCTTGGCGTCTTTCTTGCTCCACCTTCATATCTTCCTCCTATCCCATCTTTCTCCAGACATCTCCCTCACGGCATGATTATGTCTCATCGAGTTCGACACAGTCTTCCTCACGTACGCCTTCACATTTAAGTTCTGACCTAACGTATTCATGTGTATCCTCCTCCACCTCCACAGTCCAGAACGTCCACATAAGGTCTTGCATTCAGTGACCGACACGACACGAGATGCCTCGGCTGAAAGAAATAAAGACTAGGAGAATATAAAGGAATTAAATAAGACCTCTTCCCGTTTACATAGAGACCCGAGTCTCCAAGGTAGAAAGGTTGCAGGAAGTGGTGGTAGGAAGACGAGAGAGAGAGAGGAACAGAGAGTGCCATAGCCTCTCTCAGATGTCAGAGGTCATGTCTGTGTACCATATGCTGGCTCTTTAACATTCACGTCTCCAGCAACAAGTCACGGTTATCTGTTAACAGCTTGTTCTCTACGTTTTAAAGCTGCTTTGTTCACAGGATTCCAGCGTGAAATGAAATTTAGACAAGTGGACTTGAATGTAAAATACTTTTATGTTACACACACACACACACACACACACACACACACACACACACACACACAATATATATATATATATATATATATATATATATATATATATATATATATATATATCGGAGTTTACAAGGTTTCAAAGATCAAACTCCTTTATCAGTTGACATATCACAAGCAAAGTAAAAAATGAAAAAAGAAAAACTCATCCAGGATGTCCACTGTTGCTCGCCTTGCAAACGTTGTCTAAAAACATATATAAAAAGAAAAAAAAATGTAGAATTGTGTGGCTCAGCCATTGTGAGTGTAAACCATGTATTTTAGAATGTCATGTGGAGTGTAGTCTGGTGGAGTTACCCATGATAGCTGGGGTTAGTGCCAGGAAAATAGAAAATGATAACAGAAAAGAATTTATGTTCATGATGATTGTGTTATGATTGTATGGACAGAAAAAGAAAAAGGAAACTATGATAGATGATTATAATGCCTTCGAAATTATTCCCTAAAATGCACTTTCCTTGCAAAATAATGTGTCTCCCCTGATGATGTGATTATTACACGAAGGTGCACTTGGGAACTTACCGTGTTTCATTTTCCCCGTGGACTCATAGGAATATACTTGATCACGCGCAAAATTGTGATCCTTTCCAATATATATATATATATATATATATATATATATATATATATATATATATATATATATATATATATATATATATATATGCTACAAATCTGCAGGCGTTAAGGATCGTACGAGATGGTCGTACGGTCATACAGAGAAGCACTGATATACACGATACAAAAAGTCGAAAAACTCGACACAAAAAAAAATACATGAACAGGACTCTAGATGCAGATGGCTTGGTAATGTATGCATGGAAGCTGCCAGCATGTGTAACGTAAGGGAATACTATGTGTATATCCTCAAACACGACGGTGCGATCCTCGAACACGACGGTACGATCCTCGAACACGACGGTACGATAGTCGAACACGATGGTACGACCGCTGAACCCGACGGTACGACCATTAAGGACAACGGTACAACGCTAGGGTACGGTTGGTGTGCTCTCAAAGCTGGCTTTCAGGGTACCTTTTTGTTCTGGAAGGTCGGACCATTGTGATGGGGGATCGTTCCATCGTGCTCAAAGATCATACCGTCGTTCCCAAGCATCGTACAGTCGTTCCCAAGGATCGTACCGTCGTGCTCAAGGATCTTACCGTCGCACTCAAGGATCGTAACGTCGTGATAGGATCGTACCGTCGTACTCAAGGATCGTGCCGTCGTACTCCTGGATCGTACCGTTGTTCTCGATGGATAATCGCAATCTCTTACGCTGCTTAAGACAAAACCACTCACCCACCAGACCCATCAAGATGTTGACGTAGATCATCAACCATCCTCATCATGCTGGGACATTACAGACAGCGAGACGTAGACACGTCAGGTCCAGATACCCAGTCATCAGGTCCACCATCCAGATATGCCAGGTTACCTCGTCTGGGCACGATAACAAAAGGAGACCCTCATTTCTTTTCCCCAGGTCCAACTGAGCTAAAAATATCCTGTCTTAAATGTTAAGATGATATCACGTTAAGGGTATACAGGGGGCGTCTGTCATAGTCTGTTTTGTTTGTATGTCAGGCTGTGTGTATGTGTTTTGAATTACCTACTCGTACTTACCCCTTTGCACTGTACGAAGGGAGTCTTACACTAGTGGGGGCCCTATCTCTGAAACATTCTCTACCACAATAGAACTTGAATAACTACATGCTGTCTGCACTAACCATGTCTTCAGTCATCTTATTCCATTCATTCACCACTCCTCTACCACGAGTAAGCAATGCCTCACATCATATAACATGTTTCTTGTTGAACTTCATGTTATGGCCTCTGGTTGTTCTATCCTTGTAATTTTCCAAGCACTATTCTCTACGTTATCAATCCGTTTTAAAGATATAAAGGTTGTGATCAGGTCACCCCTCACTCATCTACCTTCCAAGGTAAATCTAAAGCCTCCAACCTTGCCTTGTAGCACAGCTCTCTTAATTTTGGTACTATGTTCTTTGTCCTCCTCTGGACCTTTTATATCTGTGCTTCGTTAGGCGAGATGACCAAACTTGAGAAGCATATTCTAGACTTGGCCTTATGTAGGATCTGAAGAGCTTGCTGAGTACATCCTTAGCCATGACCGTAAATGGCATTCTAATATTTGCTGAGAGACAGCTGGTCCCTTAAGGTGGACCTCTGGTGGCGAGTTAAGGAAACAATGTCGCCTCCCACTTTCTCTCTAACAGATTCCCGCAACTTGTTTCCTGGCAGATGATAACCATCATCGAGGCCTATCATTAACTGTGGCCCATCCACATTACATTCACTCGGGTCGAACTTCATCACCCATTGTATCAGGCATATGTGTTGATATGTCTTAGTGAAGACAAATCTTTCTCATGCACTGTGCAGTACCACGACCATCTGGTGGTAAAACAAGAAGTACTTGTTTGAATATGTCTTCGTACTTCTTGCCTACATCAAATTCTTTATTTTTTTCCAATTCTTCTTATACTTATCTTATTCCTCCTAACCATTCTGGAAGTTGAATCAACTTTATATCTTTCGAAAACGTTGCATAACATTCTTTATGATAACACAAAGCATATATATTGCCATACAATCATGACTGGCGAGTCCACATTGTAAAACAACAAATGATAATTCTAACACAGGTTCGAAAGCGGATTCATCAGCCATCGCGAAACTGCGCTGCACACACGACAACCTTCCAGTTGCTCTCATTGCTCCAGCTGCCTGAGCTTGGAGTCTGAACTCCGACAAATCACCCATAAATACTCCGGATGGCCCCCAGTGCTGAGATGGGACCGTGGGAGCAGTGATGGCTAAGAGCTTTGCATAAGTAAAGGCGTCTGCGTCTAGGGAGAGGACAGATGTGGCAGACCCACTGCAGTGAGAGTGAGGAGAGAGAGTGAGAGTGTGTGTGTGTGGGAGCTGTAAGGGCTGGCGAGTCACTCATGCTGAAGACTCACCACGAGCTGGGATACTGGGTTCACGACTCCATCACGGCCTACCTACCTTCCTACCTCACACGCATGCAACCAAGAGTGAGGCGTTCCGTGTGTGTGTGTGTGTGTGTGTGTGTGTGTATGTGTGTAATTTCTGTTGTTCTGTAGCTGTTCTAACTCGTACTGGTTCATGGTTCTTGTGTGTTACTTTTATCTTTCTTGTACCATAGATTGTCTTGTGTCATTAGATATCGACTGCTCCCTCTGTCATTGTATGTATACATGCCAGACCCTCTGCTTTTCTGTCTGTCTCTCTGTCTGTCTGCCCGGCTGTCTTTCAACCCACCATTTTCACAGTTTCTTTCTTTGCCTCTTCTCGCCTCTCGTACATTGTCCGGCCATCTCTCACAACTCCCGCGAGGGTAGGAGCAAAACAATGTTTTGGGTAACATTAATTATTGGTTCACTATCATTGTGTCCATGACTCTGCTTTCTCTCGTCGACCCCTTTGATTTTGAATGAGAGAGAGAGAGAGAGAGAGAGAGAGAGAGAGAGAGAGAGAGAGAGAGAGAGAGAGAGAGAGAGAGAGAGAGAGAGAGAGAGAGTGAGTTGCAGGAACCCCAATTCACTTTCTAGTCTGGCTATCCATTGTTTTCACCAATCATATGTCCTTATAGAAATTCCTTAGCGGACGGTTCGTCTGGAACATCAAAACTGCAGTAACGTGTCAGGCGGAGGGGAAAAATGATAAACGTTGGCCTAAAAGAAATATGAATGATAAAAAAAGAGAGCAAAAGAATAGAGCAAAAGGAAAAAGAGAAACTGTCACAATTTTTGAAGCAGTGACGTGAGTCCATTTTCAGTGCCTCTGTGTAGCTGTAAGTCTCATGATTATGTTATTCTTCATCTCACTTCAAGTCTTCCTATATCTGCTTATGTTCGCTGAGCGGGGGATCATCCCCTTACTAATTCGCCAAGCGGATGACACCGGTTGGTTATTTGTTAAATGATGACCCGAGTGTGCAAAATGATGCTCCACTGTCGAGTTTATGATGTATTTCTTAACGTATACTAATGCGTCACTGTCGAGTTTATGATGTATTTCTTAACGTATACTAATGCGTCACTGTCGAGTGTATGACGTATTTCTTAACGTATACTAATGCGTCACTGTCGAGTATATGACGTATTTCTTAACGTATACTAATGCGTCACTGTCGAGTGTATGACGTATTTCTTAACGTATACTAATGCGTCACTGTCGAGTGTATGACGTATTTCTTAACGTATACTAATGCGTCACTGTCGAGTATATGACGTATTTCTTAACGTATACTAATGCGTCATTGTCGAGTATATGACGTATTTCTAAACGTATACTAATGCGTCACTGTCGGGTATATGACGTATTTCTTAACGTATACTAATGCGTCACTGTCGAGTATATGACGTATTTCTTAACGTATACTAATGCGTCATTGTTGAGTATATGACGTATTTCTTAACGTATACTAATGCGTCACTGTCGAGTTTATGACGTATTTCTTAACGTATACTAAGCGTCACTGTCGGGTATTTTGACGTATTTCTTAACGTATACTAATTGCGTCACTGTCGAGTGTATGACGTATTTCTTAACTATACTAATGCGTCACTGTCGAGTATATGACGTATTTCTTAACGTATACTAATGCGCATTGTCGAGGGATATGACGTATTTCTAACGTATACCAATGCGTCATTGTCGAGTATATGACGTATTTCTCAGCGTATACCAATGCGTCATTGTCGAGCGTATGACGTATTTCTCAGCGTATACTAATGTGTCTAAGGAATGGCAACACGAAGGACACTGTTCGTATTGACTCTCTCCCTAATAAATGTTATATTGATTTTATTGATATCAAGATCGGTCTTCTCTTCTCGCAGATTCATTATATATATATAATATATAAATGTGTATATATATATATATATATATATATATATATATATATATATATATATATATATATATATATGAATTTATATATATATATCAAATGTGGGTGTTGCCAGGATCCATTACGCCGCGTGTGAAAAATTACTTTTGGCGAGGCTGTATCACTGGGAGTACAATCTCTTTAAAGAACTAATAACTCCAATGGAATCTACATTTCCCTGCTACTGGAAGTGGCGCAGCCTTGGGCTACACGAACCTTTAGAAAGGACCTGGGTAACACCAGGACTCTCTCGTAGAAAGCGGGTCTGGCTTGATTATAAATAATAGACGAATAGATATCGTATGTGTCTGGCCTGATTATAAACAATAGACGAACAGATATCACATGTGTGCCTTCTGTCAGACACAGAAACCTTTGGGACAAGTCAGTTTCTCGTGCTAGGGAAGGGAGCGTTGCAGATCGAGTTATTCTGTATCAGGTGCTTCTGATATTACCCTCCCTCACAGATATAAGGTTTGGATTATATAAGAAACTGCGTTACGAATATATATCACGGGCTATTCTATCTACGTTGGCTCACCTGAAGAATCGACTTCACTCGACAGCCAAATGTACGTCGAATTATACTTGACGAATTGCTCCTAAACACGTACAAACGTACCAATCAACGACTGTACACTCGACACAGACACACACACACACACAGACACACACGAGTTCCAGTGTATTCGCCAAGCCTGCCTAGAATAGCCTCCAAATATTGAGTTTGCTCCGACAAACTCTCATGATTGCATTACAGATACGCTTGTCAACCTCCTCACTTCGACGGGGAATACTAAATGAGGTTTCCCTCCAGGATATTCAGCCAATATCCTGGCGAAGCCTGATGTATGGAGGGATCCCAGACATTACCATGTCCCCTCCCTGTATTCCAGGGTGTATATGGGAGGTGTATGGCCATACCTGTCTACACTCCGCATCGGCGTGTGTGTGTGTGTGTGTGTGTGTGTGTGTGTGTGTGTGTGTGTGTGTGTGTGACCAAATGCGTTTTTCGTGTGTGAAGATATGAAGGCATACGGTGACTGCATCTACCCTCAGTTGACAGTATCTGTATCTATCTGGCTCTCTATCTGATGATCAGTTTATCTATCTATTTATTTATCCATTCATCCAATCATCTATCTATCTATCTGTTTACCAATTAATCTATCTATTCATCTATCTCTCTATCAATTCATCTATCTATCTATCTACCAATCTTCCTATCTGTCAATTCATCTATCTATCTACTTATCAATCTATCTACCTATCTATCTATCTATCTAGCTAGCTATTCAGCTATCTATTTATCAGTCTATCTACCTACCCATTTACCAATCTATCTATCTATCTATCTCTCTACTCATCTATCTATTCATCTATTCATCTATCTATCTATCTTACGAAACTATCCATCTATCCATGAAACATTCACTTCCTCCTTCTCTGACCCCTTCCTCCTTCCCCTTCCTCCATCAGTGCCCAGCCCACACAAGAAAAGACTAGGGCCTTTCTGACCCCTTTCACACGCCATTAGCCCTAAGGACGTTTTAACAAGGCAAACCTCTTAATGAGGTTGTTAGGAGAAGCATGAAAGAGGCTTCTACCAACTATCGACTTCAGAAAGTTTTAATTAAGTGACTTGATCACTACTAGCCCCAGATCCCGTTGGGGATAGTGGGTAGGAGGTGGGGGCTAGTACACAATGGACAGGAGGTGGTGGTTGGTGGACCCCCACACCCCAGCGGGGTAGTGAGTAGGAGGTGGTGGCTAGTAGACAATGGACAGGAGGTGGTGGCTAGTAGACAATGGACAGGAGATGGTGGCTAGTAGACAATGGACAGGAGGTGGTGGCTAGTACACAATGGACAGGAGGTGGTGGCTAGCAGACAGCGGGTGGGAGGTGGTGGTTTATAGACATTGGTTAGAGTCTGATGGCTAGTAGACATTTCGTAAGAGATGGTAGCTAGCGTTCAGAACAATCTAATTCCAGTAACTGTAACATAGAACTGGTAAAAGGTTTAAGTTTCATGTGTCATAATGTTGTTTCGAGTGGCAATATCTTAGGAATCCAGATTAACTCATGGACAGTAGGATGGATTTGAAGTATACTTCCTCAGTCCTCATTGAAGCAAAGAGCTTGAACTGAGAATGAGGATGGAAAAAAGAAGAGAATATATATATATATATATATATATATATATATATATATATATATATATATATATATATATATATATATATATATATATATATATATATATATATATATTTATATATAACTCATACCTTACACCATCTTTAAAGTATGCACGAAGTAGTACAGTTATCATCAAAAGCCAAACAATCCTATAACGTTAGAAGATAACGAAAATGATCCACTTTATCTTGAACGTTCCCTTATCGCTCTCTTACTACAAGACAAATTGGCGTTGTGATACCAGACTCCCTCAGCTTTGTGTTTAGAAGCTAATTATAGAGGCGTAGAATACCTCTAAAGAAACAAAGGAAGAGAATCTTTCTTTCTTTTTTTTTACGAACGTTCCTTTCCTATTTTTCTTACATAGAATAAATCCACACTTGAAGACGACACTGGCTGGGGCGCTCTCCGGCCAGTACCCCACCATAGACAATAAACAGGAGAGAGAGAGCCATTCCCAGCAGAACAAAGGCTGTGTCTGACTGGGGGAAGCCGGGGGGGGGAGAGGATGGGATGGGTTGGGTCGGGGTGAAAAGCGTGGGGGAGGGAGGGAGGCATCCAGCGCCAGGGAGAGAGAGAGAGAGAGAGAGAGAGAGAGAGAGAGAGAGAGAGAGAGAGAGAGAGAGAGAGAGAGAGAGAGAGAGAGAGAGAGATACTTTGTGAGGGAAGAAAAAATAAAAAGCTTCCCCTTTCGCTTGAGGATAAAACAATGGGAGAAAACGGGAGGCAAGTTTGTAAACATCTAAAGTATCTCAAATGTGATTTCGAACGAATTTATTCGATCCTTTGAACTGTTATTTGGGACCGTCGCTGTAAAGACCTTTCTTGGGGGAAAGAATGGCATCGGTTTTCCCGTCAGACGATGCTGCTTCATACAAATCATCTTTGAAAAAAAGAAGAATGAAAGACTTCGTAACAATGGGATGGTGGAAGGACTCAAAACTAGCTCGGGGGTTCGAATCATCGCGAGTGTTTCTTTTTGAGCGTGTGGTAGAGGCGTTCAGATCGTTGCACTTAGGATAGAGGAGTGGTTCAGAGGGTTCAGGGTTTCAGGAACAAAGCCAATAATGCTTACGTGAGACGCGTCTCAGGGATTCGGGGAATCAGAGACGCTCTGGTGAGATCCTTGGTTCGAAGCTGATTCGAGAGGAGGTGCAGTAGGTTCGTTTCATCTAGGATGATGATGGGTTAAGTGACAGTGAGAGGATATGCATTTGCGGGTGAAGAATCCACTGGAGCCTTCTGATCGAAGCTTCACCTAGTTCTCTGCCTGATGAAGTGTTCTTCACAACATCTACGTCCGAGACTATAAGCTGACGAGCTGGGGCTTCAAGGGCGCCCTGGAAATACCCCTACAGGACGTTGGAGGTTTGCAGCTTGGACCAGTCTCGTATCAGGGCTTCAAGAGTGTCCTAGAGAGCTTCTGTACCCGACGGTACATTTGCTAGTGGAAGTGGATCCTCAGCTATGGTCAATACCGCTGAGGTACTGCGTCTCGCTGTACTAATGCTGATGGCGTTGTCATAGTAGTTACTGCTACGACCCTATGGCTTATGTTACGGATACTATTACAGGTACATTTAGTCAGGATGAATAGTGTTAAGAGTTAGTTAAGATGTAGATCAGTTCTTACCACGGGTGAGAACAGCGTCAAAAGTTAGGGTCCAGATCGGTTCCTCCTACAGGTACCAACAGTGTCAGAAGGAAGTGACGATGAACAGCGTCAGGAGTTAATCTGGATATATATCAGTTCCTCCCACAGCCTTCCTTAACCTTCCCCTAAAAACATCCTATTCCAAACACCGTACCCCCCCTCCCCCAAAAAAAACAAGGTGAACAAAGCTTTAAGTGAAGTATAAGTGCATGTAAGTTATGCTTAGAACTGGGAAAGTGAAACGGGTGGATAATTCTGTTGCAGGTGAGTAAATGGGTTAGTGTCCCGTTGTGGGACTCGATGAGTGACGCTTGTAAAACAGGTGTTTGGTGTGTGGGACAGGAAGGGAGCGGGGGGGCAGGAAATCCTTCCCTCCAGTTTTTTACTTTTCCAAAAGAAGGAACAGAGAAGGGAGCCAAGTGAGGATTTACCTCTAAGGCTCAGTCCTCTGTTCCTAACGTTACCTCGCTAACGCGGGAATGGAAAAAAAAGATATATATATTTAATTATGTATTACGCATGTATGCTGTGTGTGAGAAATGTATTTTGACTTTATTAGGATCATACTAGAACATTCCATGATTTCACAACCTCGGAGATGGAAATATCAATCCATCTTCCTTTGTCAGCAATAAATAAAGAAGAACAATTACTGTGCTATCAAATTTATGAGACATATTTCTATCCTGTTTCATCTGCAGACTTAAGATAGCGTAGAGTTCAATGATAAAGTGTAAGACACACTCGTGGACCTTTTCAAACTGTGTTGTATGCATGAGACAAAGCTTTGTATACCCCGCCACCGTTGTCTGCCTGAGGAACATATGTTGGCCAGTTAGGTCTTCATCTGCAGGCGTCATGCGCCGAGGGGAAGAAGAAGTGGAGGGAGTGATATTCCTTCTCTCCAGCGAAGAATGAATCTTGTTATCCTGGGTCGTAGATCACACCTTCGGTTGCGGGGCTCCGTCGTGTGAATGCCCCTGAGGTCTGTGGTAAAACAATGACCATCTCTAAGTCTTCTTCGACAGACATGTATATCGCGAGACGGTGGAAACTTCTTTGTGTGTGGTTCCACACCAGCCAACCTGCCCTTCTTCCAGACGAAAGATCAGGCCGTCTTCTACGACCATCAAGCCCTAAGGGATGTCGTTTTCCAATGGACGCTTGACAGAGGCAGAACCTCTCGGAACAATGTTGATCACGCTGTATCTAATCGCATCGTCAGAGAGAAATATCGCGACTCAAAGAGTCGTCAGCCACTTCTCTGTACAGCTATCTATACGCAACACGTTAGAGCATCAGGCTCAAGACAAGTGTCAAGGGAAGAGTTTCAGACATCACGTACGATGTTCTCCGAGTGGAAGGAACCTTACAGCTGGTCAGTAGTAGGCCTGCTTAACACAAGCAATAGCCTTAGTCCCAGCATGGCTGAGGTTTTAGTTGAACCTGGAGGAGGCCGTCCATTTCATGATTGGATTATCCCAACTGCTTTGCTTGTGGGTCAACGGAGACCAAGTCCGAATGAGCTTGAAACTCTCGCTGCACTGATGTAATCAGGCTCATGTTCCCCTGTAGAGCTTGGCAAGACATCTGACAGCATTTCAGATAACAGCTCGCTCGAGGCCGCTGCATTCTAGGACGCTAGAAAGCCAGCTGGAGTGGCAAACCTGGAAGCTAGCAGTGCATATACCAATATCTGTGTAACAAAGGTGGCAGCTTGTTTCCCCTGGCGGGAATGTAAACAGAGGTTCAAGGTCTTCTCAGCGGTAGACTTAAAAAGTTTCGTCATGTTCCCCTGAGTCTGTCGCTTCTGAAGGACGGTGAAGGTCTGAGGAAGTAGTAGATTAACCCCGGTAGGGTCTCATAAACACCTAGTAAGGAGAAGGAAGTCGTGGCAATTTACTGTGTTCATATATCTTCCATCTCTTTTGCCCTCAGGGTTTTCATACGCGCTTAGCGTGTGAGTAAATTCGAAGTCATCCAACCTTTTCCCCCTCCGTAATGGTATCGTTGACCCCTGGAACGAGCAAGGACAAGCGGCGCGGAAGCCCCCAGCAGTATTGCAGATGCATGTAATAGGGAGATGTTTTCCCAAGCCCAGACGAGTCTCATGTGCCAATTTGTCGCTTTTTCTTTTTATCTTACGCCTCCGTCGCATCACCCTACCTCCTTCTCATCAATTTCTTTCTCCGAGCTCTCTGCCTCTGCTTGTCTCCCAGCCTCTGCCAGCCGACATTATGGACCAGGTTCTGTGACATCCGGCACCTTCCATGATTGCAGCAATTTGTCATTGATTTGGACCAAAGCGAAAAGACTTTATACCCCACATTTTCTTCTCTCATAATAGCGACCGTTTTGAATACCGAAGAAATATATATATATATATATATATATATATATATATATATATATATATATATATATATATATATATGTATATATATTGTATGTACATTATTATTTTCATTATACATAATCGCTGTTTCCCGCGTCTGCGAGGTAGCGCCCATCCACTCATGTACACATATTGACATATAAACGCCCATATACACACATATACATATCAACATATACATATTATTATTTTGCTGGCCTTTATCCATCCCTGTCGCTACCCCGCCCCACAGGTAGGGGTGTGTGATGTCTCCATGGTTGTTTAATTTGTTTATGGATGGGGTTGTTAGGGAGGTGAATGCAAGATTTTGGAAAGATATATATATATATATATATATATATATATATATATATATATATATATATATATATATATATATATATATATATATATATATATATATATATATACATATATATATATGTATATACATATATATATATATATATATATATATATATATATATATATATATATATATATATATATATATATATATATATATATATTATCCCTGGGGGTAGGGGAGAAAGAAGACTTCCCACGTATTCCCTGCGTGTCGTAGAAGGCGACTAAAAGGGGAGGGAGCGGGTGGCTGGAAATCCTCCCCTCTCGTTTTTTTTTCAATTTTCCAAAAGAAGGAACAGAGAAGGGGGCCAGGTGAGGATATTCCCTCGAAGGCCCAGTCCTCTGTTCTTAACGCTACCTCGCTATCGCGGGAAATGGCGAATAGTACGAAAAGATATATATATATATATATATATATATATATATATATATATATATATATATATATATATATACATAACTCGATCTGTTCAATAACCTTATATATGATCTATGCTGGAAATGGGAAATTTGTGAGGAAAGATTGACAATAGTTCTGCACTAACTCTAACACCATCTCCCAGTCTTATCCCATAACTGTGAAGGGCTTGGAAGGTCACGGGAAATAAGAGGTCAGATATAACGAATCTTATACAACTATAAATCTAACCTAAACTAGGATAGGTTAGCTCAGCCAAACCTAGGCTACCTTAGTTCGGTCATCCCTACTTTGGCTTAACTTGGCCTAACCTGGGATAACCTTGTTTAGCCTAGCCTAGACCGGCTTAGCTTGATCTAGCATTACGAATAGTGAACGGGCCACGTAAGCAGTGCACAAATGCCCTATAAGGGGTCTAGAGCGTTGAAGGGAGGGCACAAGATCCCCTACAATTATCGTCAACGGTGACGAAAAATCCAAACACAATGGTATTTGATTGTAATGAATTTCAGTCAATCCCATATCTAGCTCGTGGGAACATGTGTAAGATAAGAAGTAGCAAGATGAGAAAGAATATCATCACTGGTGGATCTCGTCATATGGAAGCTATGCCTGGTAGTGATCAGAGAGAAGACTGTGAGATTTAAGATGTCTGAGGATATGGGAGTTGAGGAGAGGTTCAAAGCCTTTGGATGTGGTAGATGTCAAAGCAACAGGAAGATAGTTCGAAGGGTTACAAAGGTCAACTTTCTCAGGGATGGGATGGACCAGCGCATGTTTTCAAGAAGAAGGAATTATTATGTTTTTGTTTAAAGAGAAACTGTACAGACGAGCAAGCACAGGTGCAATTTTAGAGGTACAGTCTTTCAGTACACGGGGATGGATGCCATCAGGACCATAAGTCTTGCTTGTGTCCAAAGAAAAAAGCGCTTTTCGGACAGTCCGAAAAGAGATGAAAGGAAAGGGCATAGGATTAGTAAGAGGAGCATCAGGGGGTGAAGGAATGTGAGAGTCATACAAGGTGGAGTTAGATCAGAAATGGGAACCAAAGAGAATTGCTTTGCCAACGGTACAGACAGCTATAATACCGTCAGAAGAGTTAAAAGTAAAGGAAATGTAGAGCAACAGAAGTTGTTAGAGATGCCCTTAACTAAAGACCAGAGGATCCTATCAGCGGATGACGAGGAGAAGTTATCACACTTCCTTTCAATAAAGAAACGTTTTGCCTCACGGATGACGTACGTGCAGTGATTATCGGCAATGAAAAATGGTTAATGTGAGTCCAAGCCTGATGTGCCTGATCCCTTTGCCTCAGAGCAGGAATGGTTGAACGAAGGAGTGGATGAAGATGTCGTCTTGGAGGAAGGAGGATATATGCTTCTATTCCCACAACAATAACCTCTGCTGTGTGTTTGGCGGAGACAAAAGCATTACCACATAAGACCATGATTTACCCAAGAAAAGTCTGAAAAGATTTTTTTTTGTAATTAATTCCAGTCAGCTTCGTTGAGATGCCAATATTTACGGTAAGAAAGGGGCTGCTGGAGAGGAAGGCGCCGTTGAAATAGATACGTTTATGAGAGTGTGATCAGATGAATCAGTAGGAGGTGAGATTGTGTAGTTACAGAGGGATGGACTAGAGGTGAAAAACAGATCCAGAATATCAGGAGAGTGGTCACAGAGATGATTTGCTCAAGATCATCGAGAATGGAGAACATGAGGGATTCAATCTCCCAGCAATCTGTATGGGAGGAATTGAACCATGCGCTACGGTGTCAGCTGAAAACCCATAAAGCATCTCAGCTTTGAGAGTGAGAGGATGCCTCATGGCAGGAGTTTAGATAGTCGAGGAAATATGTAAGATTTGTGTGGATTGAGGAGAGCAATGAGGAAAACAGAAGACGAGTGTGGTAGCTGGGAGAGAGACCTTGAGCCACATAACATCAAAGTTTGAGGACTCACTCTCCTTGAGGCGAGCAACAGGTGTGATGATGTTGGAATAAGCACGGACACCATCCTTAAACTGGAATCGTGAATGAGATTGTGGTTGGGTATGAAGAAGGGGGGTTAGTGAGAAAATCATCAGACAATTGTGTCTTAAGAGAGAAGTAAGATATTAGGAGAGTTACTACACAGATGGTGTTCAACGGAGGAGAGGTTACTAGAGAGATCACAAATGTTGGTATAGTGAACAGAAAAAGAGGCAAGTCTACCAGAGAAGGATTGCTGAAGGAGTCAGTACTATTACAGCCAGAGCCCTCCCTCTCCTTGGCAGTAGAGTCAGGCGGGAACCTGGAGACTTTTAGCACCCAATGATGCTGGGAACTAAGGACCCTAACTTTGTTGGACTCTGTGATGATCATATCAAAAAAATGAATTATGCAGAAACGAGTAAGCAAGAGAACTTACATGAAGAAAGTAAGGGAGGTTTGAGTAGGTGTCTGGTGCTTGTGAGATGAAGAGGACAAGATGAACCAGGAATTTCCGTTCAGATGAGACAGAAAGTAAGACCAAAAATCCTAATATGGAGAATGTAAGATGGTTCTGGGCACCACTTTAACGCTTCTTCTCAGTCAGGACGGCACGACCACCACCCTGGGTGGCTGCTGTCAACAGCCTGCTACCTAATGGGTCGCTCCGAGGGAAGGGAATGTGATATTCCTCGAGTTGGTTGGAATATTGGGAGGGGCGAATACACTCCCACCTGAGCCCTCCCTCTTACTGGTAGCAGAGTCACAGAAGAAAGTGTAGTCACAGGAGTATTCCTTAACTTGAGTCGCTCAACAGGATGCTAAAGGACGTCCAACAGAGAACAAAACACGTAACAAAGTTAACAGAAATATCAAATATGCCAGACGAACACAAGCAGGAGAAATGCACCACAAAGCGAATGTTTCGTACAAAAGCACCACAGAAACGATGAAAGACGACGAGAGGAAAGTTTGGGAATAAAGAAGTTAGGATAGGGAAGTGAGGAAGGGAGCTAATTCAACACAGGCTCTGGCGTCCGCATCCACAGGTTAATCATCTTCAATAGGTTTCAGGGAGATGCTCAAAAGTCAAGCCTCCGATATCGTTCCTAACGATGCTTTGGGTAAATGTTTGGTGATACTTTACATGCATATGACTCTCTCTCTGTCTCTCTCTGTCTCTCTGTCTCTGTCTCTCTCTCTCTCTCTCTCTCTCTCTCTCTCTCTCTCTCTCTCTCTCATCAGGGAGAAGCATTGTAAACAAACGGATGCCGTAAATTTGGTGGAATAACCAGATGCATTACGGCGACACATAGTCATTTCACGCATGGTAACTTAGCTCTCGGTAATATCTTTGACGATGAAAAACTATCACCCAGAGTTATCGAAATTTCTTGAGCTTTAAAGCGAGTCTATGACACCTAAACCACTGGAACTCCAGGTTCGACACATCTAACTTACTGTAGGGAACTCTTTTCGCTGATGATAAAATCACTTGCAGCTGCATTACGTCATCTGGTACGCGTGAGTTACGTCAGCATTGCATTACAGGGATGAACGATATTCGCTCAGAACATGGCTACCGCACGCCTCCTTGGCTCCCTGGCGATATCGTACGTTCTCCGAGTATTGACTGACAAGTCCGGGTCTGTGTGAGGCGAGGCGAGGAGCTAGCTGGCGGGAACGCATGTAGAAGGAGGTGAGGGTAGGGTTTCACAATGAGAGTAAGGTAAGAGAAGAGAAAGGGGAGAGTAAGACAAAGGTGACATAGTAAGGATGAGACTGCATAGTGGAGGGAGCTACGGCAGTGGATGGGAAAGGTGGTAAAATGGGAAGGAGATGAGTGTAGTGGAACTGTCTTAAATCTACTACAGTGGTTGAGTAAGTGATGAGGTTAGTTAAGCTGTTAGGGTGGAGGGAAAGGTGGCACTGTGAGGGGAAATTGAGGTGGCATAGAACGACGAAAGAGCACGGGATTAGCCTGGCAAAAATAGGAACATCTCGGAGAAGTGTGGGAACGAGGCTGATTCGGAAGGTACTTGAAGTTGGCAGGGAGGGAACAGGTGGCAGGGAAAGACGAAGTTTGGTTGTGGGTTAAAAATATTCGCGGCGACTGGCGACACGGAGATCATGAACACATTTATATGTATATGGTTCTCCAGCCATGGAAGACAAGACGCAAGCCCCTGGTTTTATAGATAAACCTCTTGGTTATATAAGTGAACCCCTGGTTTTATAACTTAGCTTCTGGTTTTAAAAACTGAGCCCTGGTTTTAAAACTTGGGCCTGGTTTCATAACTTAACTTTGCTTTAGCGTTGAACTGTCTTTAATTACATCTGGAAGTAGAGAACCGTCGGTAACATGATATATATGTATTGCATTTCCTTCATCTTGTCTTTCTCTTAAGCTTTGCTGTCTCTTCCATTTGTCCTCTGACTACACCTCTCCTCCTCCTCCTCACAACGCACTTCTCAATATCCTTTCATCTTCACTACAGTCTTATGCACTTTCACTAGAACCTCTTTAATACACCTTTATCTTCAGTACACCCTCGTCTTCAGGACGCTCTTATCTCCAATAGAACCTTATCTCCATTGCATCATGTATGGATCAGGTCTGTGGCAATCTTCACTAAACTCTCTTCATCACACTCTTAGAGTCGCGCAATACCCTCATCTTCACCTTTGTTTCCCACGTTAACTTGGACATTTGTTTGGATGTTGGTCGTCACATCCATAACATTTACGCCGAAATACGTATACAATCAACCAACTTAGGAAACATGAACATCTGAAAGAGTAAGACGACCTGTGGAGGTTAGGGAGAGGGTAGAGTGTTGAGAATGAGAGGTAGAAAGAAGGCGGCGAAGAACTAACTGAAACAGAAGGAAAGCTGGCGGGAGACATGATATACACGAAGACTTGCCATACGAGGCGATCGCCAACCCGGTATTAACCTGTTGGTTGGAGTAAGGAGGGAAGCGTCATTTCGCGAGATGGGCACAGGCTAAGAGAGAGAGAGAGAGAGAGAGAGAGAGAGAGAGAGAGAGAGAGAGAGAGAGAGAGAGAGAGAGAGAGAGAGAGAATTTTGGACATTATCCCTTTTTTTTTTGTCGTCCTGTAAATTACAGGCTGCCTCCTCCATGGACGAGATTAGGAGCACCTAAAGCTGAAATTCCCATCATGCCTACCCGTCATAAATCTCCTGGAATATGTTGGAAAAAAAAAAGACGTCTCTTAGGATGGGGAAGGACCTGGCTCTACGTACTTAGGGAAAACAACGAAAGGGGGAGACTCAGGTGAGAAAGTGGACGTAGCTCTCAAGATACTCCACAACCAAGAGGGAGACAGGCGGTGAGGGATAGTGAACGAGGCTTGTCTCTTGACGACTCTGGGTCGGGTTGGTGGCTGGCGCGCGCCATGGTTCTATAGACCAACCAAAGAGTTCCCAAGAGTGATCGTTGTAGACCGTTAGTAAAGAGTAAGCCCATCTGAGAGTTCTTCGTATACACAGCTATTCAGTACATGCGTTTTAGCCACGTTCGAGGCTATCACACCGAGCTTCCGTGGTGATAACGTCACCTCGCACATCGAGAGGAACAGTGAAGTAGCTATCCCACTCTTGGTCTTCGTGAGCGCAAAGAGGATACGACTTGGTCCTGGATGCACTGAGGTAATCGTAGGTAGGTAGTATGTCCGTGACGTCGTCGCCTTCGGCGGTAAGGGCTTCTTCGATGACCGTGACTATCATGATGATTCGTCACGTGAGTCAAACCTGCTTCAGTGACGCTCTGTCAGGTCAGATGACTGATCACCAAAGGATGGAGTCAGTCCTCAGTCATAACCAAGAAGAGAATCTGGATGACCAATTGCCCTTTGCTTCTCTCGAGGCCTGCCACACAGGATCCTAAACTCGACGACCCCCCCCTCATCACGCCTCGCCTCATTCGTCGAAGAGGCATCACTTTACCTCCATACCTTGCTAAGGTCAGACCAAGTCCCAAAGGATTTCAAGTGGTTGTATGACGCTTAATGACGAAAAATCTAAGTATACCAGCAACGATCTTCGTGGCCATTCGAAATAATGCAAGGAAAACGATGCACTTCCGTGGCTGAAGGATAAATGGCTGAAGCGAACGACATCAACTGAAAGACAATATTTACAAAGCAATTAAAGGATTAATATAAACTTTAGTCATGTTTACTCAACGTTAACGAAATGTGAAAAAATGTGAACAGAAAGCAAAACTGAAACTATAACAAATACATACCAGTCCAATTACCACAAAATGAACAAGTGAACACGTAATCACCCTCAGAGAACTATAAGAGAATGCTCTGGTCTGGCTTCGATCTATAGGCCAATGAACATTACTGGATCAAAACAGATCCACAAGAATAAGGTCCCATCATCCGACTCCAGCTCGTTCTATTCTCATTATCTCTCCCGTCACAGATCTGTCCGTGTTTCGATCACGGAAAAAAAAATCTTTTTTCCCGTTAGGGAAAAGCTATACAGTTCCTGTAGAGCAGTGAAAGTCCATATATCATTCTCTCTCTCTCTCTCTCTCTCTCTCTCTCTCTCTCTCTCTCTCTCTCTCTCTCTCTCTCTATATATATATATATATATATATATATATATATTCATGTCTACAGGGTTTTGCATGCAAGTTCCCTCACGATGAATCGTGGTGGCCAATGCCATCATAAAGTTTGCACATAAATTTTCCGTGCCTTCCTCATGCAGTTTGGAGTCCTGCGCATTCTTCATGTGTGCTGAGTTGGGGAGGGAATACCAATGCTTCGCCTCCGCTGGAAATGCTCGCAATTTTGTCATTACAGTTGAAGAGGAAGTCATTTGGAAAGAGGACGATGAAAGAAAAAAAAAGAGAATCTGTTTCTTATCTCTTAACTACAAGGGAAGTGTTTCTCCATCATCATCACTATCATCACCACCACCAACACCACCAACACCAACACCAACACCAACACCACCACCAACACCACCAACACCAACACTAACACCACCACCACACCAACACCACCAACACCACCTCACTATCGCCTCACCATAACCTTCACCATTTGGACTCGCCGGAGACACTATTCAGGACGACTGATCCCGAGATCTGTACTTCCTCATCAAGCGGACTCCAAATCCCTTAGGATCCACCCGACGCCATCCACAATCCCTGAGGATTCCCTCCACAGCATCCCAAATCGCCCTAGTGCTCACATTGCACGTTTTTCAACCTGGGACAAATGGTATAATTTTTGCAAAGAGTGAGTGACTCTGTCCTGAGATACTGGAGGGTACTAAATATGTCGTCAACTGCGTAATTCACCATTTTTTTTTTGTAATCATTTGCTTAGCACAGCTCCGCAGTTCTTAGAGACCCAAGTCTTCGATTCGATATAACATCAAGAGGTCTTTTATATATCTATATACTGCCGATACTCACCGATTTCTTTAATACATTCCGACGGCCCATCACCCTTTCACGAAAACAGTACTTCTTTTGTGGCCTCGCCTATCGTTTGGTCATGGCCTCGGGTTACATTGGCGCTACATTTCACGTAGAGGAACTTCAGAAACTCAAAGACTGCCATCAAGTCAGCGCTCTCTCTCTCTCTCTCTCTCTCTCTCTCTCTCTCTCTCTCTCTCTCTCTCTCTCTCTCTCTCTCTCTCTTCTCTCCATAGTGGACACATCCTTAGCCCCTCAGCCTCTCACTGTAGCTCAACTCTCTTAATTTAGGTAAGATCTTTATCTCTCATCTCTTGAATCCTCTCAATCACATCTTTATGCTTCCATAGGCAGCGGTGATGACCAGACATGGTTTTAGTCTACCATGTGGTGTGAACACTAACCGAACATTTCCTTATGCATATTCTCTTCAATGTAATTCTAATATTTGCCAGCAGAAAGATTGCACCTCATGATTCTCTAGCTACAGGCCAGGTGCAGTGTCGACCCCTGAATCTCTCTCATGCACATAGCTTCCTGTAACTCATTTTCCCGTCATGTTCCAATATCACCTACTTCATCTTCCAGTATATCTCACCCTCATTACTTCCTCGGTCTGAACCTCATGAACCATGTGGCAGACCAACTTTGCGGTCTGGCCAGGTCTCCTTGTAACCTGGTGAAGCTCGTGTCCTTCTTAACCTCATCTACGACCTTCGTATCATTCGAAAAATCTCTTCAGGTAAGAATGAAGTCCTTCGAGCAGATCACTTGGCTAAACCATGAACAGCAGTGGGCCTGAACCAGCAGTGACACCAGACCATTCCGAAAGAATACCCCCCACCCACCCTAATCCTTCGATCTTGCTCCTGTCCATCAAAGTATAATAATCTGTCCAGCCTAGAGGTCGACCACTCATCCCCATCTGTTGATCTGTTGTGCTTTCTTAATCATCCTCTGTTGGGGGGAGAGTATCAAGAGGTGTGTGGCAGTCCAGGATCACACACACACACACACACACACACACACACACACACACACACACACAGGCCACCCATCCATCACCTTACATCATCCTCTCAAGCAGATTTGTAATGCATGATCTCGTCTTCCCGAGTCTGTGTCGTCTCCCACTTAAGAGGTCTCTCCTTTCCAGGTGGTCAATATATGTTTTCAGATCATCTTTTTCCCCAGTGGTTTCACTGACCACACTTGTTAAGGGAGATTGGCCTGTAGTTCATCGCTATTTCCCGATCACCTTTTTTTATATACTGGAAAGCCATTTACAATGTTTCGCATCGTTGTAACCACTTTTACTCGAGTGATCTGGCCTGACACATGTCTGCAGGATGTATTGGAAGATAATCCTCAGAAGAGCCTTACTGGGGGTCATTTTGCCTCAACAACCTGAGTATTATCATTTCTATTCATCTCTATGCCATCCTATGGCAGCAGGAACTAGTGTCCTCGACTTTGACTACAATTGTACACTCCAGCTCCTCACACATTGCTTTTTCAACATCCTGCAAAGTTCTTCCGCTCAAGTCCCTTTAACCAATGATTTGCTCTTGAACTTATGAACAAGTTTTGGGTTGTCTTTTGTCTTGTCCACACTACTCATTTCAAAGTTTTTCTGTTCATCCCTCATTATCTCACAATACTCCCTTCTTTGTTCTCATGTCTCTCATATCCTGGCTGGCTCAAGCCTTTAACATTGGTTTATAATACATCTCTAAATTCTTTTGGGTATATATCTTTATTCATAAGTGAGCCATGCCTCTCTCCTAAATGATCTCTTTCCTCAATCTTTCATCATTGGTACTCATCTTCTGACTTCGATGTAGATTTCACAGCACCGTCTACAGCAATGGTCTATTATACTCCCGTTGTAGAACTTCCTCCCTAAGTTCAGACTCTCAAGAGACCTTGTGTTTGAGGGATGTTGACCTGACCCTGAGCTGCTGGACGGCATGGGCTAGGCACTGTGTGGACGTGTGATAATGGTGAACTACATCTTAAGTACTGCCTAATTAGTTATGGAATTAGATAATGGCACATATCTATCTATCTACGTATACGAATACATATGTGCACACACACACACACACACACACACACACACACACACACACACACACACACACACACATACACACACACACTCACACACACACACACACACATCAACGTGGTCACTGGAGACAGCACACATATATCTAAAAAGTTGTATGACTGTAAAGAATGTTGAAGAACTGATGCCCCACGAGTGTAAGAGCCCTCCCCGTACAGTACAAACAGGTGATTACAAAATAGGTGACTACAAACACACACACACACACACACACACACACACACACACACACACACACACACACACACAGACACACACACACAGACACACACACACACACACACACACACAGACACACACACACAGACACACACACACACATGCTGACAGACAGTATACAAAAGTTTAATTGTGTGTTAGTAGAGAAAACTCATGAAATAGCGCCCTGTGAGTTTACAACTCACCCCCCCCCCCCTCGTGCTGAGCTAAGAGGTGATTACAAGTAATCAATTAATCTTTTTTTACATTGAAGGTTCCAGTCCCGGTCAAAAGTCCACATCAAAGCTGGACCTTAAGCTGAAATAGAGATGAGACAAGGGAAAGTAGTGTTTACGAATTTCTGATGAAGTTGTATGTAATTGATTATATACATAACGACAGAAAGGCATCATCTTTGTCCATATGTCGTGGCTGGAGATGATGATAGATGCTTTTTTGGCTTCTGTTCGAGATGCTCTGGAACATACGTGATAGCATCTTGATGTTCCAGTGTTCCAGTACTAGATGTTCCAGTGTTCCAGGACTAGATGTTCCAGTGTTCCAGGACTAAATGTTCCAGTGTTCCAGTACTAGATGTTCCAGTGTTCCAGTACTAGATGTTCCAGTGTTCCAGGACTAGATGTTCCAGTGTTCCCGGACTAGATGTTCCAGCGTTCCAGGACTAGATGTTCCAGTGTTTCAGTTTTCCAGGACTAGATATTCCAGTGTTCCAGGACTAGATGTTCCAGTGATCCAGTAGTAGATGTTCCAGTGTTCCAGGACCAGAGGTTCCAGTGTTCCAGGACTAGGTGTTCCAGTGTTCCAGTACCTGACAGCTAACGATGATCCGAAATAACGATTTCTGTTTTAAAACCATTGCCGGATAAGCGAGTTCTTATACCTAATAACCGGAATCATGGCCGGATAAGTGAGTTTTCTTGTCGATCTTTATTCCGAATAACCGGATTCCGGATAATGGAGAAGTTCCTGCTTCCGACAGGGTGTTTAAGTCCAGGTCCACGGGTGGTGGGGAGCGGAATTTTATCCTTGAAGACACCTCTTTCCTCACGTGGGTATTTAACCTCCACCTGCTTTCCCATTTATCTCCAACCTGCTGTCTCTATTTATTCTCAACACCGTGTCTCTCTCTTTCACTTCTCCAACCCTGCTGGTCTCCATCTCACCTAGCTGGTTCCTCATCCACTCTCCAACACCTGCTGGTCTCCCTCTTCCATTCCAACCCTGTCTCCACACCTCTCAAACCGTGTTCCTCATCTCACCCCACTGCATCTATCAATTCTCCATCTCTCTCTAACACCTGCTGGTCTCCCTCATTCTCACCTCTCCAACACCTGGCTTGGTCTCCCTCATTCTCACCTCTCTAACACCTGCTGGTCTCCCTCATTCTCACCTCTCCAACACTGCTGGCTCCCCATTCTCACCTCTCCAACACCTGCTGGTCTCCCTCATTCTCACCTCTCCAACACCTGCTGGTCTCCCTCATTCTCACCTCTCCAACACCTGCTGGTCTCCCTCATTCTCACCTCTCCAACACCTGCTGGTCTCCCTCATTCTCACCTCTCCAACACCTGCTGGTCTCCTCATTCTCACCTCTCCAACACCTGCTGGTCTCCCGCATTCTCACCTCTCCAACACCTGCTGGTCTCCCTCATTCTCACCTCTCCAACACCTGCTGGTGTTCCTCATTCTCACCTCTCCAACACCTGCTGATCTCCCTCATTCTCACCTCTCCAACACCTGATGGTCTCCCTCATTCTCACCTCTCCAACACCTGCTGATCTCCCTCATTCTCACCTCTCCAACACCTGATGGTCTCCCTCATTCTCACCTCTCCAACACCTGCTGGTCTCCCTCATTCTCACCTCTCCAACACCTGCTGATCTCCCTCATTCTCACCTCTCCAACACCTGCTGGTGTCCCTCATTCTCATCTCTCCAACACCTGCTGATCTCCCTCATTCTCACCTCTCCAACACCTGATGGTCTCCCTCATTCTCACCTCTCCAACACCTGCTGGTCTCCCTCATTCTCACCTCTCCAACACCTGCTGATCTCCCTCATTCTCACCTCTCCAACACCTGCTGGTGTTCCTCATTCTCACCTCTCCAACACCTGATGGTCTCCCTCATTCTCACCTCTCCAACACCTGCTGATCTCCCTCATTCTCACCTCTCCAACACCTGATGGTCTCCCTCATTCTCACCTCTCCAACACCTGCTGGTCTCCCTCATTCTCACCTCTCCAACACCTGCTGATCTCCCTCATTCTCACCTCTCCAACACCTGCTGGTGTTCCTCATTCTCACCTCTCCAACACCTGCTGGTCTCCCTCATTCTCACCTCTCCAACACCTGCTGGTCTCCTTTAGTCTCATCTTCTCCCCATAAACTTCTCACACTTGCACTCCCTCCTCATGAACTTCTTTTAAGCTCCCTTACGAACTTCCTGCACTCTCTCTTTCCTTTCTATACTTCCTTCACACTCACCTCTCCCTGCTGAATTTCATTCATTCTCCCGCTCTCTCTCTCTCTCTCTCTCTCTCTCTCTCTCTCTCTCTCTCTCTCTCTCTCTCTCATAAACTTCATTCATTCTTCCTTTCCCCTCTTAAACTTCTCTCTCTCTCTCTCTCTCTCTCTCTCTCTCTCTCTCTCTCTCTCTCTCTCTCTCTCTCTCTCTCTCTCTCTCTCTCTTCAAACTTCCTTCATTCTTCCTTTCCCCTCATAAACTTCTCTCTCTCTCTCTCTCTCTCTCTCTCTCTCTCTCTCTCTCTCTCTCTCTCTCTCTCTCTCTCTAACAGTCTCCTTCACTCCACTCCCTCACACCAACTTCAGCCATGCACCTTCCTCCTCCAACAATCTCCTCATTACTCTTCCTCCAAAAGCCTTCTTTCCTTTAGCAACCACCTCCAAACATCCCACTCCCAAAAAAACCATCCTCCAAGAACATCCTCCAACAACCCCACCTCATTTCCCCTCCTCATATATCGTGAAGATTAACTGTAATCCTAGTTAATCGTCATCTTGATTATCCAAGAGACTGGTTCTCTTTATCATTTAATCTCGCTAATCCTCATATCTAGGGACCCAGATAACCGTAATCAGGTCCGTCAATGAACCAGGTTAATCGTCAGCTTGTTCAACCACGAATCTGGGTAACTACAAATCTTGTCCAACCATATATTTGGTGAGGTATTTCCTCGTCAACCATAAATTTGGTTAATATTCATGTTGTTCAAGGTTGAATCTGGTTAATCATCATCTTGTCCAACCATGAGTATGCTTATTCATTGCCTTGTACAACCATGAATCTGGTTAATTATTATCTTTTGGTTTACCTATTACTCTGGTTAATTGCCATTAGATCTATCCATGAATTTACCAGTCATATTCTCTATCCAAGGACCTGGTTAACTCTTATCTTATCTCTCCGTACATCTGGTTAATTATCATTAGATCTATCCGTAAATCTTATTAGATATTATATTCTCTGTCTAAGGACCTGGTTAACTCTTATCTCTCTATACATCTGTTTAATTACCATAGGATATATCCATAAAGTTTACCAAATATTATATTCTCTATCCAAGATCATCTTCTCTGTTCATACTTGTAATCCATATTATCACGACTCTGTTTATCCATGAATATGGGTAATTGTGATTATTGTTATCCTTGATTAGTCATATTCTTTACCCATTAGTCTGGTTAATCAAGATGTTCTCTGCTTATGAGTGAGATTATTAACCAACTAGCTGGTTCAGAAATGGCTCATCATGAATTCCCTTATACATGATTGGTTAATAGGTGTCTTGTCTATTCATGGGTCTGGTAAATTAAGGTTTGTATATCATGAATCTGGTTAATCAAAGCCTTGCACATCAGTGAGTATGGTCAAACACGTTCTTGTTTATCAATGAGTCCGGTTAATCAAGATAATGTTTATTAGTGAGTCCGGTTAATCAAGGTAGTGTTTATCAGTGTGTTACTCGCGACATTATCAAGGTGTCCGGTTAATCAAGACATAGTTTGTTAATGAGTCCAAATAATCATGAGTCTGGTTAATCAAGGCATTATTTATCCTTGATCTAGCTGATAACACTTTTGTTTACCAATGAATCTGGCTAATCAGTGTCTTGTTTACTTATGAGTCTGGTTAACCAGCATCTTGTTTATCTGTGAGTATCTGGCTAATCAAGATACTTCATATCAAATGTCTGATCAGATAAGGTTCTCCAGATATCATGTGGCTGGATAATTCAGATCTTAATCACCAAGGAATCGGTTCATCAGGATCTATTATTAACCAGGTCTCATATAATCACTCATATCATGTTCTGAGATTCAATTAATGAGATTGTGATGATAATGGATGTGCTATGACCTCTCCATCAATCAGAGTCTTGATCACCCAGTAATGAACTACCAGGGGTCATTATCGCTTGGCATTTGTCCACAGTGGGTGTGGATCAATTAGGAATCACTTTAGTCATTTCTTGATCAATCATTACTCGTGTAATCAGGATCAAAATTGAGTCACTTAGTCACTGCTATTGACATGGTATGAATTCCTTTCATTGAACAGAAGACGACATATGGAAGACCTCAGTAACATCTGCTTTATTCAAGATATTAATGAATGAATTTTGAATGCTGTAGCTTTTGATCAACCAGGATGCCAGTTAGATGAATCTATGGTAGAGAATGAGCCATCATTTTGAACCTTGTTTAAGAATGATCTTATGACTCGGGGTTCCAGAATGTCGTGTTCATTGTGATCTTGTGGTTCCAGAACCTTTATTGTTCAGTGTGATCTTAGGGTTGCAGAACATCTAGTATTGTTCAATGTGATCTTGGGGTTCAAAAACATCTAGTACTGTTCAGTGTGATCTTGGGGTTCAAAAACATCTAGTATTGTTCAGTGTGATCTTGGGGTTCTAGAACATCTAGTAATGTTCAATGTGAACTTGGGGTTCCAAAACATCTAGTAATGTTCAGTGTGATCTTGGGGTTCAAAAACATCTAGTATTGTTCAATGTGATCTTGGCGTTCCAGAACATCTAGTATTGTTCAATGTGATCTTGGGGTTCAAAAACATCTAGTATTGTTCAGTGTGATCTTGGGGTTCAAAAACATCTAGTATTGTTCAGTGTGATCTTGGGGTTCTAGAACATCTAGTAATGTTCAATGTGAACTTGGGGTTCCAAAACATCTAGTAATGTTCAGTGTGATCTTGGGGTTCTAGAACATCTAGTAATGTTCAATGTGATCTCGGAGTTCCAGAACATCTAGTAATGTTCAGTGTGATCTTGGGGTTGCAGAACATCTAGCATTGTTCAGTGTGATCTTGGGGTTCTAGAACATCTAGTAATGTTCAGTGTGATCTTGGGGTTCCAGAACATCTAGTATTGTTCAATGTGATCTTGGGGTTCAAAAACATCTAGTATATTTCAGTGTGATCTTGGGGTTCTAGAACATCTAGTAATGTTCAGTGTGATCTTGAGGTTGCAGAACATCTAGCATTGTTCAGTGTGATCTCGGAGTTCCAGAACATCTAGTAATGTTCAGTGTGATCTTGGGGTTCAAAAACATCTAGTATATTTCAGTGTGATCTTGGGGTTCTAGAACATCTAGTAATGTTCAGTGTGATCTTGGGGGTTGCAGAACATCTAGTAATGTTCAGTGTGATCTTGGGGGTTGCTAGAACATCTAGTAATGTTCAGTGTCATCTCGGAGTTCAAGCACATCCATCATTGTTCAGTGTGATCTTGGGGTTCAAGAACATTTATTACTGTTCTTATCTTAATCACTCAAGAGATCTTACTATAAGATCCAGTATGGGATCTAAGGTCGCGTTATCCGGAATTCGGTAATCCGGTATACCTCCTCGTCCTGGAATCGGTTATAAGGAACTATAACGGATAGACGGATCACTGCTTAGTCTAGCTTACCCCCAGACACTAACGTGCGTTAACCCCAGATTACGATGAACCATATCTAACTAGTGAGAACTGGCTGAGGAAACAGTTTAGCTACTCAAGAATACAAGAGATTCAGACTTCGAGTCTTACGTAAAGTCTGACCCAGCTGCCTCATAGCTGAAATCTCGTGATAGGTGCTTGTAGGGAAGGTAGCTGCTTGTCGTTAAAGAAGTCGTCGCAAGAGCTCGTCGTAGGTGACTCGTACGTAGGTGCTTGTCTTTAGGGAGTCGTCGTAAGTGCTCATCGTAGGGACTCGTAGGCAGCTGTTTGTCTTTGAGGGAGTTGCCATCAGTGCTCGTCGTAGGGACTCGTAGGTAGCTGCTTGTCGTCGAGGGAGTTGCCATCAGTGCTCGTCGTAGGGACTCGTAGGTAGCTGCTTGTCGTCGAGGGAGTTGTCGTAAGTGCTCGTCGTAGGGACTCGTAGGTAGCTGTTTGTCGTTGAGGGAGTTGCCATCAGTGCTCTTCGTAGGGACTCGTAGGTAGCTGCTTGTCGTTGAGGGAGTCGTCGAAATTGCTCGTCGTAGTATGGACTCGTAGATGAGAAGGTACTGTCGTTTTTAGTGTCTTACGTGGGCTGTGCACCCACTGAGGGCATCGTCTGATCACCAAGGGACCATTTGGTACGCTGCCGGTTCCTCCTGGAGCTCAAAACTGAGTTCCAGGCACTCTTCAAAAAGCCCTGGTACAAGATGGCAGGCGTTCCAGGAAGCGTGGAATTCTCTGGAAACGATTTTTAAGGGTCTTAAGGCTTTAGGGAAGTCATGACGTTCACGGGGGAAAGCGATCTCATGAGCAATGTTGGTCACGAAGTAAAGATTCCTTCTGGAAAAGAAGACAGGCGTTGGAAGGCCTGAATCTGTGCCTCCACCCAGTGCTGGATTCTTGGAGGAAGTGTGACGGCGTTCCACGAAATTGCGCTCCAGCTGAGGAGAGATTTACTGGGAAAAACCATGGTCATCCGGTTTGCTCCAGGCACTCAGGCTATTCCTATATATATATATATATATATATATATATATATATATATATATATATATATATATATATATATATACATATATATGTACTACATTGTGAAAGTTTTTCTGACGTAAACCCACCTTCCAAATGCAATAACGAACTCTGTCATGCCTACTGATTTGGGCTGCCACTCATATGTGAGTAATGTATTTTTGTTTTTAAATTCCCACTGGAAGTGAAATTATGACATCGTTGACACTTCACCAGTGAACAATATATATATATATATATATGTATATATATATATATATATATATATATATATATATATATATATATATATATATATATCAATGTTGTATCTGTTATCACAAACATTTTAGTTTCTATTATATTTTTGTAGTTCAAATCTCTATTGGATGGATCACTGTCAAACTCACTGCGGTGAATTAAAAGGGAAAGTTTCAGCGCTTGGTCATTTGTTCTGGTTGATGTTATAGAGCTGGGTCACTTGTTCTGGTTGATGGTGTAGAGCTGGGTCACTTGTTCTGGTTGATGGTATAGAGCTGGGTCACTTGTTCTGGTTGATGATGTAGAGCTGGGTCACTTGTTCTGGTTGATGATGTAGCGCTGGGTCACTTGTTCTGGTTGATGATGTAGAGCTGGGTCATTTGTTCTGGTTGATTGTGTAGAGCTGGGTCACTTGTTCTGGTTGATGATGTAGAGCTGGGTCACTTGTTCTGGATGAAGGCTAAATTCAAGCTGTCTTTAACACTAATCAGTGTCATGAAGTTAAAAAGATTTTAGAATTAAAAAATAATGTAAGCAAAAATTGTCTCATACCCAGAATTTTTGTGTCTGTACCTGTTTAGCATTCCACGTTTGACACGTATAACTCCCCCCCCCCATACCACACACACACACACACACACACACACACATCACACACACACACACATCATAATCACACACACACACACACACACACACACATCACACACACACACACATCATAATCACACACACACACACACACACACACACACACACACACACACACACACACACACACACACAGCCAAACAACCAAACGAGCTCAATATCACGGCCCGAGAGAATAATCGAACCATCAATTTTAACAGTTTATCAGGTGTAGAGCACAGTAGCGCCGCCACCAACACCATAAAGCAACAGTAACACCGCCACTACCATAAAGCAACAGTAACACCACCACTACCATAAAGCAACTGTAACACCACCACTACCATAAAGCAACAGTAACACCACCACTACCATAAAGCAACAGTAACACCACCACTACCATAAAGCAACAGTAACACCTCTCCTACCATAAAGCAACTGTAACACCACCACTACCATATAGCAACAGTAACACCACCACTACCATAAAGCAACAGTAACACCACCACTACCATAAAGCAACAGTAACACCGCCACTACCATAAAGCAACAGTAACACCTCTCCTACCATAAAGCAACAGTAACACCACCACTACCATAAAGCAACAGTAACTCCACCACTACCATAAAGCAACAGTAACACCACCACTACCATAAAGCAACAGTAACACCACCACTACCATAAAGCAACAGTAACACCACCACTACCATAAAGCAACAGTAACACCACCACTACCATAAAGCAACAGTAACACCGCCACTACCATAAAGCAACAGTAACACCTCTCCTACCATAAAGCAACAGTAACACCACCACTACCATAAAGCAACAGTAACACCACCACTACCATAAAGCAACAGTAACACCACCACTACCATAAAGCAACAGTAACAGCGCCACTACCATATAGCAACAGTAACACCACCACTACCATAAAGCAACAGTAACACCACCACTACCATAAAGCAACAGTAACACCACCACTACCATAAAGCAACAGTAACACCTCTCCTACCATAAAGCAACTGTAACACCACCACTACCATATAGCAACAGTAACACCACCACTACCATAAAGCAACAGTAACACCGCCACTACCATAAAGCAACAGTAACACCTCCCCTACCATAAAGCAACAGTAACACCACCACTACCATATAGCAACAGTAACACCACCACTACCATAAAGCAACAGTAACACCACCACTACCATAAAGCAACAGTAACAAATCTCCTACCATAAAGCAACTGTAACACCACCACTACCATAAAGCAACTGTAACACCACCACTACCATAAAGCAACAGTAACACCGCCACTACCATAAAGCAACAGTAACACCACCACTACCATAAAGCAACAGTAACACCACCACTACCATAAAGCAACAGTAACACCTCGTACATCACGAGTTGCAACACCAGTGACAACACAAGTATCACAACAAGCGAACGATGTTCCTTGCGGAAAAACTAACACAACTTAAACACAAAAGGAACAAACAAGAACTGTATGACAAAAGGGCAACACTTGCAATACCCTCAGCAAGAACAACAACAACAACAACAACAACAACAACAACAACAACAACAACACAGACCAGTGTAGCACAAACCAATGCAACACAAGCCGGTGTAAGACATACCAATGCAACACAATTCAGAGTAGCACAAACCAATGCGACACAAGACGGTGTAACACAAACCAATGCAACACAAGCCGGTGTAAGACAAACCAATGCAACACAATTCAGAGTAGCACAAACCATTGCGACACAAGCCGGTGTAACACAAACCAATGCAGCACAAACCAGTGCAACACAATTCAGAGTAGCACAAACCAATGTAACACAAGCCGGTGTAACACAAACCAAATGCAGCACAAACCAGTGCAACACCAGCCGGCGCAACACCAACTAGTGTTCGCTGGGATTAAAGGGTCTGAGCGACTGTCTCTGTGGGCACTGTGGGGAATGTCCAACGCCCACAGCTGTGTACACATTGCTGCAACACACCATAAACATACTGTGGCCTGGGTAGTGGAGGAGGAGGAGGAGGAGGAGGAGGAAGAAGAAGAAGAAGAAGAGGAGGAGGGGGGGAGGAGGAGGAGGAGGAAGAGGACGTGGGGGAGGAGATGGAGGAGGACGTGGGGGAGGAGGAGGAGGAGGAGGAGGACGTGGGGGAGGAGATGGAGGAGGACGTGGGGGAGGAGGAAGAGGAGGAGGGGGGGAGGAGGGCAAGAAGGAGGAGGAGGAGGAGGAGGAGAAGGAGGACAGGAGGAGGAGGAGGAGGACGAGGACATGGAGTAGAATGAGGAGAAGAGGAAGAGGAGGAGGAGGAGGAGGAGGAGGAGGAGGAGGAGGAGGAGGAGGAGGAGGAATAAGAGGACGAGGATATGGAGGAGGAAGAGAAGAAGAAGAAGAAGATAACGATGAAATGAGAAGAGAGATAAGAAGCGACCTGATAAGGCTGGGTAAGGAGAGAGATGAAACAGGTGGAATGGAGATGGAGGAAGAGTTACGGTGAGGGGGAACATGGAACAGATAATGATCTGCTTTGGAAGCAGACGGTGATGCTGCAGTGGAACAGAACGAAAGAAGGAAATTAATGCGATGGAATAGAACTGATAAAGGAGAATGAAGGTGTGGAACAGAATGAAAGAGATATATTGATGCCGTGGAATAGAGGTGAAGAAGGAGATTAAGCGGTGGAACGGAATTAAGGATGATTATGATGCAGTGGAAAAGAACTAAAGGAGACTGGCGCAGAGGAACAGAAACATAATGATGGTATTGGTGCAGTGGAACAGGAACAGGGGACAGAAGCGGTGAAACAGATCTAAAGAAGCAGATTGAGGCGGTGGAACAGACCTAAAGAGGGAGATTAGTGGAAAAGAACTGAAAAGGTGGATTGGTGGTGTGGAACAGAACTATAGAGGGGGATTGATAAGGTGGAATAGAACTAAAAAGATGAAGTCATAATAAGAAAAACAAAAAGAAGAAATGCGGGAGAAACATAGAAAAAAAAATAAGGTGGCGTTGGAAGGCGAGTGACAAATGCTGACGAAGAAGAAGAAGAAAGGAAGGAACGAGAGAGAGAGAGAGAGAGAGAGAGAGAGAGAGAGAGAGAGAGAGAGAGAGAGAGAGAGAGAGAGAGAGAGAGAGAGAGAGAAGAGGGAGGAACTCCGTGGGATGAAAGGAAGGAACGAGAGAGAGAGAGAGAGAGAGAGAGAGAGAGAGAGAGAGAGAGAGAGAGAGAGAGAGAGAGAGAGAGAGAGAGAGAGAGAGAGAGGAACTCCGTGGGACGGATGAAAAGAGGCGTAACACCAGGGGGCATTTTTTTTTTTTCTCACCGGCGCCTTCCCCGTCACATTTGGCTACACTGGGCGGGGGAGGTAACCCCACAGGGTAGATACTATGGGGAGAAACTGAACTGGGGAGAAAGTAAACCGGGGAGATGCGAGGGAAGCGTTAAGAAGCGGATTTACTTGGGAGGAGAAAAAGAAAGAAAATTGGGGAAGAAAGTTGGTATTGTGCTGAAGATGAAAGAGATGGAGTAAAGTGATGGAATCCTTGTCGAGGCGGCGGAGGGAGGGAGGGAGGGAGGGAGGGCGAGGGAGTCGAGAGGGAGGTTGTGAATGAAGCCTTAGGTGGTTGTGATGGAGAGCAGGAGCGATAGAAACTCAGTGAGGCAAAGGAGTGGCAGACTCATACGGTAAGTTACAGGGACGATCTAGAGGGAAGAGCGCCTGGGGTGATCAGCGTCTAGGGCTGGAGCCAAGAGAAGCAGGAGGGTGAAGTGAGCTCAGGAAGGAGGCAAGAGAAGGAGGAGGGTGAAGTGAGCTCAGGAAAGAGGCAAGAGAAGGAGCAGATGAAGCGAATCTAGGAAGGAGGCAAGAGAAGGAGCAGAGTGAAGCGAGTTCAGGAAGCAAGAGAAGGAGCAGGGTGAAGTGAGCTCAGGAAGGAGGCAAGAGAAGGAGCAGGGTGAAGCGAGTTCAGGAAGGAGGCAAGAGAAGGAGCAGGGTGAAGTGAGCTCAGGAAGGAGGCAAGAGAAGGAGCAGGGTGAAGTGAGCTCAGGAAGGAGGCAAGAGAAGGAGCAGGGTGAAGTGAGTTCAGGAAGGAGGCAAGAGAAGGAGCAGGGTGAAGTGAGCTCAGGAAGGAGGGAAGAGAAGGAGCAGGGTGAAGTGAGTTCAGGAAGGAGGCAAGAGAAGGAGCAGGGTGAAGTGAGCTCAGGAAGGAGGGAAGAGAAGGAGCAGGGTGAAGTGAGTTCAGGAAGGAGGCAAGAGAAGGAGCAGGGTGAAGTGAGCTCAGGAACGAGCTAAGAAGGTTGGCAAGGTGAGGAGACTGATAGAGTCACCAAGTCTGTAGGGAGACTGGACTGGATTGGTGAGGACAGTGGCTGAGCTAGGCTGGTGTCCTGTGCGTGGGGTGACTGACGCTGTTTCGAAAAAATCTGACACTCCTCATGAATAATTGAAGCAGGCCCTCTGCTGTGTCAAGCAGACTCTACATATCATCTCTTCCTTCCCCTAGTCTTTATCATACATAATATTCTTTTTCTATCACATTCTGTGTCTTATTTGCTTCTCGGTTTGTAGAGGACGCAATAAAAGTCTGTACGAACGGGTAGATTCTCGGGATTGATAAGAGACTCATATCGTATGAGATCGCAATGCAATCACCAGCTGAGGAAAAACTAGACATTTTTTTTTTCTCTCTCTTCCTTCCCTGCCTTCTCGGTAAGAAATTATTGGACGTAAGGAGAAATCATTTCAAAGTTTGCCCATAACGTAGTACCTGAGACTTTTCTATATCAAGAACTGAATCAAAGCTTAAAGAAACATGGAAGCGGAAAAAAATTGTCAAGGTATAGTATGGTGTAGTGCTGTGCTCAGGTCACACCCATCTGGCTTTCCCGTGCTCAGGTCACACCCATCTGGCTTCTCTGTGCTCGGGTCCCACCCATCTGGCTTTTCTGTGCTTAGGTCACACCCATCTGGCTTTTCTGCCCTCAGGTTACACCCATCTGGCTTTTCTGTGCTCAGGTCCCATCCACCTGGCTTTTCTGACCTCAGGTCCCACCCATCTTGCTTTTCTGTGCTCAGGTCCCACCCATCTTGCTTTTCTGACCTCAGGTCGCACCCACCTGGCTTTTCTGTGCTCGGGTCCCACCCATCTTGCTTTTCTGACCTCAGGTCCCACCCATCTTGCTTTTCAGTGCTCAGGTCCCACCCATCTTGCTTTTCTGACCTCAGGTCGCACCCACCTGGCTTTTCTGTGCTCGGGTCCCACCCATCTTGCTTTTCTGTGCTCAGGTTCCACCCATCTGGCTTTTCTGACCTCAGGTCCCACCCATCTGGCTTTTCTGTGCTTAGGTCACACCCATCTGGCTTTTCTGCCCTCAGGTTACACCCATCTGGCTTTTCTGTGCTCAGGTCCCATCCACCTGGCTTTTCTGACCTCAGGTCCCACCCATCTTGCTTTTCTGTGCTCAGGTCCCACCCATCTTGCTTTTCTGACCTCAGGTCGCACCCACCTGGCTTTTCTGTGCTCGGGTCCCACCCATCTTGCTTTTCTGACCTCAGGTCCCACCCATCTTGCTTTTCAGTGCTCAGGTCCCACCCATCTTGCTTTTCTGACCTCAGGTCGCACCCACCTGGCTTTTCTGTGCTCGGGTCCCACCCATCTTGCTTTTCTGTGCTCAGGTTCCACCCATCTGGCTTTTCTGACCTCAGGTCCCACCCATCTTGCTTTTCTGACCTCAGGTCGCACCCACCTGGCTTTTCTGTGCTCGGGTCCCACACATCTTGCTTTTCTGTGCTCAGGTTCCACCCATCTGGCTTTTCTGACCTCAGGTCCCACCCATCTTGCTTTTCTGACCTCAGGTCCCACCCATCTTGCTTTTCTGACCTCAGGTCCCACCCATCTGGCTTTTAATTCAGGGACCTTCCCGTTTGACCTCAGTCATAGGTGAACATCCATACGATTGACAACTTCTTTAAAACGTTTGACTCACCAGCTGCAGCCAGAAGCTTTGTGACTCGTTTCATGAATAGAAAGCAATGAACTGGTGATACGAACCATGGCCTGGATCGCGAGCCCCACTCCCATAGTGGTTCGTATGGTACTCAAAGATGGCGGTGGTAACCAGGTAAACAAGACTCACACCAGATACACATACACAGCAGTTTCGGGATCATGATTTTGTCCTATGATTCTGTCTGTGGGTAGAATCTTTGTGATTCTCTCTGAGCAATGACTCGAAGCTGACTCAGCCTTACAGTGTTTTCGCTCCATATCGGCAGATACTCCGAGGAACTATAGGTTCTTCACGACTTTACCTTCAATCCTTCCACCTAGATGATGGCTCTGTACAATGTTGCATAATAGTCAGACATACATAGATCTAAATGTCTATCGTTATGCACGTCGGGTTACCTGTGGACACCTGCCAGGCCAAGATATTCGGTATCCCCTCCACCCACCCACCCACACACACACACACACACACACACACACACACACACACACACACACACACACACACACACCATCATATTTCACTGTATCTTAAGGACTAGGCAGTAAGTCCTCGTACACTCTTCAGAAAATGTATAAGGATGTGCTTCAGTGTTCACCCCTGAGTGTGAATCTGATATAGAGGCTGATTCACAAGCATGTGCCAATAGCAAACGATCGATCATGGGCTCTCATTGGCAAAGCTGTGCATTCTACTAATTGTGGGAATAGTATTGTCTTGTTACACATTTTTTCCCCATTCTAGGCAAGGGGAACTAGGATCCTTCCTTGTGGGAAGGAATGATACCTGTGCGTCACACGGTAGACACTAATGCAGTGAATGCGTGTATAAGCGCCCCAGGAACACTTGTCAATCACTCACCATTAACATCACAGCTCAGCTGACTTTCCTGTCTTTCGGTTGGACAGCAGCCTCATTTCTCCAGTCTCTGGGCCTACAGTCTCCTTTTCCAGTCTCTGGTCCTAAAGCCTCCTTTTCCAGTCTCTGGTCCTAGAGCTATTTTTTCCAGTCTCTGATCCCGAAGCCTCCTTTTCCAGTCTTTGGTCCTGCAGCCTCCTTTTCCAGTCTCTGGTTCTTCAGCATTCTCTTCCAGTCTCTGGTCCTACAGCCTCCTTTTCCAGTTTCTGTTCCTATAGCCTCCTTTTCCAGTCTCTGGTCCTACAGCCTCCTTTTCCAGTTTTTGGGCCCACAGCCTCCTTTTCCAGTCTCTGGTCCTACAGCATCCTTTTCCAGTCTCTGGGCTTGCAGCCTCCTTTTCCAGTCTCTGGTCCTACAGCCTCGTTTTCCAGTCTCTGGTCCTACAGCCTCGTTTTCCAGTCTCTGGGCCTGCAGCCTCCTTTTCCAGTCTTTGGGCCTGCAGCCTCCTTTTCCAGTCTTTGGGCCTGCAGCCTACTTTTCCGGTCTCTGGAACTGCAACCAGTGGTGAAAAACCTGCATCCACGCCATTACCCATAGTCCTTGACAGAGGTCGTCGGTGCGTCTCCTTCAGTCATCACAGCAGTAGTAAATGATCAAAACCCTACTTCACAATACTCCGGCAGCAGATGCAAAGTCCAGAAAATAAGCAGACACCGCTGGAAATCCCGGGAACACAGGCATTGGGATCAAAGCATAACTCTTAGCCGGCTCTACCAGTCTCAGGGGCACTGCTTAGGTCGCCCACGTTAGCAAGCGCCTCTCCTGAGCAAACATTAGCTTGATACGGAGCCCAACTTGACGTGGATTATTTCCCCTCTTCATAATGTCTGTTTACTTCAGCCAGAGCTCGTACTTCAGACTGATGAAGTATAGGGATTACTTCAGACGGTCAGGCATCACATACTCATGGTCGCAGTAGTCGATCCACAGTCTATGTAACTGTTTTTCTACTCTTAGGGGCTAGTTACAAATTCGAAACATGGATATATAAGATGTCCTTATTGTCAAACTGCATACCTGTTACAAAACGAGATTCTTTGTGGCTAGAAGCTCAATTCAAGGTTAAGAAGTATAAGAATTATGACATGAAAATTATAGAACATCACATAAAAGTACCACATAAAATATCACATAAAGAATCATCTATTGGACTCAGAAGCTACATCACAGAGGAGTTAGAGTGTCTTCAGATGGTTAAACAGTAGAATGCTTTTTGGTACGAATGATTTCCTGAATCTATCGGTGTGCTGTATAAGCAGAGACAGTCTTCTTCCTGACCTTAGAAATACACAGTATCGGTTATGAGAAGGATGGGTTACATCTTGCATGATCTCCTCCCTCTGCTTCATTGCACATTCCTGATACAGCATATCCAATATTCTAGCGCTTGCACCCAGTTTCCTAGCTCCCTTAACTATTCTCTTTACTGTTTAGCTTGCCACACCAGGCGGTCATCGAAAGAAAACAACATAGAATTAACACCTTAACTTTCTCACTGCTACCACAGTTAGAGCGATGATAAATCCACATTGCCTTCAGCGATCTCAAAGTCATCCTGAGCATCGTGGTCTGGGGCAGGTGCAATCCATCTCACTCTTAGGATAAACCACAACTCTCACACAGCAGCAGCAGGAGGAGGAGGAGGAGGAGGAGCAGTCCATCAGCACGCGAGACACTGAGGAAGATACAGACGTCCACTTGACGATTTATCACAGCTTTATTTCCCATCTCGAGGTCTGGCGAGGGGAGAACCATTTCTCATGATCATCGCCACTTCGTCTGCCGCAGCCGGGCGTTAAGAGGGGCTGTAGAGAGGGCGCTCCACTTACTAATATTCAAGGTTAATAGGGGACTTCTCCCACACACACACACACACACACACACCCTACCATACACAAATGACCTCCCCCTCCTTTAGGCTGTCAGGAACAGAGTTTCAAGTGATGGTAATTCTCCGATGGCGAAAACCGACGAGTGGAACACTGTCTCACAAGAATGAGAGCCAGCACGACCCCGACCTCAGTTAAATGGACGAGAATTTAAAGAACGCTGACTGGCACAAGGCAGAGTTACCGAATTCCTCTTGGGTTATCTGACGCCTTCCGGCTATTGGAACTCACTGGGAAAAGAGGGGTTCCATGTGGGCTGAAATAAGACGCCTCATTTCAATCAGACGATAATCATACCTGAGTCTTACCTGGTCCAGCTTACGAAGCATGCAAGATCTGAATATCCCCCACAGAGTCGGTCCGGTATGTAGCGAGAGAGAGAGAGAGAGAGAGAGAGAGAGAGAGAGAGAGAGAGAGAGAGAGAGAGAGAGAGAGAGAGAGAGAGAGAGAGAGAGAGAGGTGAGACATGGGGAGGGATGTGAGACGTGTGTGTGTGTGTGTGTGTGTGTGTGTGTGTGTGTGTGGTGAGGATACGTAGGTTGTGAGAAAGACGAGAAGGCTCATGAGGAAGGGAGGGTCTCACTTAAGACTTACATTATTAGCCTCGAGATCATCCTGGCACTACACTTCTTTGCTTCAGGTCTCCCAGGCTCCGGGCAAGGGTCTTAAGAGAATATACTGACGCATCCAAAAAAATTGATGCTACTAATTATTTTCACTAATAATGACCAGAATTTACGAGTCTGTTAATTTGTAAAATAGAAATAACCTATGGGGAGTTAACTTAGTCCTTTGGTGCACTAATACAAACCACGAAGGAGACTTAAACTGACCTTTCCAATTTACGAGGCGATGAATCCGCCTTTCTAAATGTAATGGTTTATAATAGGGAAACCAGGTGACGAGAAATGGGGCGACGAGGATATGGGGAAACAAGGCTATGGAGTGACAGGGATATCAGGTGGCAAGGAGATGGGGTATCAAGGGTATAAGGTGACAGGGACATGGGCTATGGCATGATGACTGTGGTAGGTTGTCAAGGCGAGGTGGTGGTGAGCGGTGAGAGGTATGAACAAGGCAGAGAAATACATGGACGAAAATGGCTGTGTTGTGTTCGGCGTGTTCTTTTGTATTTTTTTGATGATTTTTTTTTTTTTTGAAATAAGATAGAAGAAAAATATTTAAATCCGGTCATTATGAGTGAAAATATTGGTGAGAAATTTCTTGACGCTTTAAGTCTATGAGTCTCTCTCTCTCTCTCTCTCTCTCTCTCTCTCTCTCTCTCTCTCTCTCTCTCTCTCTCTCTCTCTCTCTCTCCCTCTCTTTCTCGTCCAGAGCTCTGGAAATTAATTTCCAGGAAACTCTGTGCTGGAGGCACTCTGCCAAACTTTATATCGGGACTTCAAGTGTTCCTCGAAACTCCATTTTAAAGCCCAGACGTCTTGGTAAAGTGTGGACCTGCCTGAAGTTAGCAGGGGGCGGGGGTGAGGGGCAGGAGGAGGAGGAGGAGGAGGAGGAGGAGGAGGAGGAGGAGGTGGTGGTGGGGAGGTTTAAAAAAAAGGGGACAATTTAGGGAGTAATTACTCTGTCCTTCGCCATGGGGGAGCAGCAGTAATTCTCTAGTGGTACCTGGGTTGGGGGTGAGGGGTGAGGAAGGTGTCAAGAGACGAGAGAGAGAGAGAGAGAGAGAGAGAGAGAGAGAGAGAGAGAGAGAGAGAGAGAGAGAGAGAGAGAGAGAGAGAGAGAGAGAGAGGATGCCGTGTGTGTGTGTGTGTGTGTGTGTCAAGGGGTGGGGGAGGAGGGAGGGAGTGGGGGAGGGGGGGCGGTTGGATAGAGGAGAGGCTGGCTCTTTACATGAATTAATTACTTCATTTTAAGTGATCGGGTTTTTTTTTAATCTCTCCAATTCGTACCAAGAACCGGTCACCGAAATCAACCTCAGAACAGAGTTTTGAAGTAAATGAGTTTATCTTATATGATTCAGGCTTTTATGTATGTTAAAAACTATGTATGTAGGACAACGATATACGAACCGTTGAACTATATCTTTATATATCTTTATATAAGGGTCGGTATGATAAGGGCAAAAAACATGCTTAAGATGAAGCCACTTCGGGTGAAAATCTTACGTGAAGAGTATAAAGAAGACGACGAGGATGAAAAGGATTAATCTGAGCAGCTCAGGTGTTTGTAGAAGCCACTCACGAAGGTGGGAAAGGTTGTTGGGAAGAGGAAAATACAACACACAAAAAGAGGAGAGAATTCCACAGCTTCTCTGTATGAGGAGAGAGAGAGAGAGAGAGAGAGAGAGAGAGAGAGAGAGAGAGAGAGAGAGAGAGAGAGAGAGAGAGAGAGAGAGAGAGAGAGAGTAGAGTGGTACACAAAGTGTCGACCTTAGCAAGGCTCCTCCAGTTTCCTCGAAGTCTGATAATGCCTTTTTGGTTCAAGACGAGGCGTTGGATACCTGTAAGCTTGAGTGGGAGACGTATGATACTTCTAAGCTTGAGGGAGGGGGAGTTCAATACTTCTGAGTTATATTTGAAGGTATCTGATATCTCTGATATCAAGGCGAGGGCGATTAATGCATTTAAAGTCGACAGAAAAGGCGTTTAATATCTCTAAGCTTGAAAAAGAGGCGTCAAATATCTCTAAGCTTGAGAAGGGGGCGTTAAAAATCTCTAAGCTTGAGAGCACGAACGTCTCAAGATGTGAGGAATCAGCTCTTAGTACATCCGAAAAAGAAACTCAAAGGAGAAGACCTTGTCTACTCTGAACACGACATCCAGTTTCTTAGGAGTGGTTTACTCCGTGTAATGTGAGGTTTCCGAGTGAGGTATGTTTATTGTGTTGGGTCGTGGTATTACAGAGACGTCAAAGGAGATGAGAAAGTTATGAGGGCTCTTACAAAAAGACTTAGAGAGTTTTAGAGGCGCTAATCTCAACTAGCTTAGTTGAGTTCCAACGGGTAAATTTGTGTTTTAGTTCTGGGTTTAAAAAGGAAGCTGACACGAGACGAGTTGTAGATCGAGCGTCAGAAGATGGACGCAGATCTGTTCAGTTGTATTTGTTGAAAAACAGGAGGATAATAGCAGGGGACAGGGCAGAGCCCTGAGGGACATCTGGGTTAATAGACAAATAGAGAGAGGTTGATCAATCTTCATCATCATCTAAGGCGACTGACTAGCCAGAGAAGAGGAATTAAAGAGAACCAAAAGAGTGTTAGCCTGATGATTAGGCCCAGATCAAAAAGCTTTCGAGATATCAAAAGATAATATAAAGGGTTTTCCCAAACTCTCTTGGACAGAGGAGGACCAGACATTAGTCACTTAGGGAAGATATTACCAATGGATTCTATCTTGCGAGAGCCGTAACGAGTATCAGAGAGATGACTTGGGCTCGGTACGTTCAACGATATCGAAGTTGAACAGAGATTCATAGATTATGAAAACTGAAGTCAGGAAGATAGGACTGGTAGCTGAAAGTGAGGACGGTCACCCTGCTTCAAGGATAGACTTTAACTATCCTTGTTCCCACGAAGGAAGAAAGGTCTTTAGAATGGAACCAAAACGGACGAGCAAACGGGGATCTAACTTGGTGAGCGCTTTCAAGATACAGAGAGGGATGTGCTTCTTGGACTCCATGAAAAGAGGTCATCTGGAGCGACAATGTAAGACATGCGTCAGGGGGACGACTGAATGTTCGTCATGCATACTGGCGTTAGATAGAGAGCAGGAGAGAGTTGCTTTTACAAGAGGAGAGATATCTGTAGCGTCGTCGGAGCGGACACGTGAATGAAAAGTAGAACAACAGATGTTCTTGGAGATACACTGGAACAAAGATCGTATGTAAGACTTACCAACAAGAAGAAAATAAAGTCGACAGAACTTCTAGTAATGTTGGCTCTTGTTGTTGTCACTGTCTTACAGAAGGAATAACAAAGCCGCTTCTTTTGTATCAGTGATACAGAGCAACGTTTCTGAACGATACAAATGAGTATATCTAACTCAGCACATCTACAGTAGTCTGTAGTGAACGTCTGTACACCAGTGTTTGCGCGAGACCATCAGGGAGGAGCCTGGCAGCCTAACTAAAATGATCTGTTACGTGTTCGTAGGAAAACTGGAACGCGTTTCTTTTAAAACACTGACTGAGGCTACGAAAAGGATCATTCCTGAAGTAAAATGTATCCCTTCTGTAAGAGTAAGACCTCCCTGGCTTAACAATACAGCACTTTAAATCTATATCAATATTCTTTATCAACTCTACTGCATTAACTTTACATGTGATACTACTTTATGCTAGGTCGATACGTTTTCTATGTTAAAACAATGGAAAATCATTTACACTGAGGTGCTACGTAAAACCTGCAGAAGTGGGAGGCTAAAACGGGGAAAATATTCGTAAAATAATTCCTGGTTTCTCTCACCTTCCCAAAAATGTTCTTTGTTACAACGCCTCCAGACGTTTGTTACCTCGAGCACCCTGATGGTCTTCCTTCGCTTCAGAACTGCATTTCCAATTCCTCGCCTTCCTACGACAAGAGAAAACTTTCAAGTTATTGTGAGCGGCAAAGTTTTAGAGTGAAATTTTGACGGGATGGGAAAGGCTCCCGTTCAGGTTTAGCAGTCAGTATACGAGTCTGCTTGAGCAGCAGCAGCAGCAGCAGCAGCAGCAGCGGCAGCAGCTGTGGCTCTGTAGGCCGTGTCGTTTACCCCTGTGTTCCCTGCTGCGTCTGGCACAACTGCATCAGCACCAGCACCAGCACCAGCTGCTGTCTTGCAGATCTCTTCATTATCCTATGTTACTCGCCGCTGTTATCAAGGCCACAATAATCGATTCTGATATATAAATAAATAAATAAATAAATATATATATATATATATATATATATATATATATATATATATATATATATATATATATATATATATATATTCATATATATATATATATATATATATATATATATATATATATATATATATATATATATATATATATATATATAACTCATACCTTACACCATCTTTGAAGTATGCACGAAGTAGTACAGTTATCATCAAAAGCCAAACAATCCTATAACGTTAAAAGATAACGAAAATGATCCACTTTATCTTGAACGTTCCCTTATCGCTCTCCTACTACAAGACAAATTGGCGTTGTGATACCAGACGCCCTCAGCTTTGTGTTTAGAAGCTAGTTATAGAGGCGAGACAGCGACAAAGTATAATAAATATATAAAATAAAATATATATATATATATATTCATATATATCTATATATATATATCTATCTATCTATCTATCTATATATGTATATATATATATATATGTATATATATATATATATATATATATATATATATATATATATATATCATCCCTGGTTATAGGGGAGAAAGAATACTTCCCACGCATTCCTTACGTGTCTTAGGAGGCGACTAAAGGGGACGGGAGCGGGGGGCTGGAAATCCTCCCCTCCTTGTATCTTAACTTTCTAAAAGGAGAAACAGAAGAAGGAGTCACGCTGGGAGTGCTCATCCTCCTCGAAGGCTCAGATTGGGGTGTCTAAATGTGTGTGGATGAAACCACAAAAAAGGAGAGATAGGTAGATTGTTTGAGGAAAGGAACCTGGATGATTTGGCTCTGAGTGAAACGAAGCTAAAGGGTAAAGGGGAAGAGTGGTTTGGGAATGTCTTGGGAGTCAAGTCAGGAGTTAGTGAGAGGACAAGAGCAAGGGAAAGAGTAGCACTACTCCTGAAACAGGAGTGGTGGGAGTATGTGATAGAGTGTAAGAAAGTAAACTCTAGATTGATATGGGTAAAACTGAAAGTTGATGGAGAGAGATGAGTGATTATTGGTGCATATGCACCTGGGCATGAGAAGAAAGATCATGAAAGGCAAGTGTTTTGGGAGCAGCTGAATGGGTGTGTTAGTAGTTTTGATGCACGAGACCGGGTTATAGTGATGGGTGATTTGAATGCAAAGGTGAGTAATGTGGCAGTTGAGGGAATAATTGGCATACATGGGGTGCTCAGTGTTGTAAATGGAAATGGTGAAGACCTTGTAGATCTATGTGCTGAAAAAGGACTGGTGATCGGGAATACCTGGTTTAAAAAGCGAGATATACATAAGTATACGTATGTAAATAGGAGAGATGGCCAGAGAGCGTTATTGGATTACATGTTAATTGATAGGCGCGCGAAAGAGAGACTTTTGGATGTTAATGTGCTGAAAGGTGCAACTGGAGGGATGTCTGACCATTATCTTGTGGAGGCGAAGTTGAAGATTTGTAGAGGTTTTCAGAAAAGAAGCGAGAATGTTGGGGTGAAGAGAATGGTGAGAGTAAGTGAGCTTGGGAAGGAGACTCGTGTGAGGAAGTACCAGGAGAGACTTAGTACAGAATGGAAAAAGGTGAGAACAAAGGAGGTAAGGGGAGTGGGGGAGGAATGGGATGTATTTAGGGAATCAGGGATGGATTGCGCAAAAGATGCTTGTGGCATGAGAAGCGTGGGAGGTGGACAGATTAGAAAGGGTAGTGAGTGGTGGGATGAAGAAGTAAGATTATTAGTGAAAGAGAAAAGAGAGGCATTTGGACGATTTTTGCAGGGAAATAGTGCAAATGAGTGGGAGATGTATAAAGAAAGAGGCAGGAGGTCAAGAGAAAGGTGCAAGAGGTAAAAAATAGGGCAAATGAGAGCTGGGGTGAGAGAGTATCATTAAATTTTAGGGAGAATGAAAAGATGTTTTGGAAGGAGGTAAATAAAGTGCGTAAGACAAGGGATCAAATGGGAACTTCAGTGAAGGGGGCTAATGGGGAGGTGATAACAAGTAGTGGTGATGTGAGAAGGAGATGGAGTAAGTATTTTGAAGGTTTGTTGAATGTGTTTGATGATAGAGTGGCAGATAGAGGGTATTTTGGTCGAGGTGGTGTGCAAAGTGAGAGGGTTAGAGAAAATGATTTGGTAGAGAAGAGGTAGTAAAAGCCTTGCGGAAGATGAAAGTCGGCAAGGCTGCGGGTTTGGATGGTATTGCAGTGGAATGTATTAAAAAAGGGGGTGACAGTACTGTTGACTGGTTGGTAAGGTTATTTAATGTATGTATGATTCATGGTGAGGTGCCTGAGGATTGGCGGAATGCTTGCATAGTGCCATTGTACAAAGGCAAAGGGGATTAAAGTGAGTGCTCAAATTACAGAGGTATAAGTTTGTTGAGTATTCCTGGTGAATTATATGGGAGGGTATTGATTGAAAGGGTGAAGGCATGTACAGAGCATCAGATTGGGGAAGAGCAGTGTGGTTTTCAGAAGTGGTAGAGGATGTGTGTATCAGGTGTTTGCTTTGAAGAATGTATGTGAGAAATACTTAGAAAAGCAAATGGATTTGTATGTAACATTTATGGATCTGGAGAAGGCATATGATAGAGTTGATAGAGATGGTCTGTGGAAGGTATTAAGAATATATGGTGTGGGTGGCAAGTTGTTAGAAGCAGTGAAAAGTTTTTATCGAGGATGTAAGGCATGTGTACGTGTAGGAAGAGAGGAAAGTGATTGGTTCTCAGTGAATATAGGTTTGCGGCAGGGGTGTGTGATGTCTCCATGGTTGTTTAATTTGTTTATGGATGGGGTTATTAGGGAGGTGAATGCAAGAGTTTTGGAAAGAGGAGCAAGTATGCAGTCTGTTGGGGATGAGAGAGCTTAGGAAGTGAGTCAGTTGTTGTTCGCTGATGATACAGCGCTGGTGGCTGATTCATGTGAGAAACTGCAGAAGCTGGTGACTGAGTTTGGTAAAGTGTGTGGAAGAAGAAAGTTGAGAGTAAATGTGAATAAGAGTAAGGTTATTAGGTACAGTAGGGTTGAGGGTCAAGTCAATTGGGAGGTAAGTTTGAATGGAGAAAAACTGGAGGAAGTGAAGTGTTTTAGATATCTGGAAGTGGATTTGGCTGCGGATGGAACCATGGAAGCGGAAGTGAATCATAGGGTGGGGGAGGGGGCGAAAATTCTGGGAGCCTTGAAGAATGTGTGGAAGTCGAGAACATTATCTTGGAAAGCAAAAATGGGTGTGTTTGAAGGAATAGTGGTTCCAACAATGTTGTATGGTTGCGAGGCGTGGGCTATGGATAGAGTTGTGCGCAGGAGGGTGGATGTGCTGGAAATGAGATGTCTGAGGACAATGTGTGGTGTGAGGTGGTTTGATCGAGTAAGTAACGTAAGGGTAAGAGAGATGTGTGGAAATAAAAAAAGCGTGGTTGAGAGAGCAGAAGAGGGTGTTTTGAAATGGTTTGGGCACAAGGAGAGAATGAGTGAGGAAAGATTGACCAAGAGGATATATGTGTCAGAGGTGGAGGGAACGAGGAGAAGTGGGAGACCAAATTGGAGGTGGAAAGATGGAGTGAAAAAGATTTTGTGTGATCGGGGCCTGAACATGCAGGAGGGTGAAAGGCGGGCAAGGAATAGAGTGAATTGGATCGATGTGGTATACCGGGGTTGACGTGCTGTCAGTGGATCGAATCAGGGCATGTGAAGCGTCTGGGGTGAACCATGGAAAGCTGTGTAGGTACTATACGTACCTACACAGCTTTCCATGGTTCACCTCAGACGCTTCACATGCCCTGATTCGATCCACTGACAGCACGTCAGTGCGTGTGTGGACGTATGTATATACATGTGTATGGGGGTGGGTTGGGCCATTTCTTTCGTCTATTTCCTTGCGCTACCTCGCAAACGCGGGAGACAGCGACAAAGAAAATATATAAATATATATATATATATATATATATATATATATATATATATATATATATATATATATATATATATGATATAAACCCACAATTAAGCTTCATTAGAATTACGTCAGTTTCTACTGAATCAGAAGCGAAAAGGCCGCAACGCATTTCTGACGACAGAAGAGTTGCAACTTCAAGCACTGGATAGATTTGCAGCACTGCACACACTAGCTTACAAGCCTGAATGGAAATTGGCATTTAAGATAAACGTGGTATAACTATCAAATATCTTGTGTCTCAAGTCTTGCCTTTCCTTTGTGATGGTCTCGTTCCACTGAAAGTCGAGTTTTGTTGTATCTTTCCCTTGACTGCTTTTATAAATATTCTTACTTGCATTACGCACTCGTCCTTAATAAACATCTATGTGTGCTTCCTTATGTGTTATTATGTTTTTGTTTATCTTAGCTTTACTTTCAGTGTATTCTTCTCATGTTGTCGAACTCCACGAGTGGAAGAGCCACCTTATGCGAAGTTATATTGTCGCCAGTTGACGAAACAGAGTACATTCTCGTTAGAGAAACTTCTCGCTTGAAAGGGATCCATCCTGTCTCTGCTACTGAGTGTAGCGCAGCCTTGGGCTACATAGACCTCTGAAATGGGAGCTCTGGTTAACACCAGGACCCTTTCACAAATGGGTCCCGCTGTAATTATAGATGATCAGATAAACTTATTGTGCCTTTTTGTAGGTTTTGATCTCAACAAGTGGGATCATTGAGTCGGAAACAGAAAAGTGAACATCGTTAGATTGTGTCTTGTTGTAACTGAATATCATTCGGGAATTCATAGGAAGAATCTAGGTACAGCCAATCAGTCAGTCAGACAGTCAGCCAGGCAGCCAACAAGCTAGCTATCCAGTCAGCCAGTCAGCCAGACAGCCAATAAGCTAGTTAGCCAGTCAGCTACAAATCATCCAGCGAATCAGTCAGTCAGCCAGTCAGCCATAGGTTATCTAACCCAACCAGTCATAAAGTCAGCCACAGCGCTTCCAGCCAGTCAGTCAGCCAGTCAACCAGTCATGCTCAGGGTATCCAAACAGTCAGCTGGTCGACAGGAATCGCACCAAACAAGAGAAGTAATTGGTGATTTCATCTATCATTCAGCAATTCATCAGTTAACCAATTAGTTAACCAGTCAGAAAATAGTCACTTAGCTAATCAGTTGCCTAAACAGTGGACCAGCTAGTGAACCAGTCAGTTGACTAATCACTGAACCAGGCAGTTAACCAGTCTTTGAGTCAGTCAGTTGTCAAGTTAGCATACCAGTCAGTGATTCAGTCGATGAACCAGCCAGTTGACCAATCAATAAATTAGTCAGCGAACCAAACAGTGAACCTGTCAGTGAACAGGTCATTGAATCAGCTGGCCAATAAACTATCTAACCAGTCACTTAAACAGTCACTGAACCAGTCAGCCAACCAATCAGTGAACTAATCACATAACCAGTCAGTGAAGCATAAGAAAACTGATGAGAATTTTTTGAAGTAATATTTTTTTTTATTTCTTTTCCATAATACTTTTGTATCAGTGTCATTACCTACAAATGCCAGAAGCAATATTAATCATGACACGATTTTTGAGCAAGTATTGCCCTTGTCATTTTGAGGCATTAATTTAAAAAAAAATGCCTCTGGCGTCTGTTTGGAAGAGGCAATTTATCATAAGTTTTGAATGTGAAATACCCTTATCATTTTGAGACTTTAATTAGCTCTCAAAATATAAAAAAATCTTATTATTGCTACCATTATCATCCATATTGAAATTCACGACCGTAAGAAAGATTCTGGTGCATAAATTCATCTCAGCCATATTGATCACAGTGTGAACATTACCAGGAAATCAATATTGAAAAATATTTGGCGAAGGAAAACCAAGAAGGAAAAAAAAAGAGAAAAAAGAAATTGGACGTAACGTTTCGTACACCAGACACGTTTCCAATTTTTTCCGGCCCTGATTGGGTCGTCTCTTGCATAAATTTTGAGTGTACTCAACATCTTCAGTCGGTCGTTGTTGGTGGTGGGTAGGAGGGAGAGAGAGAGAGAGAGAGAGAGAGAGAGAGAGAGAGAGAGAGAGAGAGAGAGAGAGAGAGAGAGAGAGAGAGAGAGAGAGCCCTATGTGTGTGAATGTCCATACACGGGATACGTGTAATGGCACAATATTTGCGAGCCATACCTATAATTTCTGCCAAGTTCAGAAGCTATTTCATTAGTGGCGGGGTGGCGACGGAAATGGATGAGGGCAGCAAGTATGAATATGCACATGTGTATACATATATATGTCTGTGTGTGTATATGCATGTATACGTTGAAATGTATAGGTATGTGTATGTGCGTGTGTGGGCGTTTGTGTATATACATGTGTATGTGGGTGGGTTGGGCCTTTCTTTCGTCTGTTTCCTTGCGCTACCTGGCTAACGCGGAGACAGTGACTAAGTATAATAATGATAATAAAAATAATTTATATATATATATATATATATATATATATATATATATATATATATGAATATATACATATATATTTTGCTTTGTCGCTGTCTCCCGCGTTTGCGAGGTAGCGCAAGGAAACAGACGAAAGAAATGGCCCAACCCACTCACATACACATGTATATACATACACGTCCACACACGCAAATATAAATACCGATACATCTCAATGTACACATATATATACACACACAGACACATACATATATACACATGCACACAATTCACACTGTCTGCCTTTATTCATTCCCATCGCCACTTCGCCACACATGGAATAACATCCCCCTCCCCCCTCATGTGTGCGAGATAGCGCTAGGAAAAGACAACAAAGGCCTCATTCGTTCACACTCAGTCTCTAGCTGTCATGCAATAATGCCCGAAACCACAGCTCCCTTTCCACATCCAGGCCACAAGGAACTTTCCATGGTTTACCCCAGGCACTTCACATGCCCTGATTCAATCCATTGACAGTACGTCGACCCTCCTGCATGCTCAGGCCCCGATCACTCAAAATCTTTTTCACTCCATCTTTCCACCTTCAATTTGGTCTCCCTCTTCTCCTCGTTCCCTCCACCTCCGACACATATATCCTCTAGGCCAATCTTTCCTCACTCATTCTCTCCATGTGCCCAAACCATTTCAAAACACCCTCTTCTGCTCTCTCAACCACGCTCTTTTTATTTCCACACATCTTTCTTACCCTATTATTACTTACTCGATCAAACCACCTCACACAACATATTGTCCTCAAACATCTCATTTCCAGCACATCCACCCTCCTGCGCACAACTCTATCCATAGCCCACCCCTCGCAACCATACAACATTGTTGGAACCACTATTCCTTCAAACATACCCATTTTTGCTTTCCGAGATAATGTTCTTGACTTCCACACATTTTTCAAGGCTCCCAGGATTTTCGCCTCCTTCCCCACCCTATGATTCACTTCCGCTTCCATGGTTCCATCCGCTGCCAGATCCGCTTCCAGATATCTAAAACACTTTACTTCCTCCAGTTTTTCTCCATTCAAACTTACCTCTCAATTGACTTGACCCTCAACCTTACTGTACCTAATAACCTTGCTCTTATTCACATTTACTCTTAACTTTCTTCTTTCACACACTTTACCAAACTCAGTCACCAGCTTCTGCAGTTTCTCACATGAATCAGCCACCAGCGCTGTATCATCAGCGAACAACAACTGACTCACTTTCCAAGCTCACTCATCCCCAACAGACTTCATACTTGCCCCTCTTTCCAAAACTCTTGCATTCACCTCCCTAACAACCCCATCCATAAACAAATTAAACAACCATGGAGACATCACACATCCCTGCCGCAAACCTACATTCACTGAGAACCAATCACTTTCCTCTCTTCCTACACGTACACATGCCTTACATCCTCGATAAAAACTTTTCACTGCTTCTAACAACTTTCCTCCCACACCATATATTCTTAGTACCTACCACAGAGCATCTCTATCAACTCTATCGTATGCCTTCTCCAGATCCATAAATGCTACATACATGTCCATTTGCTTTTCTAAGTATTTCTCACATACATTCTTCAAAGCAAACACCTGATCCACACATCCTCTACCACTTCTGAAACCACACTGCTCTTCCCCAATCTGATGCTCTGTACATGCCTTCACCCTCTCAATCAATACCCTCCCATATAATTTTCCAGGAATACTCAACAAACTTATACCTCTGTAATTTGAGCACTCACTCTTATCCCCTTTGCCTTTGTACAATGGCACTATGCAAGCATTCCGCCAATCCTCAGGCACCTCACCATGAATCATCCATACATTAAATAACCTTACCAGCCAGTCAACAATACAGTCACCCCCTTTTTTAATAAATTCCACTGCAATACCATCCAAACCTGCTGCCTTGCCGGCTTTCATCTTCCGCAAAGCTTTTACTACCTCTTCTCTGTTTACCAAATCATTTTCCCTAACCCTCTCACTTTGCACACCATCTCGACCAAAACACCCTATATCTGCTACTCTATCAACAAACACATTCAACATATATATATATATATATATATATATATATATATATATATATATATATATATATATATATATATATATATATATATATATATATATATATATATCATTTTGGTCACATAACTAGAGATATATATGGTCCTGGTGAATTGCAAACACTTGGAAAAAATGCATTGACGGGTTGATAAACCTCAACAACAAATTATCAGCAAAATTTGAAACCAGTGGTATTAAAATTCTTTCTGTTCCAACAGTTCAAATCACTTTCCATATCATTTTTTTCCCCTGCCAATCAAATGCCTGATATAGATCCTCCTAACTATTAAAATAACGTCAGCTTACACACATGGACTACATAAAGGTTTATATCATATACTGATAGAACCCGTGCATATGAGTTACATATAAGTTTATATCATATACTGAGACAAGAAGCGATCAAAGATTAATAGGGTTAAGCATGAAGGTCCTCCCTGCTCACATATTCATCTCAAGTGATGGATTGCAATATAGAGTTTGTCTTGCTCTTGTGGCCGTCGATGCAGGCAGAGCAAATATCCAGTCACCTTTTCGGGTAGAGCAAGCTCTCACTCGCCATTGCAAGCTTCCAGTCACTGTTGTAGGCAGAGCAAAGTTCCAGTCACCGTTGCGGTAGTGTGAGTTTCTAGTCACCGTTAGAGCAGAGCAGACTCCCAGTTACCGTTGCTGGCAGAACAGGCTTCCAGTCACCATTGCAGTAGAACCGGCCTCTAGCCAGTGATGGAGTAGAGCAGGCTTCCAGTTGTCGTTCCATTCAGTGCAAGCTTCCAGTCACTGCTGGAGTAGAGCAAGCTTCCAGTCACTGTTGCAGCACAGCAAGCTTCCAGTCACTATTGCAGCATTGCAAGCTTCCAGTCACTGCTGCAGCTAGAACAAGCTTCCAGTCACCATTGCAGCCAGAACAAGATAAAAGTCCTTGCGAACTCTGACAAGGCCCGTCCAGCCAGTCTCTGGTACATCTTCTGTGAACCAGCCTTCTGCCAGAGGCACCTTCCTCATGCAGATGTTCACCTGACGGAGGTTTACTCACCTTCACCTCTCACTCTACCCATCTGTGATGTGAACCCGACACTCCCATCAACATATGTTACTCTGCGTGCAGATGAGATGTGGGTGATTTGAATGCATTTTTTAAAATGTTTTGACAACTATTAATGTATGTGCTTGTGTGTGTGTGTGTGTGTGTGTGTGTGTGTGTGTGTGTGTGTTTGTGTGTGTGTGTGTGTGTGTGTGTGTGTGTGTGTTGTGTGTCATACAGCTTCATGGCAAATCAGTCACAGTCTCCTGTGGATTTCTGTATCAGCAGCGTCGAGGGGATCTGGTTTCCATGGCTTTAAGAACGTATTGCTTCTCGTCTGGAAAAGCCACCAGTATTTTCCAGGCCGAAGACTTGTGGGCTGAACCACTTTAAAGAAAATGTTGATTTTCTTTTTCACTCTGAAATCTACTTAGAGCAACGCCGTCTGTCGGGAAGAGGGATTTGGATTTAGAACACAAGCGGTCCTCATGAAGGTATGCCTCTACATCCTCGATGAAGCCAGTGAGATCGAAGCCAGAGACATGGCAATGTTGACTTCCATCTATATCATCGACCTCCCACTGGGGTCTTTGTGCAAATGTCTGCCATCGACCATCTCCCGCGCTAAGGGTTGCCAGTGAGATGTGGCGGTTCTCTTGCACGAGTTTTTGCTAGTCACCATCAGTCATATGTATATCTCGTTACCTATATATACATATATATGTATATAACGCGTGTCCTGTACCACTTGCAGGGAAACTGGGGACAATCCAGAGCTGCTCTCACCAGTACGTAGTGACAGATGCTTCACAACTCTCCATACAAGCAATGATGCCTGACCACCAGGCGATATAATGGTAACTTCACAAGTCGTGGTACATGGTGACCTTGTTCGCTCATCCTGAGCTATCGTACGCTGCTGAGAGATGTCGCTACTTGAGTTAAACACCTTAAAGGGGTTATCAAACTGATGATTAGATTATAATTTACTTATACTTACCGATGAGCTCGTTTCTAAAAGTGATACTCACGGTGACTGGTAACACGTACTGGTGAGCGAATTCAGAAAAAGAGAGACAGACTGTGAAAGCCCAACTGTTTCCCTAGCAATGGAGTCATGACCCGTGCGAACCAGTCTCCCCATTTTCTGTCACGGTCTGCGATACATCAGTTACCCCAGGGGTGTCCATGTCTGGGGACATATCCCTCATAAACAGGCCTAATGAACCTATCAGGGATGTCCTTATCCATTTAGGGACACGGCCCTCACTGACAGGCCTCATATGATCCTACCAGGGGGTTTCCATGACCGGGGGATATGGCCCTCACTGACACACCTAATGAGACTACCAGGAGGTGTTCATGTTCGGGAACACAGCCCTCAATGACATGACTAATGAACCTACCAGCGGCAGGACTTAACTTTTCATTTACAAATGCACCTGTGTGGCTCCTACTCTCCTCACTCTGATATACAGTGTAGACTTATTTTCCTCCCTGAGTACTTGCAGAAGCCTCATCAAGATAGAAGGGACTGCTTGGGCGGTTTAAGTGAATATTTTTTGAAAACAATCGCCTTCCTCTGGTTCCCATTCAACATTTATCGCTGTCCGTAATCGTTGCTAGTACGGTATCCGAATTGCTGATCATCTCTTTATTCGAAGGTGATGCAATAATCTCTCCTCGTCATTCACTGATAGATCTCTCTGGTCTTTAGCTAAGGGCATCGCTGACAACTTCTCTCTGCCATTCCTTCACTTTTCCGTTCTGACGGTACAATAGCTGTCTCTCCCATAGACAGAACAACTCTCTTTGGTTCCCGTTTCTCCTCTAACTCCATCTTGGATGACTCTAACTTTCCTTCACCGCCTGACTGCTTCTCAAGCTAATCCTATGCGTCTTTCTGTGATATCTTTTCTTAATGTCCAAAAAAAAAGGCTTCTCTTTCTTGACGCAAAGCATATGGTCCTGATGGTAACCATCCCCGTGTTCTGAAAGAGTGTGCCTCCGACTTGCACCTGTGCTTTGCTCGTCTATTTCGTTTCTGTCTGAAAACCCAAACTTCTCCTTCTTGGAAACATGCATTGGTACATCTCATCCCTAGGAAGGGTGACCGTTCTAACTTGGGCATATAGAGAGGATGAGTGAGGAGAGGTTGACTATAAGGGCGTATATGTGTCAGAAGTGGAGGGAACAAGGACAAGGGAAACACTGAGGAGGAAGTGGATGGATGGACTAAAAGCTGCTTCGAAGGCTTGGGGCCTGAACATGCAGGAGGGTGCAAGGCGTGCAAGGGATAGAACAAGCTGGAGAGATGTAGTATACAAGGGACAGACGACCTGCTATTGAAGGACTGAACTAAGGCTTATGAAACGGAACGGTCGGAGGAAACACTATAGGACCTGGTTGTGGAAAGGGGGGGGGGTGTCTTGTTTCGGTGCGTTGCACATAACATCTTGACAGTAGATGGACGTAACTGAGGACATTTATTTGTTACTAACAATATCTTGCTAACTCAACGATAATTGTGTGTGTATGGGAAATCAGGGAATATTAGAAATATTTTGACTCATGTTTTCTTATGAATTAAGTATATATACCATGTTAATGTATGACAGATATCTCTAGGTTATATTTGACATAGTTGCGAAGGGAACCAACTATCTGTTCCAAATTAGGAGGGTCTGCCGACAGATGGCGCCAGTAATCTTGTTTACAGTCCAACCTCCACCCAACATTATATCCCGCAAAAGGAATAGAATCCCGGTATTTGCACGTTTTTAAAAGCTCTTCAGCTATCCCTCATTCCCATTCATTTCTATTTTACCTCTTCAGTTATATATATATATATATATATATATATATATATATATATATATATATATATATATATATATATATATCCCTGGGGATAGGGGAGAAAGAATACTTCCCACGTATTCCCTGCGTGTCGTAGAAGGCGACTAAAAGGGAAGGGAGCGGGTGGCTGGAAATCCTCCCCTCTCAGTTTTTTTTAAATTTTCCAAAAGCAGGAACAGAGAAGGGGGCCAGGTGAGGATGTTCCCTCAAAGGTCCAGTCCTCTGTTCTTAACGCTGCCTTGCTAACGCGGGAAATGGCGAATAGTATGAATATATATATATATATATATATATATATATATATATATATATATATATATATATATATATATATATATTCATTTTTGTTTTATATATTTTGCTTTGTCGCTGTCTCCTGCGTTAGCGAGGTAGCGCAAGGAGACAGACGAAAGAATGGCCCAACCCACCCACATACACATGTATACATATACACGTCCACACACGCAAATATACATACATATACATCTCAATGTATACATATATATATACACACACAGACATATACATATATATAGACATGTACATAATTGACACAGTCTGCCTTTATTTACTCCCATCGCAACCTCGCCACACATGGAATAACAACCCCCCACCCCCCTCATGTGTGCGAGGTAGCGCTAGGAAAAGAAAACAAAGGCCCCATTCGTTCACACTAAGTCTCTGGCTGTCATGTAATAATGCACCGAAACCACAGCTCCTTTCCCACATCCAGGCCCCACAGAACTTTCCATGGTTTACCCCACACGCTTCACATGCCCTGGTTCAATCCACTGACAGCACGTCGACCCCGGTATACCACATCGTTCCAATTCACTCTATTCCTTGCACGCCTTTCACCCTCGTGCATGTTCAGGCCCCGATCACTCAAAATCTTTTTCACTCCATCTTTCCACCTCAATTTGGTCTCCTACTTCTTCTCGTTCCCTCCACCTCTGACACATATATCCTCTTGGTCAATCTATCCTCACTCATTCTCTTCATGTGATAAAACCATTTCAAAACACCCTCTTCTGCTCTCTCAACCACACTCTTTTTATTTCCACACATCTCTCTTACCCTTACATTACTTACTCGATCAAACCACCTCACACCACATATCGTCCTCAAACATCTCATTTCCAGCACATCCACCCTCCTGCGCACAACTCTATCCATACCCCACGCCTCGCAACCATACAACATTGTTGGAACCACTATTCCTTCAAACATACCCATTTTTGCTTTCCGAGATAATGTTCTCGACTTCCACACATTCTCCAAGGCTCCCAGAATTTTCGCCCCCTCCCCCACCCTATGATTCACTTCCGCTTCCATGGTTCCATCCGCTGCCAGATCCACTTCCAGATATCTAAAACACTTTACTTCCTCCAGTTTTTCTGTATTCAAACTTACCTCCCAATTGACTTGACCCTCAACCCTACTGTACCTAATAACTTTGCTCTTATTCACATTTACTCTCAAAATATGCTAATGTTCTGTCCATGTAAACATTTGTCCCCCACACATTGTCCATGTACGGAGAACTGACGCTGCTCTTTTGTTTCATAAAAGCAGAAGTTTTACCTGTAGGTCAAGAGAAAGGTGAAAGAGGTGAAAAAGAGGGCAAATGAGAGTTGGGGTGAGAGAGTATCATTAAATCTTAGGGAGAATAAAAAGATGTTTTGGAAGGAGGTAAATAAAGTGCGTAAGACAAGGGAGCAAATGGGAACTTCAGTGAAGGGGGCAAATGGGGAGGTGATAACAAGTAGTGGTGATGTGAGAAGGAGATGGAGTAAGTATTTTGAAGGTTTGTTGAATGTGTTTGATGATAGAGTGGCAGATATAGGGTGTTTTGGTCGAGGTGGTGTGCAAAGTGAGAGGGTTAGGTAAAATGATTTGGTAAACAGAGAAGAGGTAGTAGAAGCTTTGCGGAAGATGAAAGCCGGCAAGGCAGCAGGTTTGGATGGTATTGCAGTGGAATTTATTAAAAAAGGGGGGTGACTGTATTGTTGACTGGTTGGTAAGGTTATTTAATATATGTATGATTCATGGTGAGGTGCCTGAGGATTGGCGGAATGCTTGCATAGCGCCATTGTACAAAGGCAGATGGGATAAGAGTGAGTGCTCAAATTACAGAGGTATAAGTTTTTTGAGTATTCCTGGTAAATTATATGGGAGGGTATTGATAGAGAGGGTGAAGGCATGTACAGAGCATCAGAGCAGTATGGTTTCAGAAGTGGTAGAGGATGTGTGGATCAGGTGTTTGCTTTGAAGAATGTATGTGAGAAATACTCAGAAAAGAAAATGGATTTGTATGTAGCATATATAGTTGATAGAGATGCTCTGTGGAAGGCATTAAGAATATATGGTGTGGGAGGCAAGTTGCTAGAAGCAGTGAAAAGTTTTTATCAAGGATGTAAGGCATGTGTACGTGTAGGAAGAGAGGAAAGTGATTGGTTCTCAGTGAATGTAGGTTTGCGGCAGGGGTGTGTGATGTCTCCATGGTTGTTTGATTTGTTTATGGATGGGGTTGTTAGGGAGGTGAATGCAAGAGTTTTGGAAAGAGGGGCAAGTATGCAGTCTGTTGTGGATGAGAGAGCTTAGGAAGTGAGTCAGTTGTTGTTCGCTGATGATACATAGCTGGTGGCTGATTCATGTGAGAAACTGCAGAAGCTGGTGACTGAGTTTGGTAAAGTGTGTGAAATATATATATGTGTCGGAGGTGGAGGGAACGAGGAGAAGAGGGAGACCAAATTGGAGGTGGAAAGATGGAGTGAAGAAGATTTTGTGGGATCGGGGCCTGAACATGCAGGAGGGTGAAAGGAGGGCAAGGAATAGAGTGAATTGGAGCGATGTGGTGTACCGGGGTTGACGTGCTGTCAGTGGATTGAATCAGGGCATGTGAAGCGTCTGGGGTAAACCATGGAAAGCTGTGTAGGTATGTATATTTGCGTGTGTGGATGTATGTATATACATGTGTGTGGGGGTGGGTTGGGCCATTTCTTTCGTCTGTTTCCTTGCGCTACCTCGCAAACGCGGGAGACAGCGACAAAGCAAAAAAAAAAAAAAAAAAAAGAAATATATATATATATATATATATATATATATATATATATATATATATATATATATATATATATATATATATATATATTTTATTTATTCATTTTGCTTTGTCGCTGTCTCCCGCGTTAACGAGGAAGCGCAAGGAAACAGACGAAAGAATGGCCCAACCCACCCACATGCACAAGTATATACATACTCGTCCACACACGCAAATATACATACCTACACATCTCAACGTATACATATATATATACACACACAGACATATACATATATACACATGGACATACTTCATACTGTCTGCCTTTATTCATTCCCATCGCCACCCCGCCACACATGAAATAACAACCCCCTCACCCCGCATGTGCCCGAGGTAACACTAGGAAAAGACAACAAAGGCCACATTTGTTCACACTCAGTCTCTATCTGTCATGTATAATGCACTGAAACCACAGCTCCCTTTCCACATCCAGGCCCCACAGAACTTTCCATGGTTTACCCCAGACGCTTTACACGCCCTGGTTCAATCCACTGAAAGCACGTCGACCCCGGTATACCACATCGTTCCAATTAACTCTATTCCTTGCACGCCTTTAACCCTCCTGCATGTTCAGGCCCCGATCACTCAAAATCTTTTTCACTCCATCTTTCCACCTCCAATTTGGTCTTCCACTTCTCCTCGTTCCCTCCACCTCTGACATATATATCCTCTTTGTCAATCTTTCCTCACTCATCCTCTCCACGTGACCAAACCATTTCAAAACACGATCTTCTGCTCTCTCAACCACCATATATATATATATATATATATATATATATATATATATATATATATATATATATATATATATATATATATTCTAAGTCCGGCCTTGATGAGGCCTTTCATACGTGACTGGAGACTTTGATGAAGGGAAGAGTGCTCCAATGTCCATTTGCATGGGTCCCACCTTGTCCTTGTGCAGAGGAGCGTTCATGTACTCAATCTTTAAGTCGTTGCTTAATAGATATGGTACAGTTTCTTCATTACCTATTTCCTCTTCTACACGGACGCATGCAAGTCATATACATATATATATATATATATATATATATATATATATATATATATATATATATATATATATATATATATTTGTCAATGACACGACAAAAAAGTAGGAATTTCTGCTAGTACCTGAAATACCACGATTCTAAAAAGGAAAAAGAATAAAATCGCCCGATTTCCATAATTATCTTCTGTTACATTTGCATCCTGCCAGCAAATTTATGGACGAAAATGGGAAAATATGCTAATGTTCTGTCCATGTAAACATTTGTCCCCCACACATTGTCCATGTACGGAGAACTGACGCTGCTCTTTTGTTTCATGAAAGCAGAAGTTTTATCTGTAGAACTTTGCATATATATATATATATATATATATATATATATATATATATATATATATATATATATATATATGTGTGTGTGTGTGTGTGTGTGTGTGTGTGTGTGTGGACATATGAAGGCAGCAAGTATGAATATGATGTGTATATATGTATATGTCTGTGTATGTATATGTATGTATACGTTGAAATATATGTTTGTATATGTGCGTGTATGGGCGTTTATGTAAATAGAAATGTATGTGGGTGGGTTGGGAGTATCAAAATGGTTTGGTCACATGGAGAGAATGAGTGAGGAAAGATTGACAGAGATCATATATGTGTCAGAGGTGGAGGGAACAAAAAGTGGGAGACCAAATTGGAGGTGGAAAGATCGAGTGAAAAAGATTTCAAGCGACCGGGGCCTGAACATACAGGAGGGTGAAAGGCGTGCAAGGAATAGAGTGAACTGGAACGATGTGGTATACCAGGGTCGACGTACTGTCAAAGGATTGAACCAGGGCATGTGAAGCGTCTGGGGTAAACCATGGAAAGTTCTGTGGGACCTGTGTATATATGTATATGTCTGTGTATGTATATGTATGTATACGTTGAAATGCATATGTATGTATATGTGCGTGTGTGGGCGTTTATGTGGATGTGGGTGGGTTGGCCCATGCCTCGTCTGTTTGCTTTCGCTACTGCGCTAACGCGGGAGACGGCATATAAGTATAATAAATAAACAATAATAATAATAACAATAATAATGATAGTAACAATGATAATAATATTAGGAATACACACACACACACACACACACACACACACACACATATATATATATATATATATATATATATATATATATATATATATATATATATATATGAAGTGCGCGTTCATATGCACTTTATTCGTATATATATATATATATATATATATATATATATATATATATATATATATATATATATTGCAATACTATATAGCATTTTCCCTCGGTAACCCGCGGCCCAGCACGCTGGCCTGATTGAGTGATGTAGATCTAAACCTGGTTTACTCAGCGATCTGGCTCTGACGTCATACAGGGGAGAAGAGAGGCAGGGGTGGGGAGTAATGGGGAGGGAAAGAGACGGGGTACTGGTCAGAGATGGGAAATGGGGAGGGAAAGAGACGGGATACTGGTCAGACATGGGGAGGGAAAGAGACGGGATATTGGTCAGAGATGGGGAGTGGGGAGGGAAAGAGACGGGATAGTGGTCAGAGATGGGGAGTGGGGAGGGAAAGAGACGGGATAGTGGTCAGAGATGGGGAGAGGCGAGAAGAGAAGCAGTGTTAGGCTAAGGTTGGGGAAGTGATAATAGAGGCAGGGGTAGAAGGGAGAGGGGAGAAGAGAGGTAGGTGGTAATGGGCAGGGGCAGGGAAAAGGGAGAAAAGAGGCTGTGAGGGGTTGGGAGAGAGAGAGAGAGAGAGAGAGAGAGAGAGAGAGAGAGAGAGAGAGAGAGAGAGAGAGAGAGAGAGAGAGAGAGAGAGAGAGAGCTGTGATGAAGGAGGAGGTGTAGGCAAAAATGATAACATGAGATCAAGAAGGGAAGGAGAGAGGTTGGTGAAAAGGAGGAGGAAGAGAAGGAGAAGAGGAGTGTCAGAGGAGAGAAGAACGAGGGAATATGAAAAAGAGAAGCAGAAGTGTCAGAGGAGAGAAGAAAAAGGGAATATACAAAGAATGATAACTAGATACGCTAACATTAGCAAGTTAATGTGGTGTGTCTCCCTCAGTAACTTCACTCACCATCACTATCACTCTCCATCATGTTAACTACGAGGGAGACATCATCAATATGCTAGTGTGCCTTCCTCAACACGGTCACTCACCATCATGTTTACTAAGATGGGAGACACCACTAGGAAGAGCATCTTCACTACACCCACGATATCCCCGATATCACATCGCCTTCGACAGACACATCATCACTACACTCTCGACGCCACTGGACTTCTAACCCGACCTTTGCAGATCAGGGCAAACGTACCAACAACACCCTGGATAATACTGACCTTTGTTTGACCTAACCCTTACAGGTCAAGTCCAAAGGTAGGTCTGGGTTGCTGAAAGAAGGCTAGAAAAAAAACAAGATTAGAAATAAGGAGCTCAGCGTAACTAGAAAAAAAAATGGGTTGATATCAAAAGAGAGGAAAGATGAATACTTAAGGTTAGGGAAGAATCAAGGAGTAATACTGAAAGAAAAGACAATGTGCGAAAAGGCAGTGAAAAGGAAAAGAAAAGACAAAACATGGAGAGGGACGAAGAGATAGCAAACAGGAAAGAGACGGATCAAGTTAATGAATGTGAGATAAAGAACAACACATTGAAATAGAGGAAACAGGAGGACATGATAAAAATGACAGATGTCATAAATCATATACATATATATATATATATGTATATATATATATATATATATATATATATATATATATATATATATATATATATATATATATATATATAGTTGGAGAGGATCACAATTTTGCGCGTGATCAAGTATATTCTTAAGAGTCCACTGGGAAATGAAACACGATAAGTTCCCAAGTGCACTTTCATGTAATAATCACATCATCAGGGTAGACACAAGCGAGAAATATAAGTCAGTTGATATACAACGAAGAGACGTAGCTAGGACGCCATTTGGTAAACATGCGATTGTCCACGACAGACAACAAGCGTCTTGGACAATTGTATATATATATATATATATATATATATATATATATATATATATATATATATATATATATATATACCTGTGTGTCGTAGAAGGCGACTAAAAGGGGAGGGAGCGGGGGGCTGGAAATCCTCCCCTCTTGTTTTTTTTTTTAATTTTCCAAAAAAAGGAACAGAGAAGGGGGCCAGGTGAGGATGTTCCCTCAGAGGCCCAGTCCTCTGTTCTTAAAGCTACCTTGCTGATGCGGGAAATGGCGAATAGTTTGAAGAAAAAAAAAAAAAAAAAAATATATATATATATATATATATATATATATATATATATATATATATATATATATATATATATATATATATATACATATGACTATGTTTGAAGGAATAGTGGTTCCAACAATGTTGTATGGTTGCGAGGCGTGGGCTATGGATAGGGTTGTGCGCAGGAGGGTGGATGTGCTGGAAATGAGATGTCTGAGGACAATATGTGGTGTGAGGTGGTTTGATCGAGTAAGTAATGTAAGGGTAAGAGAGATGTGTGGAAATAAAGAGAGCGTGGTTGAGAGAGCAGAAGAGGGTGTTTTGAAATGGTTTGGGCACATGGAGAGAATGAGTGAGAAAAGATTGACCAAGAGGATATATGTGTCGGAGGTGGAGGGAACGAGGAGAAGTGGGAGACCAAATTGGAGGTGGAAAGATGGAGTGAAAATGATTTGGAGTGATCGGGGCCTGAACATGCAGGAGGGTGAAAGGCGTGCAAGGAATAGAATCAGGGCATGTGAAGCGTCTGGGGTAAACCATGGTAAGTTGTGTGGGGCCTGGATGTGGAAAGGGAGCTGTAGTTTCGGGCATAATTGCATGACAGCTAGAGACTGAGTGTGAACGAATGTGGCCTTTGTTGTCTTTTCCTAGCGCTACCTCGCACACATGAGGGGGGCGGGGGATGTTATTCCATGTGTGTCGAGGAGGCGATGAAAATGAATAAAGGCAGACAGTGTGAATTGTGTGCATGTGTATATATGTATATGTCTGTGTGTGTATTTATATGTGTACATTGAGATGTATAGGTATGTATATTTGCGTGTGGGGACGTGTATGTATATACATGTGTACGGGGGTGGGTTGGGACATTTCTTTCGTCTGTTTCCTTGCGCTACCTCGCAAACGCGGGAGACAGCGACAAAGCAAAATAAATAATTAAATAAATGAATATATATATATATATATATATATATATATATATATATATATATATATATATATATATATATATATATATATATATATATATATATAGGGAAAATATATGGGTCAATGTGACAAGTGGATGAGATAGAGGAGAAAGAGAATATCATTCAACAAAACTTACGCTACAAACACGAACAAGAAATAGCCACAGAAGACCATCCGGGAGCTGCAGAACACAGCAGAAATATAACGGATGACCAATGAAACGGAAGGGCATAAAGAATGAACGTAACGCACAGTAACACCGAGTGAAAGGGAAGGAAGGAAGATAAGGGAATATTCTCTCACACACAACATACACACACAAACAAACACACACACACACACACACACACACACACACACACACACACACACACACACACACACATACACACATTGGTAGTGGAAAACGGTAAGGATATTGGAAATTCAATATCCGTCTGGGAAAAAAAGGAATGATGTGGACATGGTCAGGAAGTTTCCAATTTAAGGAAAAATGGGGATTTCTCCAAACTGTGTGTGTGTGTGTCTGCGTGTGTGTGTGGGGGGGGGGGATGACAGGGCGTGATTCTTCTAGCCCCATAATTATTTCGGTTCAATGAACACATTCATAGATAGATGATGCTTGAGGAAATGGGTAGGTCGATAGATTTGGCGGTGAGATGACGGGTAGATGAAAATCATGTTAGATGAGAGAAAGACATTATTATCTTGGATAGCTTATTCATTTATTTTCGTTGATTTATTTTTTCATACTGGATTAGTGCTTCCCGCAATAGCGAAGGAGCGCCAGGAACAGACGAAAAAAGGCCACATTCGCTCACATCCGTTGTAATGTATCAAAATTTCACACTCACACACACACACACACACACACACACATATATATATATATATACGGATATATATATATATATATATATATATATATATATATATATATATATATATATATATATATATATATATATATATGCATATCGCCCTTAATACGGGAATGACTATTCGAATACTATGTACTCGAATACCCTTCGTCTCACGTTGGTGAGCAACGGGGTCTACACCAATCATTTCCCATCAGGCTCACACAGCCAGCAGATAGCATTTCACCGAACCTAAGTGTACAACGCGGAGGTATATGAACACGAACAAAGTGCATAGGAACGCGCACCTTCATAGAACATGCAAACCTCCAACAGCCAGGATCGAACCCGGGACTCCTGTGCAGCAGGCGGGAGCGCTACGCTAGGCTATGATATATACATACATACATATATATATATATATATATATATATATATATATATATATATATATATATATATATATATATATGTATATATATATATATATTTATATATATATATATATATATATATATATATATATATATATATATATATATATATATATATATATATATGTATATTTTTTTTTTTTTTTTTTTTTTTGCTTTGTCGCTGTCTCCCGCGTTTGCGAGGTAGCGCAAGGAAACAGACGAAAGAAATGGCCCAACCCACCCCCATACACAATGTATATACATACACGTCCACACACGCAAATATACATACCTATACATTTCAATGTACACATATATATACACACACAGACACATACATTTATACCCATGCACACAATTCACACTGTCTGCCTTTATTCATTCCCATCGCCACCTCGCCACACATGGAATACCATCCCCCTCCCCCCTCATGTGTGTGAGGTAGCACTAGGAAAAGACAACAAAGGCCCCATTCGTTCACACTCAGTCTCTAGCTGTCATACAATAATGCCTGAAACCACAGCTCCCTTTCCACATCCAGGCCCCACACAACTTTCCATGCTTTACCCCAGACGCTTCACATGCCCTGATTCAATCCACTGACAGCACGTCAACCCCGGTATACCACATTGATCCAATTCACTCTATTCCTTGCCCTCATTTCACCCTCCTGCATGTTCAGGCCCCGATCACACAAAATCTTTTTCACTCCATCTTTCCACCTCCAATTTGGTCTCCCACTTCTCCTCATTCCCTCCACCTCCGACACTTATATCCTCTTGGTCAATCTTTCCTCACTCATTCTCTCCATGTGCCCAAACCATTTCAAAACACCCTCTTCTGCTCTCTCAACCACGCTCTTTTTATTTCCATACATTTCTCTTACCCTTACATTACTTACTCGATCAAACCACCTCACACCACACATTGTCCTAAAACATCTCATTTCCAGCACATCCACCCTCCTGCGCACAACTCTATCCATAGCTCACGCCTCGCAACCATACAACATTGTTGGAACTACTATTCCTTCAAACATACCCATTTTTGCTTTCCGAGATAATGTTCTCGACTTCCACACATTCTTCAAGGATCCCAGGATTTTCGCCCCCTTCCCCACCCTATGATTCACTTCCGCTTCCATGGTTCCATCCGCTGCCAGATCCACTCCCAGATATCTAAAACATGTATGTATGTATGTATATATACATTTTTTTTTTTTTTTTTTTTTTTTATATATATTCATTTGTTCATTTATTTACTGCAAACGTATTCCCTGCATGTTGCAGAGGGAGACTGAAAGGGGCGGGAGAAGAGGGTTGGAAATCACACCATTTTCTTTAATTTTCCAAAGAAGGAACAGAGAAGGGGGCTATGTGAGGATTTCCCCTCTAAGGCTCAGTCACCTGTTCTTGATGCTTCCTTGCTAATGCAGGAAATGAATATATAGATAGGGTTGTGCGGAGGAGGGTGGAGGTGTTGGAGGACAGTATATGGTGCGAGGTGGTTTGATCGTGTAAGTAATGAAAGGGTAAGAGAGATGTGTGGTAATAAAAAGAGTGTGGTTGAGAGAGCAGAAGAGGGTGTTTTGAAATGGTTTGGTCACATGGAGAGAATGAGTGAGGAAAAATTGACAAAGAGAATATATGTGTCAGAGTTGGAGTGAACGAGAAGTGGGAGACCAAATTGGAGGTGGAAGGATGGAATAAAAAAGATTTTGAGTGACCGGGGCCTAAACATGCTGGAAGGTGAAAGTAGTGCAAGGAATAGAGTGAATTGGAACGATGTGGTATACTGGGGTTGACGTGCTGTCAATAGACTGAACCAAGGCATGTGAAGCGTCTGGGATAAACCATGGAAAGTTTTGTGGGGCCTGGACGTGGAAAGGGAGCTGTGGCTTCGGTGCATTATACATGACAGCTAGAGACTGAGTGTGAACAAACGTGGCCTTTGCTGTCTTTTCCTAGCGCTACCTCGAGGGGGAAGGTGGTTGTCATTTCTGTGTGGCGGGGTGGCGACAGGAATGAATAAAGGCAGCAAGTATGAATTATGTACATGTGTATATATGTATATGTCTGTGTATGTATATTTATGTATACGTTGGAGTATACAGGTATGTATATATGCGTGTGTGGGCGTTTATGTACATACATGTGTCTGTGGGTGGGTTGGACTATTTCGTGTGCAATGGGGTGGCGACAGAAATGGATGAAGGCAGCAAGTATGGATATGAACATGTGTATGCATGTATATGTCTTTGTATGCATATATATGTTTACGTTAAAATGTATATGTATGTATATGTGCGTGTGTAGGCGTTTACGTATATACGTGTGTATATGGATGGGTTGGGCCATTACTCGTCTGTTTCCTTGCTCTACCTTGCTAACGCGAGAGACGGCGGTTAAGTGTGAAAGAAGAAAGTTAAGAGTAAATGTGAATAAGAGCAAGGTAATTAGGTACAGTAGGGTTGAGGGTCAAGTCAAGTGGGAGGTAAGTTTGAATGGAGAAAAACTGGAGGAAGTAAAGTGTTTTAGATATCTGGGAGTGGATCTGGCAGCGGATGGAACCATGGAAGCGGAAGTGGATCATAGGGTGGGGGAGGGGGCGAAAGTCCTGGGAGCCTTGAAGAATGTGTGGAAGTCGAGAACATTATTTCGGAGAGCAAAAATGGGTATGTTTGAAGGAATAGTGGTTCCAATAATGTTGTATGGTTGCGAGGCGTGGGCTATGGATAGAGTTGTGCGCAGGAGGATGGATGTGCTGGAAATGAGATGTTTGAGGACAATGTGTGGTGTGAGGTGGTTTGATCGAGTAAGTAACGTAAGGGTAAGAGAGATGTGTGGAAATAAAAAAAGCGTGTTTTTTTTTTTTTGCTTTGTCGCTGTCTCCCGCGTTTGCGAGGTAGCGCAAGGAAACAGACGAAAGAAATGGCCCAAACCACCCCCATACACATGTTTATACATACGTCCCCACACGCAAATATACATACCTACACAACTTTCCATGGTTTACCCCAGACGCTTCACATGCCCTGATTCAATCCACTGACAGCACGTCAACCCCGGTATACAACATCGAGCCAATTCACTCTATTCCTTGCCCTCCTTTCACCCTCCTGCATGTTCAGGCCCCGATCACACAAAATCTTTTTCACTCCATCTTTCCACCTCCAATTTGGTCTCCCACTTCTCCTCGTTCCCTCCACCTCCGACACATATATCCTCTTGGTCAATCTTTCCTCACTCATTCTCTCCATGTGCCCAAACCATTTCAAAACACCCTCTTCTGCTCTCTCAACCACGCTCTTTTTATTTCCACACATCTCTCTTACCCTTACGTTACTTACTCGATCAAACCACCTCACACCACACATTGTCCTCAAACATCTCATTTCCAGCACATCCACCCTCCTGCGCAAAACTCTATCCATAGCCCACGCCTCGCAACATACAACATTGTTGGAACCACTATTCCTTCAAACATACCCACTTTTGCTTTCCGAGATAATGTTTTCGACTTCCACACATTCTTCAAGGCTCCCAGAATTTTCGCCCCCTCCCCCACCCTATGATCCACTTCCGCTTCCATGGTTCCATCCGCTGCCAGATCCACTCCCAGATATCTAAAACACTTCACTTCCTCCAGTTTTTCTCCATTCAAACTTACCTCCCAATTGACTTGACCATCAACCCTACTGTACCTAATTACTTTGCTCTTATTCATATATATATATATATATATATATATATATATATATATATATATATATATATATATATATATATTTATATTTTTATTATACTTTGTCGCTGTCTCCCGCGTTTGCGAGGTGAGGATATATATATATATATATATATATATATATATATATATATATATATATATATATATATATATATATATATAAAACAATTCTATATATATTCATTCATTTATATTCTTCAAAAACCTGCGTGTCCTGTCAGCACGCAGTATTCCCTTGTTCTTATCCCCCTTTTGTCAGGATCCGCAATGGGTAACTGTCTACATACCTTCCCTTAACATTTAACCTGAGGATGAAGTTGGACCTTAATTAACAAGAACTCGCGGTAGGCCAAGGTCACATATAATCCCTTACCAACCTAAACATGAACCTAATATAATGTGTGAGCAGACCCTGAGCGATATTGTTGAAGTCTACGACCCTGCACAGAGAGAGAGAGGAAAAAAAAATATGTATTCATTTGCAGCGTTTGCAGCAGAGATTCCTCTGATTTGCACAAGACTTAAATACACCACCACTGCACCAGCGAACCAGCTGCATGTGTGCTGCACTCTCCCCCACTAACCTGCAAAATTGAAATAAAAAAAAAGAGTTGGTCACTGAAATAAATAATAAAGTTTTATGAACCATTCGTGGTAATACTACGTTTGGGTACAAAAGCGAACTGAAAACACACACACACACACACACATCTCTCTCTCTCTCTCTCTCTCTCTCTCTCTCTCTCTCTCTATCTGTATATATATATATATATATATATATATATATATATATATATATATATATATACCTGGTTTAAAGACCGAGATATACATAAGTATACGTATGTAAGTAGGAGAGATGGCCAGAGAGCGTTATTGGATTACGTGTTAAATGACAGGCGCGCGAAAGAGAGACTTTTGGATGTTAATATGCTGAGAGGTGCAACTGGAGGGATGTCTGATCATTATCTTGTGGAGGCTAAGGTGAAGATTTGTATGGGTTTTCAGAAAAGAAGAGTGAATGTTGGGGTGAAGAGGGTGGTGAGAGTAAGTGAGCTTGGGAAGGAGACTTGTGTGAGGAAGTACCAGGAGAGACTGAGTACAGAATGGAAAAAGGTGAGAACAATCGAAGTAAGGGGAGTGGGGGAGGAACGGGATGTATTTAGGGAATCAGTGATGGATTGCGCAAAAGATGCTTGTGGCATGAGAAGAGTGGGAGGTGGGTTAATTAGAAGGGTAGTGAGTGGTGGGATGAAGAAGTAAGATTAGTGAAAGAGAAGAGAGAGGCATTTGGACGATTTTTGCAGGGAGAAAATGCAATTGAGTGGGAGATGTATAAAAGAAAGAGGCAGGAGGTCAAGAGAAAGGTGCAAGAGGTGAAAAAGAGGGCAAATGAGAGTTGGGGTGAGAGAGTATCATTAAATTTTAGGGAGAATAAAAAGATGTTCTGGATGGAGGTAAATAAAGTGCGTAAGACAAGGGAGCAAATGGGAACTTCAGTGAAGGGCGTAAATGGGGAGGTGATAACAAGTAGTGGTGATGTGAGAAGGAGATGGAGTGAGTATCTTTAAGGTTTGTTGAATGTGTCTGATGATAGAGTGGCAGATATAGGGTGTTTTGGTCGAGGTGGTGTGCAAAGTGAGAGGGTTAGGGAAAATGATTTGGTAAACAGAGAAGAGGTAGTAAAAGCTTTGCGGAAGATGAAAGCTGGCAAGGCAGCAGGTTTGGATGGTATTGCAGTGGAATTTATTAAAAAAGGGGGTGACTGTATTGTTGACTGGTTGGTAAGGTTATTTAATGTATGTATGACTCATGGTGAGGTGCCTGAGGATTGGCGGAATGCTTGCATAGTGCCATTGTACAAAGGCAAAGGGGATAAGAGTGAGTGCTCAAATTACAGAGGTATAAGTTTGTTGAGTATTCCTGGTAAATTATATGGGAGGGTATTGATTGAGAGGGTGAAGGCATGTACAGAGCATCAGACTGGGGAAGAGCAGTGTGGTTTCAGAAGTGGTAGAGGATGTGTGGATCAGGTGTTTGCTTTGAAGAATGTATGTGAGAAATACTTAGAAAAGCAAATGGATTTGTATGTAGCATTTATGGATCTGGAGAAGGCATATGATAGAGTTGATAGAGATGCTCTGTGGAAGGTATTAAGAATATATGGTGTGGGAGGCAAGTTGTTAGAAGCAGTGAAAAGTTTTTATCGAGGATGTAAGGCATGTGTACGTGTAGGAAGAGAGGAAAGTGATTGGTTCTCAGTGAATGTAGGTTTGCGGCAGGGGTGTGTGAGGTCTCCATGGTTGTTTAATTTGTTTATGGATGGGGTTGTTAGGGAGGTGAATGCAAGAGTTTTGGAAAGAGGGGCAAGTATGAAGTCTGTTGGGGATGAGAGAGCTTAGGAAGTGAGTCAGTTGTTGTTCGCTGATGATACAGCGCTGGTGGCTGATTCATGTGAGAAACTGCAGAAGCTGGTGACTGAGTTTGGTAAAGTGTGTGAAAGAAGAAAGTTAAGAGTAAATGTGAATAAGAGCAAGGTTATTAGGTACAGTAGGGTTGAGGGTCAAGTCAATTGGGAGGTAAGTTTGAATGGAGAAAAACTGGAGGAAGTGAAGTGTTTTAGATATCTGGGAGTGGATCTGGCAGCGGATGGAACCATGGAAGCGGAAGTGGATCATAGGGTGGGGGAGGGGGCGAAAATCCTGGGAGCCTTGAAGAATGTGTGGAAGTCGAGAACATTATCTCGGAAAGCAAAAATGGGTATGTTTGAAGGAATAGTGGTCCCAACAATGTTGTATGGTTGCGAGGCGTGGGCTATGGATAGAGTTGTGCGCAGGAGGGTGGATGTGCTGGAAATGAGATGTTTGAGGACAATGTGTGGTGTGAGGTGGTTTGATCGAGTAAGCAACGTAAGGGTAAGGGAGATGTGTGAAAATAAAAAGAGCGTGGTTGAGAGAGCAGAAGAGTGTGTTTTGAAATGGTTTGGGCACATGGAGAGAATGAATGAGGAAAGATTGACCAAGAGGATATATGTGTCGGAGGTGGAGGGAACGAGGAGAAGTGGGAGACCAAATTGGAGGTGGAAAGATGGAGTGAAAAAGATTTTGAGTGATCGGGGCCTGAACATGCAGGAGGGTGAAAGGAGGGCAAGGAATAGAGTGAATTGGATCGATGTGGTATACCGGGGTTGACGTGCTGTCAGTGGATTGAATCAGGGCATGTGAAGCGTCTGGGGTAAACCATGGAAAGCTGTGTAGGTATGTATATTTGCATGTGAGGACGTGTATGTATATACATGTGTATGGGGGTGGGTTGGGCCATTTTCTTCGTTTGCTTCCTTGCGCTACCTCGCAAACGCGGGAGACAGCGACAAAGCAAAAAAAGTAAATATATATATATATATATATATATATATATATATATATATATATATATATATATATATATATATATATATTTATTCATTTGCTGATACCCTCGAGGAAAAATGAAGCACAATAAATTCCAAGTGCAATTTCGTGTAATTACATTGTTAGGGGAGATAGAAGAATGAGATAGACGACTTAGAAGAGTCAGTATACATACGCAAGAGAGGCGAGGCTAAGACGCCATTGGTGCACAAGCGTTTGTGGTTTGTGGTGTTCGGGGTCTGGCACACTGCCTGTCATAATGCTTTATGATGTGGATAAGTCAGGAAACCGTTTAAAGATTTTGCTTACGGCAAAGTAATTCGGTTTACGAAGAACATCACCGATATTCATGTTACAAGATTCAGTGATTTTTTCTCTGTCAAGGAGTTACAGGTTATAAGTGAATTAGCATTATCCCAATCAACACAAGAGTCATGATTTCTAATATGATTAAACAAAGCATATCAATCTTGTTCTGTTCTCATACTATATTTGTATTGCTTAAGTCTAATATAGAGATCCTTACCAGTGTGCCTAATATAAACTACATTACAGCTTTTACAAGGTATTTTGTAAATACAACCAGCAAAATATTCTGGTAAGTTTACTATCAAGATATTCCTAATAGTATTATCATTGCTGAAGGCTACATTCATATAAAAGGGATCTGAGTAATTTGGGAACTAAGGTATAATTATCATTAATGATTTCATTGATAAACCTTTTGAAGTTGGCAAAGAAACAGTTTTATACAGTTAAACGCAAATCTCTCCTTGTTACCAGAAATCTTAAAGTTTTACCATTTCGTGATGATTCTAGCTTGATGCCCTTCATCAATAGCAATACTATTAATAATATCTTGATAGAAAACTCGCCAGTGAATTCTGCGTCTTGTTTTTACAGAATACCTTGTAAAAGCTGTGATATGTTTTACATTAAGCAAACTGGTAAGGATCTCTCTGTTACACTTAAGCAACATAAATATCGTATAAGAACAGGGTAAGATTCAAATGCTTTGTTGAATCGTATTAGAAATCATGACTATTGTACTGATGAGAATACTGCTAATTCAGTTTTAACCTGTAACTCCGCGATCAAGAGAAATACCATTGATCTTCTCATAATAGATACACAAAGACTCGCAACATGAATACTAGTAAAGGACTATATAGACTGAAAAGCTTTGTCGTAGGCAAATTTTGTAAACGGTTTCCTGTCTTGTCACATCATAAAACTTTATGGCAGGCACGGTGGTGCCAGACCCAATAATCACAAATGCTTGCGTACCAACAGCGTCTGAGTTCAGCCTCTCTTGTATACATATATATACTGACTATTTTAGATTCTCTATCCCATTCTTGTATCTTCCCTGACGATTTAATCACACGTAATGCACCTGGGACTCATAGTGTTTCATGTTCTTCGTGGTTATCAGCAAATACTAGACCACGTGCATCACTGTGATTTACTGTGAAATACATATATATATATATATATATATATATATATATATATATATATATATATATATATATATATATATATATATAAATATATATATATATATATATATATATATATATATATATATATATATATATATATATATATATATATATATATATATAAATATATATATATATATATATATATATATATATATATATATATATATATATATATATATATATATATCACATTTTAAATTTGCTTGCCTTTTCTCGTGTTAGCGAGGACGCGCCAGAAACAGACGAAGAAAGGCGGCATTTGCTCACATCCAATGGCTCTCTCTTTCTCTCTTTACACACACACACACACACACACACACATATATATATATATATATATATATATATATATATATATATATATATATATATATATATATATATACTCCTGTGGCACATCTGACTCGATTATGTTTGATTTAGTCATGTGTCTAGGATCTTGCCTCACATTCACTTGGCTGTCTACCCTCACCCCAGTGTTCCAAACTCACACACTCTTCTCGTTCCACTCACATACACACACTCTGTCTCTCTCTCTCTCTTGCCCTGGATCCACGACTTTCATCTCTTCACTGCTGCTGCTGCTTCATGCCACTATAACTCCTCTTCCTTCGTCTCTTTTGAACCCTCCTCTCTTCGACACACTCTCCGCCAACTCCTCCCTCACATGTGCCATCATCACTCGTCATCGTCATTGTCCTTTCGACCTCTCACAATTCTTATTTAGGATTATCTTTACCCTTATTTATGTCTTTCTTCTTCTTCAGACCTGTTATTAACTCTTGTTCCTTCCTTCTTTGCTCCCTTCTCCCCAACCTCTCCCTCTCTCCCTCCCTCCCTCCTTCCCTCCCTCCCTCTCTCTCTCTCTCTCTCTGTAATTCCCCCATCCTCCCCTGCGTCCTCTCTCTCTCTCTCACCTCTTCCAAAGACCCTCACGGGGAACATAGACAATCCGGAAACAACGCTCAAAAGGAATACCGTCTAATTCAGTAGTCGGAGGCATGGCGAATGAACATCAGGTCAGACTAACGCAAGGCATTGCATTATCTAGTTATGAAGATGTTAAACACGAGTGTAGGATGTTTGGTAAGCTAACAACAATCAGATGTTAAATACGAGTGTAGGATATTCGTTAAGTTAACAATGGTAAGATGTTAAATACGAGTGTAGGATGTTTGGTAAGCTATCAATAGTAAGATGTTAAACACGAGTATAGGATGGTTGGTAAGCTAACAATAGTAAGATGTTAAACACGAGTGTAGGATATTCGGTAAGTTAACAGTAGTAAGATGTTAAACACGAGTGTAGGATGTTTGGTAAGCTAACAATAGTAAGATTTGAACACGAGTGTAGGATGTTTGGTTAGCTAGCAATAGTAAGCTGTTAAATACAAGTATAGGATGTTTGGTAAGCTAACAATAGTAAGATGTTAAACACGAGTATAGGATGTTTGGTGAGCTAACAATAGTAAGATTTTAACACGAGTGTAGGATGTTTGGTAAGCTAACAATAGTAGGATGTTTGGTAAGCTAACAATAGTAAGCTAAGGACGGGGAAGACTTTTGACGGAGAATAGGTAATGACACAGAGTACATGAAAACCCCTAAGTAACTACATATACTAAAGCAAACTGATGCAAGGTATCAGCACCAGAAACATAAACCATTGAAGCGAATGACACACCGTCTACCCTGTACATCGCCTCAGTCAAGTGTGGCAACTAGACTTCATCAAGGACGAAGGAATGTTGGAACGAATACAAAAAAGAGCAACACAACTAATTTCGTGACCCAGAAATATATATACACGAGGTTGAAGGACCCAGAAATCTGGAATTATTTGCCCCTTAAAAAGATGCAGACTCCGAGGAGGTCTGGTGGAACCTCACCGTCTGATTAGATTACCAGTTTTGTTTAGAACATTTACGACGATTTCTTCCCCCCCGAGAGAGAGAGAGAGAGAGAGAGAGAGAGAGAGAGAGAGAGAGAGAGAGAGAGAGAGAGAGAGAGAGAGAGAATATGACTAAAAATAGCAGTAGAAATTTAAAGGGAAAGAGATGCAATACAAACGTGAGTAGTTTTTTTTTCTCTCTTGATAAAGTTACAGAACATCGGAATATACTAGGAATAAAGTATTGCCCTTCATTGCCAGAGCAAAGTCTACCAACTCATTTAAAACAAGGGTAGACTCGTACCGTCGTGATATGAATCAATTATCATTGAACAAGAAACCACTTGTCCATGATAAGCTTCTTCAAGAGTGTGGATGTAGTACGCACGAACGGACTTCAATTCTTTCATTCTTTCTTTCGTGGACTGATTCCAGCGGATGGAATTCGATCAAAATGTGTTGGCCTTTTGATCTTTTCCTATGGAGTTCTTACGTACATGTATTCCCCCTCGCTGTGCTACCTGGTGTTCCCTTTTATAGATATGTCGCAGGTGTTGATGTAATGGATGAAATGGTAGGGAGGGAGGCGCCATCTCTTCTACTATCCTGTCTCTATCTAAATAAGTCAAGAATATGGGATAGTATTACTGTCCTCCAGAAGATAACCTCGTCGTAGGCCATCAGGTCTTCTATTATCTGTCCCTCCCATGTTCTCCTAAGTAATATCGCTGACCTCCAGCAGATAACCTCGTCATATACCATCAGGTCTTCTGTCAACTGTCCTTCCCATGTTCTCTCACCTCTCCCTCACATGCACCACATACAATTGTGTGTTTACTCAACTGTTGTGAATGCAACGAGCTAACAACTCAATTCAGACGTGAGAGGTCAACCCGACTCTCTCTCTCACTCACTCTCTCTCTCTCTCTCTCTCTCTCTCTCTCTCTCTCTCTCTCTCTCTCTCTCTCTCTAACATTTAACCCGCCTCACTGAGGCCGGTAAAGTTCACATTTGCCATACAAGGCTGGTAAGCGTCTCAACTCTCTCACTGAAGCTTTCTAACTTTTCATCTATCTCACTTTTATCCTGCACACTTCTCTCTCACACAAACCCTCATACTTCCCTCAGCTCTCTCACTCTTCCCGTCACGTTTCTCACTTCTGTTTCTCTCACTGTCATACTTCTCACACATCCATCACTCAAAGTCACTCTTGTGCCGTTTGTACTAATTTCTCTGCATCTCTCTCACATATTCTTTCGTTTCTTTATTCCCTCTTTCACTATAACATGTCTTTGTCCACGACCTTTAGTCGCCTCTCTCTCTCTCTCTCTCTCTCTCTCTCTCTCTCTCTCTCTCTCTCTCCCTATGTCTGTCTGTCTGTCTGTCTGTCTGTCTGTCTGTCCCTCTCTCTCTCTCTCTCTCTCTCTCTCTCTCTCTCTCTCTCTCTCTCTCTCTCTCTCTCTCTCTCGCGCGCGCGCGCGCTCTCTGTCTGTCTGTCTGTTTGTCTGTCTCAGTCTGTCTGTCTGTCTGTCTGTCTGTCTGTCTCTCTCTCTCTCTCTCTCTCTCTCTCTCTCTCTCGCTCTCTGTCTGTCTGTCTGTCTGTCTCAGTCTGTCTGTCTGTCTGTCTGTCTGTCTGTCTCTCTCTCTCTCTCTCTCTCTCTCTCTCTCTCTCTCTCTCTCTCTCTCTCTCTCTCTCTCTCTCTCCCTCACACACACACACACACACCATTATTTAGAAGCTTACTAGTTCAGCTACTCTCCCCTCCATTAAGCTGAGCTTCATTACTCTCATCCCACTATCTCCACACACTCACACTTTACTCTCATATTCTCTCTGAAAATTCTTATGCATTATCACTCATATATCATCCCTTCTCAGTGAATCATACCTTCACACTCTCATTTTCTAAATATCTCACAATTTTTTAACCCTTATGTCTCACAATTGCATGGGTCCTGTTTTGCATGCACGATTGCTATCCTGTCCAAACATCGTTTATCTCGTCTAAACTGTTCCTGCTGAAGTTAAACTGGTTTGACTAATTTGAATACACTGCCTTGTCTAACATACCTCTCACTTTGTCTATATGTACCCACTCCCTGCCTTATTATACCTTGTCCACATAGCCCCTACATTTCATTCATGGCTCATGATAATCTTGTCTACTTGGCCTAACCGATCCACAACCATATTTTTTTGGGTCCTTTTCCTTATCTCATCTGTCCTTATCTTCTTTGTCTATTTGCCCCTTGACTAGTTTTCCAAAACTATTATAACTATCGTTCTCATAGTCCAGTGTTGACCTTGTGTACAGAACTCCTTCCATCCTCATTAGGTACCTAATCAGTATTTACCAAGTCATTTATTTTTCTGCTAAGTCCCTAACGAGACCTCCCTAACAAGACTCGTTTAGGCCAGTAGAAGCCCCTACTTAAGCTCTCCCTGACAGTTAGAAGTCCCTAACCATCTCCCAAGCCCCTGGACGTCCCTAACTACTACTCTCTTCTTATCCCTTGAAAGTCCTAAACTAGACTCTCCCAGGCCCTTTAAAATCCTTAACTAGACTCTACCAGGCCCTTAGAAGTCCCTAACCAGTCGCTTTCAGACTATTGGAAGTCCCTGACTCGACCCTACCGGGCCCTTGAGATTCCCAAGGTAGACTTTTCCAAGACCCTTAGAATCCCTTAACTAGACTCACTCATACCCTTAGAAGTCCCTAGATAGACTTTTCATGGCCCCTGGAATCCCTTAACTTGAGTCTCTCATGCCTTGGGAGTCCCTTACCAGGCCCTCCCGGGTCCCTGAAAGTTAGGTCTGCTTTAACTGGGGTCACGACAGTCTAGTGGACGGACGGCTGAAGGAGTCGAGAATTTCTTTACGTGTGCCTTGTTAAGCCCACCACTGCTGCTGGTGTATGGGGGCCAGAGCTGTGCTGCTATGTAAGGACGGTTGAGGCCGGGGTGCTCAAGGAAAGCGGGCTATGAACAGAGGGAGAGAGAAATGAGGAGGATTGCTTCAGAGTTTCAATGGCATGGAGGGGTTTCGAGATCTTAATGGGAAGGAAAGTCCTCAGGGCTTCAATAAGAAAGAAAGGCCTAAGGGCCTCAGTGGGAGGGAAATGCTTTAGGGTCTCAATGGGAGAGAGGGGTCTCAAGGTCTTAATGGAAGGGAAAAACCTCAAATCTCAATGGAAGGGAGAGACCATAAGGTTTTAATGAGAGGGAAAGGTCCTCAAACATTTAATGGAAAGGAAAGGCATTATGGTCTTAATGGGAGGGAGGGGGTCTCAAGGTCTCAATGGAAGGGAGAGAAACCTCAAGATCTCAACGGGATGGTAAGATCCCAAGGCCTCGGTGGAAGGGAGGGAGTCTCATGGTCTCAGTGGGAGGGAGGGAGGGAGAGACCTCAAGATCTCAACGGAGGGAGTCTCAAAAAGGGAGAGGGAGCCCAGTGTTACCAACATCCATCAAACGTTTCGTGAGCATGACATAAACGTACATAAAGCCCAGTAGGTGTCCCCCCCCTCCCCCTACAGTGATGGCAGAGTGATCTCATTCTGAAAGGCCATTTAGATGTAAATTTCACAGGACACATCATTGCCATGTTTGAGTTCAATTATCGAACGCTAGAGACTGGCAAAAGAGGGCCTTTGTCTACATCTATTTCAAAAAAACTAATTGTGTTTTGATTCACCATAATAGGTTTTACCTGGCATGTGTAGATATCCAGACAAACACACACACACACACACACACACACACACACACACACACACACACACACACACATGCTACATGTACTTCCCTTTCGCTGGAGATATAAGACCTCTATATGTAAGTGACTCGACCTTTCTTATCAATGTCTCTTCGATATCTCGAAGCCTAACATAGCCTAGTTGCTTATAACATATATCCTATCCAGTGTTGCCTATATATACCATCACTGTACTATAGTTCCAGGGACTATTGACCCTTATGTTGTAGCTTGTAGTTCGACGGTTCTTGCCTCGTAGAGTTTATGAGGTTACCGCCTCTTCCGTATGCTCCATTACGAATCCCAGTCTCTGACAGTTACCACCCTGATCAGCAATTACACCCGGGGATCGTCAGTCGTTCTTTCATGGTCTTGGTATCGCTAGTCCTTGATTGGTTGTGACCTTTATATCGTCCAGTCCTGTTCCGTAAGAACCACATATCATTATTCCTTCATCCACTGTCTGCGTATCAATCTTCAGATGTTAACAGATATTATCAGTCCTTGATTTGTGGCCTTTATTTCGCCTCCGTTTCTGCCCCGCAAGTAGCACATGTTGATTCATGGTCTTTATCTTATCCGTTCCAGTTCCGTAAGTAACAGATATCAGCGACCCTGCTTCATACCTCGCCATATGGTCATTCCAAGGGATTTACTCTATGTTATTGACAGTGAAGGTCAACGGGCCTTAACGTGATCTTTTCTTACTCTTCAATCCCTCGTAATCCCATTATTTGACCATCGTTCCTCATAACATAATCCCCTAATGCCGTATAGATCTCTGACCCTTAATCCCTTAATGCCATATAGATCTCTGGCCCTAAATCCCTTAATGCCATACAGATCTCTGGCCCTAAATCCCTTAATGCCATACAGATCTCTAGCCCTCTACCCTTTATGTTGCAAGTCTCGACACCATATCCCTTGATACCAGATCCTACCAAGTGCCCTTTGATGTTATTATACATCGCTGTTCTGCAACACTCGACACCTTTTTATAGACCCCCTCACAGCAAACTACTTCTTCATAGCCCTCTACATTGCTCTTCTGTGTCTCATAACATTTTACATCCTCGTGGCTTCATCTCTACTGCCTACACTCGCCTCTAGAGATTCAGGGAAAATCCATATACTTTTCAGCTGCTACCATTCGTCCATCAGACTCTCTGTGGATTGATTGCTAACGCCACTGGCAACTCATCCTCCTGACAGAGGTGTGACTCAAGTCCTAGAACTCCCTATACTGGTCTTAAGGTCTTCAGGTTGTGGCATTATGGTGAGAGAGGCGGGACTGTTCTTTGTTTGGGTCCAGGGGGTTCGGCAGGAAGGGTTGAGAGGTAGCGGGCAATATTGCCGGAGAGGAAAAAAAAAGAAGTTGAAATCTGGTTGGGACGTGACAGAGAGGAAGGAAAGGGAGGAAAAGTGGTAAGAATCGGGTTTATTAGTGAGGAATTGGATGAGGGAAAGCCTTGGGAAGAGAGAGAGAGAGAGAGAGAGAGAGAGAGAGAGAGAGAGAGAGAGAGAGAGAGAGAGAGAGAGAGAGAGAGAGAGAGAGTAGACAAGGTAGAAGAATTTAAGCTAACTCACAAAAGGACGGTAACAAAGGACGGAAGGGATGAAAAAAGAGAAAGTGGATTATGGAAGGGGGGAACTTGCACAGAAGAAAGAATGATGATTAAACCAATAAAGAAGAGGAGGGGAGGAACTATTGATGGTAAAAGAGGAATAAGCAGATGATGGGCAGAAGAATTAAACACTTGGCGAAGCAGATGACGGAGAAAAGGGTAGACAGTTCTTGGACTGGATATATATATATATATATATATATATATATATATAAGCGACGGGAGGGGCGTAGACCACAGGGAGCGATCATGTCTCCAGATAACAACTGAGAGGTGTTGTTGTGTGAGATGAAACCTCCCTGCAACTCAGGAAGTGCGGGCCCTATACTCTAGGGCGGCCCACTGGTGGTGAGGGAACCTAAGCACTGGGTCTAAGGGGGTAGGGCTTGTTGTCCCTCCCGGCCTCCACGAGAGCTAGGCTCCCTCTGATGAATGAGAGAGATGCGATGGCATGTCTGTCCACATAGGACTCACGACCAAGAACGCTGAAAGGAAAGACGACCTCCAAGCTTGTATAAGCAGCCCACGAGTGTAGCAGTGTGTGGGGTGTTGTCTTCCAAGTGGAGGTGCAAGTTCCCACTTAACATGTCCTCTGCGAGGGAGAGGTTTCAGTTCCCAGTCACAACGATCATCTGCGAGAGAGAGAGAGAGAGAGAGAGAGAGAGAGAGAGAGAGAGAGAGAGAGAGAGAGAGAGAGAGAGAGAGAGAGAGAGAGAGATTCAGGTCCCCAGTTACGACGTCGTCTGATCGGGAAAAGGTTTCCAGATTCTAGTTACGATGCCCTTTGCGAGGGAGAGTTTCAAGTTCCCAGTTACAACGTCGTTTGCAAGGGGGTTGGGTCAAGACCCTTGTGACTACGTCGTTTACGAGGGAGGGATTCAAGTTCCCAGTTACGATGGTATTTGCGAGGGAGAGCTTCAAATTCCCAGTTACGACGTCGTCTTGTAGGAAGGGGTTTCGAGATTGCAGTTACGACAGAAGGAGGATAGGATTAAGCTGCGTATGTAGTCTTCAGCAACACTTTGTGTAACAACATATTGTTGTAATCTGTTGTAATTTCATGGTAATATGTTGATGCATCTCTATAGCATATATATTTCTCGTAAAGTAGGGAAACAAGGGGAACCGTAGAGGTAGAATATAACTTAATATATTCGTTGGTTATAAACGTTCGAGAAAGCAACTCAAAAGATGAAGAAAAAAAATAATATCGATTGTGTCTTGAAATGTTATCTGAATGCCTACGAGAGCATGTCCATAAATAGCTTGTCTACCAGCATATTTTCTCGTATGTGCCTAAATCTGAATGATCATTTACCACTCCGTTGCCATTGAAACAACAACATACAAACGGTTGTTCAACGAATGAAAGCAACGTATGGATTTGGCTTATTCCCAATGATGCTGAAAACATACACCAGCTACAAAAATTCTCGATCTTTATCTTTTCCTTTACATCTATTCTTCCTGAAGCAAAAGGCTCACACTCGATCCCCGTTTCCCCACAACAGTTCATACTCGAACGCTGTCTCTCCACAACAGCTCATTCTTGAGCCCTATTCAAAGACAATAAATCACACTCGGGTCGTGTCTGAACACACCAGCTCACACTCAACCCCTGTCTCTCCACAACAAATCACACTGTATCCCAATTATGAGCACACCCACTCACACTCGAGCCACGTCTCAACACAAGAGCTTACACTCGAGTTGACTGGGCACAGCAACTGCGTAAACAGCTTGCTAGGTGACGCCATCGACCCTGCTGGGTACAGAAAGCCACACCACAGTTTGGTGTAAATACATGTCACTTATACAGACATTACTTACCAGCTGAGATGATATAGTGTTTTGTAACTATGACATGAAAATGTTTTAAGAGACAGGTTTTCTACTTCCTCCAAAAATTCGTAAGTACTTTCCCTTGTCTCTTCTTTTTCCTTTTCATTAACCTGTCTATATTTCAATTAAGGCCCGGCCATGTTAAGGACATTTGTCCGTAACTGGAACCACCAACGTAAGAAATAGAAAAGCATCTTAGATCATCACCTTAATAAAGGATCCGAGAGATAATCACATAGTGGAGACACTGTATGTAGTATCCAATCATCGACATGATAAAGGATGTAATGAATTTACGAAGAATGCTCTGTGCAGCATCACAGATTTGCAAAGTATAGATATTCTGCGTAGTATGCGAGATCACCACTCTCCCAAAGGTTGTAAAATATTTACAGTGTATGCTTTGTGTACCATCAAAGAACATGTTTACAAAGCTTCCAAGAGAGTTACAAAATATTGATGGTATGGCATTGTAATGTGTACAATGGAGAGAATGTTATACATGATGGCTTTTAGGTGTGGTGTGTTAGTCATAGATTCTATGGAAGCTTTGATTCTAAAGGAGTGTTGAAAAGTATAGATATTAGATGTGTAGAAACTATAAACGACAAACTATAAATTCCAAGAATTATGTAAGTTAGAGAAACTGATTGCCTTAAGAACTGAGTGACGTCGAGGTGAAGTTTAGACTACACAACACTGCGAGATGATTATAACAATAGAAAGTCAATATTCGTGTCGTATATAAGGGATCTCTTGCTTGAACTACCAGTACATAAATGTCTCAACTCTATAAGAGACACATAACACAGCGCTTCCAGTCATATATCCCTCTAACGCTGCTATTAATACCATCAAAACGGCCAGGTATATATCTAGAAACAGGGCTACATCAAGAATGAAAAACACCAGCTTCAGTAAATAAAAAAAAGAAGAGTTATATACATGACAACTTTCCCGGACGCGTTTTCCCCGCTGTGGAAGGCGCGGCGCAAAACAGAAGGTGCCACACAGACCGGCTGCACCCGTTCCAGACCGGGATGATGTCCATACCTCTCTTGGGCCAGTGTGTGCGCTCCTCTGGCCGGAGGAGGAGGAGGAGGAGGAGGAGAGAAGAAACACGATCATCATTATCGCCCCTCCTCCTCCTCCTCCTCCTCCTCCTCCTCCTCCTCCTCGCCTCCTGACGAAATTCATCACAATCTATCTCCATTTCCTGCGGCATCTGGAGTGGCCTTGTGATTCCCGCCACGTCCGAGACAAGCTGAGGTGATTCTCCTCTCGCTGTGGGCGAGAGAGAGAGAGAGAGAGAGAGAGAGAGAGAGAGAGAGAGAGAGAGAGAGAGAGAGAGAGAGAGAGAGAGGTTGATGGTGGAAGGAAATAGACTCAAGATGAAAAGTACTGCAAGCTTGTCATTGTGGATGTTGAATGTTACCCGAGGAGGCACCATGGAAGCACCAATAGAACCCAAGGAGGCACCAATAGAACCCAAGGAGGCACTAAAAGAATCCAAGGAGGCACCAATAGAACCCAAGGAGGCACTAAAAGAATCCAAGGAGGCACCAATAGAACCCAAGGAGGCACTAAAAGAATCCAAGGAGGCACCAATAGAACCCAAGGAGGCACCAATAGAACCCAGGGAGGCACCAATAGAACCCAAGGAAGCACCAATAGAACCCAAGGAGGCACCAATAGAACCCAAGGAAGCACCAATAGAACCCAGGGAGGCACCAATAGAACCCAAGGAGGCACCAATAGAACCCAAGGAGGCACCAATAGAACCCAAGGAGGCACCAATAGAACCCAAGGAGGCACCAATAGAGCCCAAGGAGGCACCAGTAGAACCCACGGAGGCACCAATACAACCCAAGGAAGCACCAATAGAACCCAAGGAGGCACCAATAGAACCCAAGGAGGCACTAAAAGAATCCAAGGAGGGACCAATAGAACCTAAGGAAGCACCAATAGAACCCAAGGAGGCACCAATAGAACCCAAGGGGGTACCAGCATAACCCAAGGAGGCACCAAAAGAACCCAAGGGGGTACCAGCATAACCCAAGGAGGCACCAACAGAACCCAGAGAGGCACTAGTGAACCCAAGGAGGCGCCAATAGAACTTGAGAAGGCAACACTAGATCCCAAGGATGTACGGTAGGACCCAAGGAAGCACCGGGAGGACCCAAGGAGGTACTGGTAAGACCCAAGGAAGCACCGGGAGGACCCAAGGAGGTACTGGTAAGACCCAAGGAAGCACCGGGAGGACCCAAGGAGGTACTGGTAAGACCCAAGGAAGCACTGGTAGGACCCAAGGGGGTACTGGTAAGATCCAAGGAAGCCTGGTAGACCCAAGGAGGTACTGGTAGGACCCAAGGAAGCACCGGTAGGACCCAAGGAAGCATTAGTAAGACTCAAGGAGGCACCGGTAGGACCCAAGGAGGCCTGGTAGACCCAAGGAGGCACCGGTAGGACCCAAGGAAGCACCGGTAGAACCCAAGGAGGCACCAGTAGGACCCAAGGAAGCACCGGTAGGACATACGGAGGCACCAGTAGGACCCAAGGAAGCACCGGTAGGACCCAAGGAGGCCTGGTAGACCCAAGGAGGCACCAGTAGGACCCAAGGAAGCACCGGTAGGACCCAAGGAAGCCTGGTAGACCCAAGGAGGCACCAGTAGGACCCAAGGAAGCACCGGTAGGACATAAGGAGGCACCGGTACCCACCATTACGGAGTGTCGTCACGTTTCGCTTTTTTCTTGTTGCTGTTCGTCCCAGCCAACCCTCGCGCAAGGATGTCTGACTCAGCACATAAAGCTGGACCAACGGTACTGCCCACACTACTGTATGTGTGGCCCTCCCCACACTACTGTATGTGTGGCCCTCCCACACTACTGTATGTGTGGCCCTCCCCCCACACTACTGTATGTGTGGCCCTCCCCCACACTACTGTATGTGTGGCCCTCCCCCCACACTACTGTATGTGTGGCCCTCCCACACTACTGTATGTGTGGCCCTCCCACACTACTGTATGTGTGGCCCTCCCACACTACTGTATGTGTGGCCCTCCCACACTACTATTTGTATCCCTCCCACACTACTGTATGTGAGGCCTTCCACCCAACTG
>NC_092237.1:16462097-16472097 GCF_036320965.1 Panulirus ornatus
GTCCTCAAACATCTCATTTCCAGCACATCCATCCTCCTGCGCACAACTCTATCCATAGCCCACGCCTCGCAACCATACAACATTGTTGGAACCACTATTCCTTCAAACATACCCATTTTTGCTTTCCGAGACAATGTTCTCGACTTCCACACATTCTTCAAGGCTCCCAGAATTTTCGCCCCCTCCCCCACCCTATGATCCACTTCCACTTCCATGTTTCCATCCGCTGCCAGATCCACTCCCAGATATCTAAAACACTTCACTTCCTCCAGTTTTTCTCCATTCAAACTCACCTCCCAATTGACTTGACCCTCAACCCTACTGTACCTAATAACCTTGCTCTTATTCACACTTACTCTTAACTTTCTTCTTTCACACACTTTACCAAACTCAGTCACCAGCTTCTGCAGTTTCTCACATGAATCAGCCACCAGCGCTGTATCATCAGCGAACAACAACTGACTCACTTCCCAAGCTCTCTCATCCACAACAGACTTCATACTTGCCCCTCTTTCCAAAACTCTTGCATTCACCTCCCTAACAACCCCATCCATAAACAAATTAAACAACCATGGAGACATCACACACCCCTGCCGCAAACCTACATTCACTGAGAACCAATCACTTTCCTCTCTTCCTACACGTACACATGCCTTACACAGCCTCGATAAAAACTTTTCACTGCTTCTAACAACTTGCCTCCCACACCATATATTCTTAATACCTTCCACAAAGCATCTCTATCAACTCTATCATATGCCTTCTCCAGATCCATAAATGCTACATACAAATCCATTTGCTTTTCTAAGTATTTCTCACATACATTCTTCAAAGCAAACACCTGATCCACACATCCTCTACCACTTCTGAAACCACACTGCTCTTCTCCAATCTGATGCTCTGTACATGCCTTCACCCTCTCAATCAATACCCTCCCATATAATTTGCCATATATATATATATATATATATATATATATACTACACGATGCCTTCAGACAGGAAGGATTCGAACCTCGTGCCATTGGCTGGGTTCGCTCGGCTATGCAGCATTGCCGAGCGGTCAGTGTACTCAACTAACACGCAAATAGTGCGGGGTTCGAACCCTTGCTGTTGTAAGTCATTATGTGCACTGTATCTGTGCATCTGTCAATCTATCTATCTATTTATCTATCTACCTATCTATGCATCTATCTTTCTATCTATATACAGTTGTGGAGAGATGGATAGATAGATAGATAGATAGATAGATAGATAGATAGATAAATAGCTAAATAGATAGATAAATAGAGAGATAGATAAATAGATAGATAAACAGATAGATAGATAGAGAAGAGAGAGATAGATAGATAAATAGATAGATAGACAGATAGATAGATAGAGATAGATAGATAGATAGATAGATAGATAGATAGAGAGAGAGAGAGAGAGAGAGAGAGAGAGAGAGAGAGAGAGAGAGAGAGAGAGAGAGAGAGAGAGAGAGAGAGAGGAGACAGCCTGCTGGGGCAGCCTCCCGGCCACCTCGCCACCTCACCTTTAACGCACCCACGGCTTATTAACCCCCCCCCCCCTCTCCTCCCCACCCCCATTACCGCGGTCTAACTCCCTGCACCTCCTCCCCCTCACACACACTCCCTGGGACGTTCACTGGGTGGGGATGGGTTGGGGGGGGGTTTGGTCGTCTAGGATAATTTCCTGAGGGTGTGGGACGGTCCCAATTAAACCAGTGATACCTCAACGGGAAGCTCGGCACACGGGAGGTGTCATATCCGAACATTACTCCTTGTGTTTCTCTCTCTGGTACATCACAACCGAGTCTAGCTATAGTCGTCAGAGTTGGGCTAGGAAGTTCTCTCTTCAGTAACCTCCTAGGCAACAGTAGGATGGAAATGTGATGAAAAACCTTCAGTGTCATCCTAGTAACATCATGGGAAGAGATTACAGACCTGGGACCTTCGTTTCTATCTACTACGATCGCGTAAACAACCTGGGGATCTTGGATCTTATCCACCAACGGTACCTCAAGACAGTAGTACAAGGGGGTAGATGGGATATCGCCTCTTATCCACGAGGGTGATAAGAACCACATCCATAAAGTGATGTCTCAGATCACATCCACGCGTGGCGGGTCAAGCGTGATTGGCCCGAGAAGGGAAATAAATTAGTGATGGATTAATTCAGCCAGTGAATACGACAGCCACAGGTGCTGGTCTCCATTGAGGATGTGATCAATGGACGGTGGACGGGCGTCATCCCAGGGCAAAGTGACGTCATCTATTGACAAAGTGACGTCATCGAGTAGCATGAACGCGTCGCCCAGTGGAGGAAAAAAAAAGATAAATGACTTCGTCTGATGCCGGAGTGACGTAGAGTTCAGAGAGGGTAACAATGGACTGAACTGGTGGTTTGGTAACGACGAGCCCATCTGAGGTCACAGTGGCAACAGCCCGGTGGCGCAAGGGTGTCGTGATCTCCTGTGTGTGTGATGATGTCAGCAGCTGGTGGCATAATGGCTCTTCTTCTTCTCCTGTCACGTCAAAATAGAATTTTCTTGTTTTGAGTAAACGAAGAGACACGGGTGTAAACAACCCGTTGTCGTGGCCATCTTGAACGAAAGAAATAAGAGAGTATGGGAAAAAGAGACGTGAGAGAGAGAGAGAGAGAGAGAGAGAGAGAGAGAGAGAGAGAGAGAGAGAGAGAGAGAGAGAGAGAGAGAGAGAGAGAGATCTGAACTTTTAAACTATTCGCAGACGTGATTCTCATAAGTGGAATATTTCAGGGAGAGGCAAAGACGAAAGAGGATGGGAATTCAAAATTTGGCTGCGTGAGGGAAGAAAAAGAGACTGTGACGACCAATCCTCGTGTGGCTGGTCTACAAACGACAAACTATGGGACGCAGTGGCCCAGACGTGTGTCACCGTCCAGGGCTCTGTGACTGGGACCCACGGAGACAGTTCATGAGAACATTGGTCGAAGTAATACCTGCAGAAGAGAGATAGATAGATAGATAGATAGATAGATAGAAAGATGGAGAGATAGATAGATAGATAGAGATAAATAGATAGATAGATAGATAGATAACCTTACCAACCAGTCAACAATACAGTCACCCCCTTTCTTAATAAATTCCACTGCAATACCATCCAAACCTGCTGCCTTGCCGGCTTTCATCTTCCGCAAAGCTTTTACTACCTCTTCTCTGTTTACCAAATCATTTTCCCTAACCCTCTCACTTTGCACACCACCTCGACCAAAACACCCTATATCTGCCACTCTGTCATCAGACACATTCAACAAACCTTCAAAATACTCATTCCATCTCCTTCTCACATCACCGCTACTTGTTATCACCTCCCCATTTACGCCCTTCACTGAAGTTCCCATTTGCTCCCTTGTCTTACGCACCCTATTTACCTCCTTCCAGAACATCTTTTTATTCTCCCTAAAATTTACTGATAGTCTCTCACCCCAACTCTCATTTGCCCTTTTTTTCACCTCTTGCACCTTTCTCTTGACCTCCTGTCTCTTTCTTTTATACTTCTCCCACTCAATTGCATTTTTTCCCTGCAAAAATCGTCCAAATGCCTCTCTCTTCTCTTTCACTAATACTCTTACTTCTTCATCCCACCACACACTACCCTTTCTAAACAGCCCACCTCCCACTCTTCTCATGCCACAAGCATCTTTTGCGCAATCCATCACTGATTCCCTAAATACATCCCATTCCTCCCCGACTCCCCTTACTTCCATTGTTCTCACCTTTTTCCATTCTGTACACAGTCTCTCCTGGTACTTCCCCACACAGGTCTCCTTCCCAAGCTCACTTACTCTCACCACCTTCTTCACCCCAACATTCACTCCTCTTTTCTGAAAACCCATACTAATCTTCACCTTAGCCTCCACAAGATAATGATCAGACATCCCTCCAGTTGCACCTCTCAGCACATTAACATCCAAAAGTCTCTCTTTCGCACGCCTGTCAATTAACACGTAATCCAATAACGCTCTCTGGCCATCTCTCCTACTTACATAAGTATACTTATGTATATCTCGCTTTTTAAACCAGGTATTCCCAATCATCAGTCCTTTTTCAGCACATAAATCTACAAGCTCTTCACCATTTCCATTTACAACACTGAACACCCCATGCTGGTTGACTGGTTGGTAAGGTTATTTAATGTATGTATGACTCATGGTGAGGTGCCTGAGGATTGGCGGAATGCGTGCATAGTGCCATTGTACAAAGGCAAAGGGGATAAGAGTGAGTGCTCAAATTACAGAGGTATAAGTTTGTTGAGTATTCCTGGTAAATTATATGGGAGGGTATTGATTGAGAGGGTGAAGGCATGTACAGAGCATCAGATTGGGGAAGAGCAGTGCGGTTTCAGAAGTGGTAGAGGATGTGTGGATCAGGTGTTTGCTTTGAAGAATGTATGTGAGAAATACTTAGAAAAGCAAAGGGATTTGTATGTAGCATTTATGGATCTGGAGAAGGCATATGATAGAGTTGATAGAGATGCTCTGTGGAAGGTATTAAGAATATATGGTGTGGGAGGCAAGTTGTTAGAAGCAGTGAAAAGTTTTTATCGAGGATGTAAGGCATGTGTACGTGTAGGAAGAGAGGAAAGTGATTGGTTCTCAGTGAATGTAGGTTTGCGGCAGGGGTGTGTGATGTCTCCATGGTTGTTTAATTTGTTTATGGATGGGGTTGTAAAGGAGGTAAATGCAAGAGTCCTGGAAAGAGGGGCAAGTATGAAGTCTGTTGGGGATGAGAGAGCTTGGGAAGTGAGTCAATTGTTGTTCGCTGATGATACAGCGCTGGTGGCTGATTCATGTGAGAAACTGCAGAAGCTGGTGACTGAGTTTGGTAAAGTGTGTGGAAGAAGAAAGTTGAGAGTAAATGTGAATAAGAGCAAGGTTATTAGGTACAGTAGGGGTGAGGGTCAAGTCAATTGGGAGGTGAGTTTGAATGGAGAAAAACTGGAGGAAGTGAAGTGTTTTAGATATCTGGGAGTGGATCTGTCAGCGGATGGAACCATGGAAGCGGAAGTGGATCATAGGGTGGGGGAGGGGGCGAAAATTTTGGGAGCCTTGAAAAATGTGTGGAAGTCGAGAACATTATCTCGGAAAGCAAAAATGGGTATGTTTGAGGGAATAGTGGTTCCAACAATGCTGTATGGTTGCGAGGCGTGGGCTATGGATAGAGATGTGCGCAGGAGGATGGATGTGCTGGAAATGAGATGTTTGAGGACAATGTGTGGTGTGAGGTGGTTTGAGCGAGTAAGTAACGTAAGGGTAAGAGAGATGTGTGGAAATAAAAAGAGCGTGGTTGAGAGAGCAGAAGAGGGTGTTTTGAAATGGTTTGGGCACATGGAGAGAATGAGTGAGGAGAGATTGACCAAGAGGATATATGTGTCGGAGGTGGAGGGAACGAGGAGAAGAGGGAGACCAAATTGGAGGTGGAAAGATGGAGTGAAAAAGCTTTTGTGTGATCGGGGCCTGAACATGCAGGAGGGTGAAAGGAGGGCAAGAAATAGAGTGAATTGGAGTCATGTGGTATACAGGGGTTGACGTGCTGTCAGTGGATTGAAGCAAGGCATGTGAAGCGTCTGGGGTAAACCATGGAAAGCTGTGTAGGTATGTATATTTGCGTGTGTGGACGTGTGTATGTACATGTATATGGGGGGGGGGGGTTGGGCCATTTCTTTCGTCTGTTTCCTTGCGCTACCTCGCAAACGCGGGAGACAGCGACAAAGTATAAAAAAAAAAAAAAAAGATAGATAGATAGATAGATAGAGAGAGAGAGAGAGAGAGAGAGAGAGAGAGAGAGAGAGAGAGAGAGAGAGAGAGAGAGAGAGAGAGAGAGAGAGAGCTTCGTGGCAGATGAGATGATATAAAGAGATGTGACAGATGAAGTGTTGTTTGAGACAGAAGGTTATGATTCCACTCCAATTAAGAGAGAGATGAAGGGGAAGCCACTCTAGTCATGTGAGCAGCACTTGATGCTGGGGCGAATAGAATCCCTGTAGATATAGAATATCTGCCTCCAAAATGAAAAAAAAAAAAATAGTTATGTCAACTATACAACATGCACAGCTTTTGGGAATCGTTTTTTTAACGATGAATATGTAAAATTTCCTGGATAGAGTGAGGGATATGGTTTTGCCCAACATATATATATGTCACTGATTGGTTAAACTGTACTGTTTTACTATCTATCCGTGGGAAACTAGTGATATTTAGAAAGAATTTGAGCAGAAATTGCATTTTGCATTTTTAGATCTGCAGGGATTACTCCTGCTTTTCAATCCCTAGATATTGCACACCAGGTCATGATAAAAGAGATGCTATGTTCGGTGCGAGAAAAAAATGTGTAACAGAGTTATAAGGAAAGTGAGCTGAAGTCATTAGAGTGTGATTGTCAGCGCAAGAGATAGCAGGGCTGGAAGCTAAGGATAAAGATCATTTATGGAGATGATAAAAAAGGGAGTAAAAGATAGGACAGAAAACTAGAGGACATAACGTTGATAGGATAAGAGAGAGAGAGAGAGAGAGAGAGAGAGAGAGAGAGAGAGAGAGAGAGAGAGAGAGAGAGAGAGAGAGAGAGAGAGAGAAGCAGAAGAGGCAAAGCAAAGAGCCATGTCACGTCCTGTCAAATACTCTGACGTCAAGAACCAAGACAAAAGATTCACCCAAATCCTTGAGGCAGGGGATCCGAGATGAGTCACCGGTAGACCTCGCACAACAAAGGCCGTAGTGCTGATCTGAGGGAAAGGAATGGATATTGTGTGTCTATAAGTAAGTGCAAAAGACTTTCGAACACTTTAGGAACACCAGAAGTAACAGCGATTGGGTTGGAACAGTCTCTTTTCATAGGGATGAGCTGCACAAAGGCATGTTTCCTAGAAGAATGAAAAGTCTGGATTTCTAAACAAAGATTAGATAGGCGAGGAACCATCGGGAGCTGGTACTCAAAGGCACATATCCTTAGGACTCGAGGAAGTATGCCATCTGAGGCATACGCTTTGCTCGCTTGTAGCTAGGAGAGCACTCGGAAGAACTTGCATTAAGGAACACATGGGAGAGGTGACAGGTTCAGTAGGAGAGAGAGAGAGAGAGAGAGAGAGAGAGAGAGAGAGAGAGAGAGAGAGAGAGAGAGAGAGAGAGAGAGAGAGAGAGAGAGAGAGAGAGAGAGAGAGCTGGAAGCAGGAGGAAAAAGACGAGACGCCACATCATCCAAAGTAAAATGATAGGAGACCATCGTCCCGATTAGCAGGGCTGTATTCAGCTGGAGATTTGGCTATAGAGTGATTAAGCTGCAAGTGGGTGGAAAAAGATTGAAATACTAAAGCTATCAGAGGTGCTCTTGATGAAGGACCAGGAAGATCTATCAGTTGGAGAAGAGGTAAGACCAGCGTACTTTCTTTACATGAAGGAATCCTTGACTATGCCAAAAGTCGAAACAAAGATGAATGCATAATGGAATTCAGGGGAAAGGAGGCGTTTGATGGTCAGGTATGTTCTGACCCTGACATGGCAGGTATGAGATCAAGAACGATCAAACGGAATAAATATCTAGCAGAGGACAGGATGTAGTACTCCATTACAACTATGATAACCTCCGCTATATCTTCAGCACAGCTGCAGCCACCCCGTCTGGCGAAGGAACGCTGACTCCAAGGAAAGTCAGTATAGCAACCGTGCGACGATGACCAGTGACCTCCCCTAAAATGCCTGAGTTGGGGTCACGAGGAAGGGTCGTGGGTGGACGTGCCCAGTAGGAAATGGAAGAGATCAGACAGATCGAGGAACCCTAAAGAAGTTGAAAATGTGTCAGCATAATGGATTAACTTAGAGGCAAAAAGAGAAAGTTGGAAGAATGGTTATGACGGTTGAGAACTCGTTTTTGATGTTTGAATGTTTGTTCCAGATCATTAGTGAAGCGAAATAGAAAGGGCCTCACCTCTACTGGGATCATCCCAAGTAGAACTCAACCAATCAATCCTTGTGGTCTAAAGTGACATCCCTTGGACAGAAGAATTCAGCATGTGGCTGTGAAAAGAGCAACGTATCGTGACAGGAGGACAGTTAAAAAGCTGTACATAACTGGGTAATGGGAGGCGGGTATATACCAAAGATAAAAGCAAAGTTACAGAGGAAAAAAAAGAAAAGATTTTCAGCCAGATGGCGTCAGAGTTGGGAGACACAGGATCCAACAGAAAGTTCTTTTTGATAATAGATATTTCTCACCATAGTGATATAATATCATCACATGAGACACTGATGGAAGTACACAAAGTAATACAAAGTAATTCAAAGAGTGACAAACCACTTGCTCCCCTCCAAGGCTGTTTGAATGATGCCACTGACGTCCAAATGCCCTAAACGGTGTAGCAAAACTTGACAAAAAATTTGACGGTAGTCCTCTGGTGAGGTGAGTCTCTCCTACCACATTGTGTAGTGACGGAGTAACATCATTCCCCTTTGGTAACTCAATGATGTAACATGATGGCAATATCTGACGTCACCTAACTACACAATGACTTCACCTGATGTCATCACACATGACGGGACAAAAGACCGGCACGAAATATATTGGGTCATAAATCCCGTGGACGGTGTCGCGGTTGACCAGATAACACGATGGGGAAAAAGATGGACCACTGACCAGAATCAAGGGAGGGAGTCGTGGGTGGAGGAGGACACAGGGAAAGTCCCTAGTCTTCCCCTCCAGGCATCATGGAGGGAAAAAGATGGATCGCAGAATCAAGGAGGAGTGGTGATGGGTGGAGGAGAACACAGGGAAAGTCCCTAGTCTTCCCCTTTAGGCAACACGGTGGGTAAAAAAGATGGACCACTGACCAGAATCAAGGGAGGGAGTCGTGGGTGGAGGAGAACCCAGGGAAAGTCCCTAGTCTTCCCCTCCAGGCAACACGGAGGGAAAAAGATGGATCGCAGAATCAAGGAGGAGTGGTGATGGGTGGAGGAGAACCCAGGGAAAGTCCCTAGTCTTCCCCTTTAGGCAACACGGTGGGTAAAAAAGATGGACCACTGACCAGAATCAAGGGAGGGAGTAGTGATGGGTGGAGGAGAACACAGGGAGAGTCCCTAGCTCACAGGGGAAGTCTTTGCCTTTACGAAAGAAGAAAAAAAAAGATGGATCGAAGACCAAACTGACATTAGAGAATGTACTAGATTTCCTCATTATGTTTGACGAGTCGAAATAAGAAGAAATTACTCTTCCATCCTTGACAAATATGAGCTAAAAATTACATATTGAAAAAAAAAAAAGAAACGAATTACTTGAAGGCATCAGGTTCTATCTCAATCTGATTGTCTGTGTCTATCACTCTGTCCGCTTATAGATCTATCGTTATCAGTATCATCATTATGTATACCATTATATATAGAGAAGTATGTTAACCAGCGTTTCTGTTTATCATTATCAATCAGTCATACAGAGTCAGAAGCCTTCCTGTCGAGGTCTTGCAACCTCCCTGAGGCTACGCTCCAATCAGGAGCAGGGTTATCATGCATTCATTTAAAGCCAAAAAAGAAGAAAAGAAAAAACTCGTCACGTAGTCTGTATACTCCTTTCCGTCCGTTGATGACGTGACGGATCCACTCCGGGGCAACCTCCTGCGGGTGGAGTCCGGTAACATCCACCGTCCACCAGCATCATTAAGGTAACTGGGCAAATCATGGCAGCATTAGCTCTCCGACATTGATTGGAAAACTCATCAAAAACCAACTCGGGTTCAATTAGTGAGTTGCGTGTGGGGGTTGGAGAGGGGGAGGGGGAACAGTGGGGTGTATGCACTGGGAAATGAGTGAGCGATGGCCAACACCGGCCCCTCCCCGACCCCGAGCAACAACCTGGAGAGCTGGGGTTCATTAGGCTGGATGGTTGAGAGATAAACTGACCTTTAATGTACGCGCAGTCACTGATTACTGCAGAGAGAGAGAGAGAGAGAGAGAGAGAGAGAGAGAGAGAGAGAGAG
>NC_092237.1:16477097-16507097 GCF_036320965.1 Panulirus ornatus
ATGAACAGGAGAACAACTGTTTTCCTGTCCTTGTTAGCTTTGTGGCAACATGGATAAGTACCTAGTCATGTACAGGGTTCACCGAGAGTCATTTAGTTTGATTACATTTCAAGTGTTGACTATATGTACCTCCTAGTGAAATTGTGTATCAACCTGGTGATCATATCTTGGAGGTATATCAACTGGGAATCATACGTATGAAGTTCATCAACTGGGAATCATACGTTTGAAGTTCATCAACTGGGAATCATACGTTTGAAGTTCATCAACTGGGAATCATTCGTTTGAAGTTCATCAACTGAGAATCATTCGTTTGAAGTTCATCAACTGGGAATCATACTTTTGAAGTTCATCAACTGGGAATCATTCGTTTGAAGTTCATCAACTGGAAATCATACGTTTGAAGTTCATCAACTGGGAATCATACGTTTGAAGTTCATCAACTGAGAATCATTCGTTTGAAGTTCATCAACTGAGAATCATTCGTTTGAAGTTCAACAACTGGGGACCATACCACTGAAGTTCATTAACTGGGGACCATGCCACTGATGTTCATCAACTGTGGACCATACCACTGAAGTTCATTCTCTAGGGACCACGCCACTGAAGTTCATTAACTGGGGACCACGCCACTGAAGTTCATTAACTGGGGACCACGCCACTGAAGTTCATTAACTGTGGACCATACCACTGAAGCTCATCAACTGGAGACCATACCACTGAAGTTCATCAACTGGGGACCATACCACTGAAGTTCATCAACTGTGGACCACACAACTGAAGTTCATCAACTGGGGACTATACCACTGACGTTCATCAACTGGGGACTACACCACTGAAGATCATCCACTGGGGACCATACAAGTGAAGATCATCCACTGGGGACCATACAAGTGAAGATCATCCACTGGGGACCATACCACTGAAGCTCATCAACTGTGGACCATACCACTGAAGCTCATCAACTGGAGACCATACCACTGACGTTCATCAACTGGGGACTACACCACTGAAGATCATCCACTGGGGACCATACAAGTGAAGATCATCCACTGGGGACCATACCACTGAGGATCATCCACTGGGTACTATACCAATGAAGTTCACAAAATGGTGACAAATCTATTTTCGAAGCCTCTCCAACTGGTAGAAACAAATACTTGAAGATACATCGAGTGGTACATGATATCTTTCAAGTCATACCAACTGGCAGATGATATCTTTGAGGCTTCAACTCCCGGCAAAGCTTCAACGAATCCAGCTGCCTTCAATACTAAATCATATTTTCGAAGCTCTTCCATCGGCCAAAACTACTTCTGAGGCTTCGATAAAACCAGGCTAATCAGAATCATAAAAGCTTCGCCAGCTGGTGAATCATGCCTTCGAGGCTTCACAAACCATCCAAATCTTATTTCGAAAACTTTTCGATAACGATTCATGTCTATAAACGGTGGGGGAACTGGCGAATCATGTCTGCCAGGCTTTTCTATATACGTTGAATCATGTCATTCAGGCCTTTCTAATCGATGAATCATAGTCTTAATCCTTTGCTAACTGGCGAATCTTACGTATATCTGTGGGCCTCCTCACCAACTGGCGAATTATGCGTGTGTGCGTGTAGGGACATCATACGTGTCATACACGTATGATGTGTACATGTGTGAGGCTGTCATACGGGTGTGTTAGGATGTCATAATAGTGTGTAAGGCAGTCATACTGTTGTGTGAGGCAGTCATACAGGTGTGTGAGGCAGTCATACAGGTGTGTGAGGCAGTCATACTGTTGTGTGAGGCAGTCATACAGGTGTGTGAGACAGTCATACAGGAGGGTGAGGCCGTCATACATGTCTGTGAGGCCTTCATACGTGTCTGTGAGGCTGTCATACGTGTCTGTGAGGCTGTCATATGTGTCTGTGAGAACTTCATACGTGTCAGAGGTCTTCATACGTGTCTGTGAGGCAGTCATACGTGTCTGTGAGGCTGTCATACGTGTCTGTGAGGCTGTCATATGTGTCTGTGAGAACTTCATACGTGTCAGAGGTCTTCATACGTGTCTGTGAGGCAGTCATACGTGTCTGTGAGGCAGTCACACGTGTCTGTGAGGCCAGACGTCAAGTCACTGACGTCGTCTCATATGAGTTTCAGTTCAAGGATTAATTTCCTGGTGCTCCCCTGAGGACAATGGCTGCGTCTTTGACAATGCGACGAGTTGAAAACATGAGTTGCGACACTGCCACTTAGACGCACTGAGGAATGTCTTGCGTCACTGCCACTTAGACGCACTGAGGAATGTCTTGCGTCACTGCCACTTAGACGCACTGAGGAATGTCTTGCGACACTGCCACTAAGACGCACTGAGGAATGTCTTGCGTCACTGGCACTGCGACAGGCTGAAATGATGCGTTGCGTCAAAGGCACTGAGGACGTAAATTGCGTCAGTGACTCTACGACTTGCTTAAGACAGGTGGGGTGCATTATTGGCACTGCACTAAACTGATGACATTGAAATTTGCGTCATTGGAAGCGTGACGCATTGGTGGCGCTACGACATACAGAGCTGCCTCCTTGATACCGTGGCGTATTAAAGGTGAGATACGCCGCTGGCAACGTGACGCAAGGAAGACATGAGTTGCGTCACAAGCATTATGACGCAAGCATCGTCCGCACATCGTGCGTAAATCATTTTTAATACGCCGGTAAGAACTGCGTCACTGAGGAGGAAGATGGGATGTGCATCGCTGCGGAGGAAAATGGGATCCAGTGAGATCAGACTGCTACCCAGCTTGGCCGCACAGAGCAATAGAAAACGTGAGAAATACATTAATACAAAGAGTTGACTCTGTACTGTACATATATATATATATATATATATATATATATATATATATATATATATATATATATATATATATATATATCGCAACATCAGGACAGTTTATGACCTGGAATCGCGACTGGTGGACGTGGCCAGCTTCCTGAGTGCTGCATGAGCCTCATAGGGACAACAGGCACTCATATGACAGGAATATATATATCCCTGGGGATAGGGGATTAAGAATACTTCCCACGTATTCCCTGCGTGTCGTAGAAGGCGACTAAAAGGGGAGGGAGCGGGAGGCTGGAAATCCTCCCCTCTCGTTTTTGTTTTTCTTTTTTGTAATTTTCCAAAAGAAGGAACAGAGGGGGGCCAGGTGAGGATATTCCACAAAGGCCCAGTCCTCTGTTCTTAACGCTACCTCGCTAATGCGGGAAATGGCGGATAGTTTAAAAGAAAGAAAGAATATATATATATATATATATATATATATATATATATATATATATATATATATATATATATATATATATATATTATATTTTCTTCTATTTTGCTTTGTCGCTGTCTCCCGCGTTTGCGAGGTAGCGCAAGGAAACAGACGAAAGAAATGGCCCAACCCACCCCCATACACAATGTATATACATACACGTCCACACACGAAAATATACATACCTATACATCTCAATGTACACATATATATACACACACAGACACATACATATATACCCATGCACACAATTCACACTGTCTGCCTTTATTCATTCCCATCGCCACCTCGCCACACATGGAATACCATCCCACTCCCCCCTCATGAGTGCGGGGTAGCACTAGGAAAAGACAACAAAGGCCCAATTTGTTCACACTCAGTCTCTAGCTGTCATGCAATAATGCCCGAAACCACAGCTCCCTTTCCACATCCAGGCCCCACAAAACTTTCCATGGTTTACCCCAGACGCTTCACATGCCCTGATTCAATCCACTGACAGCACGTCAACCCCGGTATACCACATCGATCCAATTCACTCTTTTCCTTGCCCTCCTTTCACCCTCCTGCATGTTTAGGCCCCGATCACACAAAATCTTTTTCACTCCATCTTTCCACCTCCAATTTGGTCTCCCACTTCTCCTCGTTCCCTCCACCTCCGACACATATATCCTCTTGGTCAATCTTTCCTCACTCATTCTCTCCATGTGCCCAAACCATTTCAAAACACCCTCTTCTGCTCTCTCGACCACGCTCTTTTTATTTCCACACATCTCTCTTACCCTTACATTACTTACTCGATCAAACCACCTCACACCACACATTGTCCTCAAACATCTCATTTCCAGCACATCCACCCTCCTGCGCACAACTCTATCCATAGCCCACGCCTCGCAACCATACAACATTGTTGGAACCACTATTCCTTCAAACATACCCATTTTTGCTTTCCGAGATAATGTTCTCGACTTCCAAACATTCTTCAAGGCTCCCAGGATTTTCGCCCCCTCCCCCACCGTATGATTCACTTCCACTTCCATGGTTCCATCCGCTGCCAGATCCACTCCCAGATATCTAAAACACTTTACTTCCTTCAGTTTTTCTCCATTCAAACTTACCTCCCAATTGACTTGACCCTCAACCCTACTGTACCTAATAACCTTGCTCTTATTCACATTTACTCTTAACTTTCTTCTTTCACACACTTTACCAAACTCAGTCACCAGCTTCTGCAGTTTCTCACATGAATCAGCCACCAGCGCTGTATCATCAGCGAACAACAACTGACTCACTTCCCAAGCTCTCTCATTCACAACAGACTTCATACTTGCCCCTCTTTCCAAAACTCTTGCATTCACCTCTTTAACAACCCCATCCATAAACAAATTAAACAACCATGGAGACATCACACACCCCTGCCGCAAACCTCCATTCACTGAGAACCAATCACTCTCCCCTCTTCCTACACGTACACATGCCTTACATCCTCGATAAAAACTTTTCACTGCTTCTAACAACTTGCCTCCCAAACCATATATTCTTCATACCTTCCACAGAGCATCTCTATCAACTCTATCATATGCCTTCTCCAGATCCATAAATGCTACATACAAATCCATTTGCTTTTCTAAGTATTTCTCACATTTGAAGAATGTTTGTGAGAAATACTTAGAAAAGCAAATGGATTTGTATGTAGCATTTATGGATCTGGAGGAGGACTATGATAGAGTGATAGAGATGCTCTGTGGAAGGTATTAAGAATATATGGTGTGGGAGGCAAGTTGTTAGAAGCAGTGAAAAGTTTTTATCGAGGATGTAAGGCATGTGTACGTGTAGGAAGAGAGGAAAGTGATTGGTTCTCAGTGAATGTAGGTTTGCGGCATGGGTGTGTGATATTCCCATGGTTGTTTAATTTGTTTATGGATGGGATTGTTAGGGAGGTGAATGCAAGAGTTTTGGAAAGAGGGGCATGTATGCAGTCTGTTGTGGATGAGAGAGCTTGAGAAGTGAGTCAGTTGTTGTTCGCTGATGATACAGCGCTGGTGGCTGATTCATGTGAGAAACTGTAGAAACTGGTGACTGAGTTTGGTAAAGTGTGTGAAAGAAGAAAGTTAAGAGTAAATGTGAATAAGAGCAAGGTTATTAGGTACAGTAGGGTTGAGGGTCAAATCAATTGGGAGGTATGTTTGAATGGAGAAAAACTGGAGGAAGTGAAATTTTTTAGATATCTGGGAGTGGATTTGGCAGGAGATGGAACCATAGAAGCGGAAGTGAATCAAAAGGTGGGGGAGGGGGGCGAAAATTTTGGAAGCCTTGAAGAATGTGTGGAAGTCGAGAACATTATATCGGAAAGCAAAAATGGGTATGTTTGAAGGAATAGTGGTTCCAACAATGTTGTATGTTTGCGAGGTGTGGGCTGTGGATAGAGCTGTGCGGAGGAGGGTAGATGTGCTGGAAATGAGATGTTTGAGGACAATGTGTGGTGTTAGGTGTTTTGATCGAGTAAGTAATGTAAGGGTAAGAGAGATGTGTGGTAATAAAAAGAGTGTGGTTGAGAGAGCAGAAGAGGGTGTTTTGAAATGGTTTGGGCACCTGGAGAGAATGAGTGAGGAAAGATTGACCGTGAAGATATATGTGTCAGAGGTGGAGGGAACAAGGAGAAGTGGGAGACCGAATTGGAGGTGGAAAGATGGAGTGAAAAAGATTTTGAGTGATCGGGGCCTGAACATGCAGGAGGGAGAAAGGCGGGCAAGGAATAGAGTGAATTGGAACGATGTGGCATACCGGGGTCGACGTGCTGTCAATGGATTGAACCAGTGCCTGTGAAGCGTCTGGGGTAAACCATGGAAAGTTGTGTGGGGCCTGGATGTGGAAAGGGAGCTGTGGTTTCGGTGCATTATTACATGACAGCTAGAGACTGAGTGTGAACGAATGGGGCCTTTGTGTTCTTCCTAACGCTACCTCGCACACATGAGGTGGGAGGGGGTTGTTATTTCATGTGTGGCGGGGTGGCGATGGGAATGAATAAAGGCAGACAGTATGAATTATGTACATGTGTATATATGTATATGTCTGTATGTGTATATATATATGTATACGTTGAGATGTATAGGTATGTATATTTGCGTGTGTGGACGTGTATGTATATACATGTGTATGGTGGTGGGTTGGGCCATTATTTCGTCTGTTTCCTTGCGCTACGTCGCTAACGCGGGAGACAGCGACAAAGCAAATATAAATATTTATATATATATATATATATATATATATATATATATATATATATATATATATATATATATATTTATATATATACATATATATATATATATATATATATATATATATATATATATATATATATATATATATATATATATATATATAAACAATACTGAAAGATATCCAGTTTTTCGACCAGCCCTTAAGGGAGGATGAACAGCTGGGTTGACTGTGGACAGACTGCCGCGACCAAGATTCTCACATATATGGGCTTGAACCCTAGCAGCTCGTGAACGAGTCTCGTTCACCACGGTAATTTCATTCGATTACCCTTATTTAGTCTTTTTAAGTCTTTTCTAATATCTCCTTTAAACTGAGTTCTTACTTAGCAAAAATACCTAATCATGTCTATCATTTTTTGGAAAGGGGAATAAAGAAATTAGACCGAGAGAAATCTCGAGACAAGGAAGGGTTTTGAATAATGAAGCATATCACCCATTACCCATTTTTCGCTAACACATAACACAGGTACTTCGTTCTATAATGTGTTTATCGTATCATTATCTAACACCCACTTCTCCAAGCTCCCTCTTGTATTATTACACACGAATATGGAAAATGGGAAAAAGATACTCCGTATGCTATTCTTTTTTTCTTATTTTTATTTTTTCTGTACTTAGTGACTTAACAAACTTTCGCCATGAGAAGTTTTAATCATATTCATGAAAAACTTTGGACAAGTCACTTAAGCGTTAATTACCCCATAATCAACTCTCTATTTCAGGGGTTCCCCTCCTCCACCCACCACCCACCTCTCTCCCTGGTTCCTGTTTTCTCTGATGTTTTGCAGGTACTTGATGTTTATAAAAAGATTAGTCGAACTGTTTGCGAAAACGTTGTGTATATATATATATATATATATATATATATATATATATATATATATATATATATATATATATATATGTATATTATTTGATGTATGTATGACTCATGGTCAGGTGCCTGAGGATTGGCGGAATGCGTGCATAGTGCCATTGTACAAAGGCAAAGGGGATAAGAGTGAGTGCTCAAATTACAGAGGTATAAGTTTATTGAGTATATCTGGCAAATTATATGGGAGGGTATTGATTGAGAGGGTGAAGGCATGTACAGAGCATCAGATTGGGGAAGAGCAGTGTGGTTTCAGAAGTGGTAGAGGATGTGTGGATCAGGTGTTTGCTTTGAAGAATGTATGTGAGAAATACTTAGAAAAGCAAATGGATTTGTATGTAGCATTTATGGATCTGGAGAAGGCATATGATAGAGTTGACAGAGATGCTCTGTGGAAGGTATTAAGAATATTTGGTGTGGGAGGCAAGTTGTTAGAAGCAGTGAAAAGTTCTTATCGAGGATGTAAGGCATGTGTACGTGTAGGAAGAGAGGAAAGTGATTGGTTCTCAGTGAATGTAGGTTTGCGGCAGGGGTGTGTGATGTTTCCATGGTTGTTTAATTTGTTTATGGATTGGGTTGTTAGGGAGGTGAATGCAAGAGTTTTGGAAAGAGGGGCAAGTATGAAGTCTGTTGGGGATGAGAGAGCTTGGGAAGTGAGTCAGTTGTTGTTCGCTGATGATACAGCGCTGGTGGCTGATTCATGTGAGAAACTGCAGAAGCTGGTGACTGAGTTTGGTAAAGTGTGTGAAAGAAGAAAGTTAAGAGTAAATGTGAATAAGAGCAAGGTTATTAGGTACAGTAGGGTTGAGGGTCAAGTCAATTGGGAGGTGAGTTTGAATGGAGAAAAACTGGAGGAAGTGAAGTGTTTTAGATATCTGGGAGTGGATCTGGCAGCGGATGGAACAGTGGAAGCGGAAGTGGATCATAGGGTGGGGGAGGGGGCGAAAATTCTGGGAGCCTTGAAGAATGTGTGGAAGTCGAGAACATTATCTCGGAAAGCAAAAATGGGTATGTTTGAAGGAATAGTGGTTCCAACAATGTTGTATGGTTGCGAGGCGTGGGCTATGGATAGAGTTGTGCGCAGGAGGATGGATGTGCTGGAAATGAGATGTTTGAGGACAATGTGTGGTGTGAGGTGGTTTGATCGAGTAAGTAACGTAAGGGTAAGAGAGATGTGTGGAAATAAAAAGAGCGTGGTTGAGAGAGCAGAAGAGGGTGTTTTGAAATGGTTTGGGCACATGGAGAGAATGAGTGAGGAAAGATTGACCAAGAGGATATATGTGTCGGAGGTGGAGGGAACGAGGAGAAGAGGGAGACCAAATTGGAGGTGGAAAGATGGAGTGAAAAAGATTTTGTGTGATCGGGGCCTGAACATGCAGGAGGGTGAAAGGAGGGCAAGGAATAGAGTGAATTGGAGCGATGTGGTATACCGGGGTTGACGTGCTGTCAGTGGATTGAATCAAGGCATGTGAAGCGTCTGGGGTAAACCATGGAAAGCTGTGTAGGTATGTATATTTGCGTGTGTGGACGTATGTATATACATGTGTATGGGGGGGGGTTGGGCCATTTCTTTCGTCTGTTTCCTTGGGCTACCTCGCAAACGCGGGAGACAGCGACAAAGTATAAAAAAAAAGAAAAAAAAAATATATATATTTCTTTCTTTTCTTTCAAACTATTCGCCATTTCCCGCATTAGCGAGGTAGCGTTAAGAACAGAGGACTGGGCCTTTGAGGGAATACCCTCACCTGGCCCAATTCTCTGTTCCTTCTTTTGGAAAAAAAGAAAAACAAAAAAAAAACAAACAAAAAAAAAAACGAGAGGGGAGGATTTCCAGCCTCCTGCTCCCTCCCCTTTTAGTCGCCTTCTACGACACGCAGGGAATACGTGGGAAGTACTCTTAATCCCCTATCCCCAAGGATATATATATATATATATATATATATATATATATATATATATGTATATATATATATATATATATATATATATATATAGAACGCGACTGAAAGAAGAGGGAGCGGGGGGCTGGAGGTCCTCCCCTCTCGTTTTTCTTTTTTTTTTTCCAAAAGAAGGAACAGAGAAGGAGCCAGGTGAGGATTCTCCCTCAGAGGTCCAGCCCTCTATTCTTAACGCTGCCTCGCAAACGCGGGAAATGGCGATTAGTATAAAAGACATATATATATATATATATATATATATATATATATATATATATATATATATATATATATATATATATATATGTGAGAAGGAGATGGAGTGAGTATTTTAAAGGTTTGTTGAATGTGTTTGATGATAGAGTGGCAGATGTGGGGTGTCTTTGTCGAGGTGGTGTGCAAAGTGAGAGGGTTAGGGAAAATGATTTGGTAAGAGAGAAGAGGTAGTAAAAGCTTTACGGAAGATGAAAGCCGGCAAGGCAGCAGGTTTGGATGGCAGTGCAGTGGAATTTATTAAAAAAGGGGGTGACTGTATTGTTGACTGGTTGGTAAGGTTATTTAACGTATGTATGATTCATGGTGAGGTGCCTGAGGATTGGCGGAATGCTTGCATAGTGCCATTGTACAAAGGCAAAGGGGATAAGAGTGAGTGCTCAAATTACAGAGGTATAAGTTTGTTGAGTATTCCTGGTAAATTATATGGGAGGGTATTGATTGAGAGGGTGAAGGCATGTACAGAGCATCAGATTGGGGAAGAGCAGTGTGGTTTCAGAAGTGGTAGAGGATGTGTGTATCAGGTGTTTGCTTTGAAGAATGTATGCGAGAAAAATACTTAGAAAAACAAATGGATTTGTATGTAGCATTTATGGATCTGGAAAAGGCATATGATAGAGTTGATAGGGATGCTCTGTGGAAGGTATGAAGAATATATGGTGTGGGAGGCAAGTTGTTAGAAGCAGTGAAAAGTTTTTATCGAGGATGTAAGGCATGTGTACGTGTAGGAAGAGAGGAAAGTGATTGGTTCTCAGTGAATGTAGGTTTGCGAAGAGGGGCAAGTATTCAGTCTGTTGTGGATGAGAGAGCTTGGGAAGTCAGTTGTTCGCTGATGATACAGCGCTAGTGGCTGATTCATGTAAGAAACTGCAGAAGCTGGTGACTGAGTTTGGTAAAGTGTGTAAAGAGAAGAAAGTTAAGAGTAAATGTGAATAAGAGCAAGGTTATTAGGTACAGTAGGGTTGAGGGTCAAGTCAATTGGGAGGTAAGTTTCAATGGAGAAAAGCTGGAGGAAGTGAAGTGTTTTAGATATCTGGGAGTGGATCTGGCAGCGGATGGAACCATGGAAGCGGAGGTGAATCATAGGGTGGGGGAGGGGGCGAAAATTCTGGGAGCCTTGAAGAATGTTTGGAAGTCGAGAACATTATCTCGGAAAGCAAAAATGGGTATGTTTGAAGGAATAGTGGTTCCAACAATGTTGTATGGTTGCGAGGCGTGGGCTATGGATAGAGTTGTGCGCAGGAGGGTGGATGTGCTGGAAATGAGATGTTTGAGGACAATATGTGGTGTGAGGTGGTTTGATAGAGTAAGTAATGTAAGGGTGAGAGAGATGTGTGGAAATAAAAAGAGTGTGGTTGAGAGAGCAGAAGAGGGTGTTTTGAAATGGTTTGGTCACATGGAGAGTATGAATGGGGAAAGATTGACCGAGAGGATATATGTGTCAGAGGTGGAGGGAACGAGGAGAATAGAGAGACCAAATTGGAGGTGGAAAGATGGAGTGAAAAATATTTTGAGTGATCGGGGCCTGAACATGCGGGAGGGTGAAAGGCGTGCAAGGAATAGAGTGAATTGGAACGATGTGGTATACCGGGGTCGACGTGCTGTCAATGGATTGAACCAGGTCATGTGAAGCGTCTGGGGTAAACCATGCAAAGCGTGTGGGGCCTGGATGTGGAAAGGGAGCTGTGGTTTCGGTGCATTATTACATGACAGCTAGAGACTGAGTGTGAACGAATGGGGCCTTTGGTGTTTTTCCTGGCGCTACCTCGCACACATGAGGGGGGAGGGGGTTGTTATTCCATGCGTGGCGATGTGGCGATGGGAACAAATAAAGGCAGACAGTATGAATTATGTACATGTGTATATATGTATATGTCTGTGTGTGTATATATATGTATACATTGAGATGTATAGGTATGTATATTGTGCGTGTGTGGACATGTATGTATATACATGTGTATGTGGGCGGGTTGGGCCATTCTTTCGTCTGTTTCCTTGCGCTACCAAAAGAAGGAACAGAGAAGGGGGCTAAGTGAGGATATTCCCTCAAAGGCTCAGTCCTCTGTTTTTAACGCTACCTCGCTAACGCGGGAGATGGCGAATCGTGTGAAAAAAAAAAAAAAAAATATATATATATATATATATATATATATATATATATGTGTATATATTATCCCCGGGGATAGGGAAGAAAGAATACTTCCCACGTATTCCCTACGTGTCGTAGAAGGCGACTAAAAGGGGAGGGAGCGGGGGCTGGAAATCCTCCCCTCTCATCATTTTTTTTTAATCTTCCAAAAGAAGGAACAGAGAAGTGGGCCAGGTGAGGATATTCCCTCAAAGGCCCAGTTCTCTGTTCTTAACGCTACTCGCTAACGCGGGAAATGGCAAATAGTTTGAAAGAAAAGATATATATATATATTTATTTATATATATATATATATATATATATATATTATATATATATATATATTATTTTTTTTTTTTTTTTTTTTTTACTTTGTCGCTGTCTCCCGCGTTTGCGAGGTAGCGCAAGGAAACAGACGAAAGAAATGGCCCAACCCCCCCCCCCCATACACATGTACATACACACGTCCACACACGCAAATATACATACCTACACAGCTTTCCATGGTTTACCCCAGACGCTTCACATGCCTTGATTCAATCCACTGACAGCACGTCAACCCCTGTATACCACATCGCTCCAATTCACTCTATTCCTTGCCCTCCTTTCACCCTCCTGCATGTTCAGGCCCCGATCACACAAAATCTTTTTCACTCCATCTTTCCACCTCCAATTTGGTCTCCCTCTTCTCCTCGTTCCCTCCACCTCCGACACATATATCCTCTTGGTCAATCTTTCCTCACTCATTCTCTCCATGTGCCCAAACCATTTCAAAACACCCTCTTCTGCTCTCTCAACCACGCTCTTTTTATTTCCACACATCTCTCTTACCCTTACGTTACTTACTCGATCAAACCACCTCACACCACACATTGTCCTCAAACATCTCATTTCCAGCACATCCATCCTCCTGCGCACATCTCTATCCATAGCCCACGCCTCGCAACCATACAACATTGTTGGAACCACTATTCCTTCAAACATACCCATTTTTGCTTTCCGAGATAATGTTCTCGACTTCCACACATTTTTCAAGGCTCCCAAAATTTTCGCCCCCAACCCCCACCCTATGATCCACTTCCGCTTCCATGGTTCCATCCGCTGACAGATCCACTCCCAGATATCTAAAACACTTCACTTCCTCCAGTTTTTCTCCATTCAAACTCACCTCCCAATTGACTTGACCCTCACCCCTACTGTACCTAATAACCTTGCTCTTATTCACATTTACTCTTAACTTTCTTCTTCCACACACTTTACCAAACTCAGTCACCAGCTTCTGCAGTTTCTCACATGAATCAGCCACCAGCGCTGTATCATCAGCGAACAACAACTGACTCACTTCCCAAGCTCTCTCATCCCCAACAGACTTCATACTTGCCCCTCTTTCCAGGACTCTTGCATTTACCTCCCTAACAACCCCATCCATAAACAAATTAAACAACCATGGAGACATCACACACCCCTGCCGCAAACCTACATTCACTGAGAACCAATCACTTTCCTCTCTTCCTACACGTACACATGCCTTACATCCTCGATAAAAACTTTTCACTGCTTCTAACAACTTGCCTCCCACACCATATATTCTTAATACCTTCCACAGAGCATCTCTATCAACTCTATCATATGCCTTCTCCAGATCCATAAATGCTACATACAAATCCATTTGCTTTTCTAAGTATTTCTCACATACATTCTTCAAAGCAAACACCTGATCCACACATCCTCTACCACTTCTGAAACCGCACTGCTCTTCCCCAATCTGATGCTCTGTACATGCCTTCACCCTCTCAATCAATACCCTCCCATATAATTTACCAGGAATACTCAACAAACTTATACCTCTGTAATTTGAGCACTCACTCTTATCCCCTTTGCCTTTGTACAATGGCACTATGCACGCATTCCGCCAATCCTCAGGCACCTTCACCATGAGTCATACATACATTAAATAACCTTACCAACCAGTCAACCATACAGTCACCCCCTTTTTTAATAAATTCCACTGCAATACCATCCAAACCTGCTGCCTTGCCGGCTTTCATCTTCGCAAAGCTTTTACTACCTCTTCTCTGTTACCAAATCATTTTCCTAACCCTCTCACTTTGCACACCACCTCGACCAAAACACCCTATATCTGCCACTCTGTCATCTGACACACGCAGACTTAATTACAAAGATCACAGTGATGGGAAAAATTATTTAACTCTGTGATTATTAAAAAATAGGGATATAATCCCAGGTCTGTTCATCAAGTAATTACTTTTGTTGGCATCACATTGTAATTGCAAATTTTGGGGGCAATGAACGCCCGTCATTTCTCTAGGTTCTTATAATGACATACAACACAATGTTAAAAATGCATGGATTTAGAAAACGATTATCCCCTTGGTGACAATGAAGTTGTACAAGATATGGCTGTTTAATATAGATTATATTGTATAAGATACACCCATGGATGCTTTTATTTCACAAGATGTGGTGAAGTGCGTATAAGAATATTTTCCTTACGACAGCGATATACATATATGTATATATTGTACAAAATTTATTGGGGTTTTAATATTATATATTATATATATATATATATATATTATATATATATATATATATATATATATATATAATGTGCACAAAATCACATGACGCGTGATGATTTCATAAACGCTTATAGAACCGTAAGGAAAAGGAAACACAAAATCCTGAGCGTTCTGTAACTGGGCGTTTTGAAGATGTTTTTAATTACCGAAAGGCGCTCAGGACTCTGTTTCCTTTTCCTGTCTTTTTCAGCGCCGGGGAAAGGATGAAGGGCGGTAATTTAAAATGTACATGTGTAAGTTATGGTGTGCATGTGTATGTATATTGTATGTATACATGTATAGGTACGTCTATGAGAGTTTATTGCTTTATGTGTATATATGAGTTGGGGGTCTTTCTTCGTTTTTTCCCTGGGGGGCTTATCCCTGGGGATAGGGGAGAAAGAATACTTCCCACGTTTTCCCTTGCGTGTCGTAGAAGGCGACAAAAAGGAGAGGGGCGGGGGGTCTGAAAACCCTCCCCTCTCTTTTATAATTTTGCAAAAGACGGAGAAGAGAAGGGGCCAAGTGAGGATTTTTCCGGGAAAGGCTCATTTGGGGTTCTGTTTTAGGCGTCACCTCGCTAACGCGGAAAAGGGCGCGAGTAGTATATATTTATATTATATATATATTTTATATATATATATATATTATATATATATATATTTAATATATATCTATATATATATCATGGGGATAGGGGATTAGAATAATCCCACGTATTCCCTGCGTGTCGTAGAAGGCGACTAAAAGGGGAGGGAGCGGGGGGCTGGAAATCCTCCCCCTCCTCTTTTTTTTTTCTTTTTTTTTTCCAAAAAAGGAACAGAGGGGGCCAGGTGAGGATTTTCCCAAAAAAGGCCAGTCCTCTTTTCTTAACGCTCCCTCGCTATCGCGGGAAAGGGCCCAAATAGTATGAAAAATATATATATTTATTATAATCATATTATATATTTATTTATATATTTTATTATATATATTATATATATTTGTATATATATAATAACTTCGGTTATTAAGTTTTCTAGACCAGACATCCGCTTTTTTTATCTTTAACATTTTTGGTTGATAACGCCAAAATTTCCCAGGGGGAGGAATTAATCTAAATTTGTTGATAATTCCACAAATAACCAGTGGAGGAATTTTTCAGCGACATTCTGTTTTTTTGAACATTTTGGATTATTTGTTAGGGAAAAATCATGATAGATGGCGTTCATTATTTGGGCCTTTATAGTAAAGATTTACAATTTGAAGGTTATTCTACCTGGATTTTGGGTATAAACCCTTTTAGCTTTTACCACACTACTCTTTTGAGTTTCTGGTATCTCTATTATCAGAAACCCCTTTAAAAGGACCCAGTAGCCTTTTTGCTGTTTGAATTCCCTTTTTATTCCTTTATATTCCCCCCGGGGTGTTGAAGGATGTAAAGAAGAACGTGTGAAGTGGGCAGTGCCCGTCATCCCACACAAGACCAGCTGTTCATCACCCCCAAGTAACACTAACTGGCTTCTTTGATCTTCCCCAAAGTTTCTTGTGTTTAAACACTGTGGGTGTCTGTGGTTTTCTGCTGTGTGTGTTTCTCGGGTTTCTCTCTCTCTCTCTCTCTCTTCTCTCTCTCTCTCTCTCTCTCTCTCTCTCTCTCTCTCTCTTCTCTGTGGTTTCTATGCACGGTCACCCACTGGGGATGATATGAAAGGGTTTATAAATCCTTATGAAAGCAAATTTTGCAAATTTGGGCTCGTGTTTAACCCGGATGACCTACCTCGGGCCCTAACACAACCCTGAAAATCATTAGAGGGTTTAAAAAACACACGGGAAGGCCCTTTGAAATGAAAAATCATTAGAAATCATGGAAGTTTCCTTTTTTTTTTAGTCACTTTTGGGAAAAAAAAAAATAATGACAGAGAATTACGGTCCAAAGGGTTTAAAAATATTTGGGGGCTATAATATATAATATATAAAAATATATTCTATTATATATATATATATTATTATATATATATATATATATATTTTTTTTTTTTTTTTTTTTTTTTGCTTTGTCGCTGTCTCCGCGTTTGCGAGGTTTGCGCAAGGAAACAGACGAAAGAAATGGCCCAACCCACCCCATACCACATGTATATACAACGTCCACACACGCAAATTATACATACCTACACAGCTTTCCATGGTTTACCCCAGACGCTTCACATGCCTTGATTCAAAACCACTACAGCACGGTCAACCCCGGTATACCCACATTCGCTCCAATTCACTCTTTCCTTGCCCTCCCTTTTACCCTCCTGCATGTTCAGGCCCCGATCACACAAAAAGTCTTTCCTCCATCTTTCCCCCCAATTTGGTCTCCCTCTTTTTCCTCGTTTCCCCACCTCCGACACATATATCCTCTTGGTCAATCTTTCCTCACTCATTCTCTCCATGTGCCCAAACCATTTCAAAAACACCCTCTTTGCTCTCTCGACCACGCTCTTTTTATTTCCACACATCTCTTTACCCTTACATTACTTACTCGATCAAACCACCTCACACCACACATTGTCCTCAAACATCTCATTCCAGCACATCCACCCTCCTGCGCCCAACTCATCCATAGCCCACGCCTCGCAACCATACAACATGTTGGAACCACTATTCCTTCAAACATACCCATTTTTGCTTTCGAGATAATGTTCTCGACTTCCAAACATTCTTCAAGGCTCCCAGGATTTTCGCCCCTCCCCCACCCTATGATTCACTTCCACTTCCATGGTTCCATCCGCTGCCAGATCCACTCCCAGATATCTAAAACACTTTACTTCCTCCAGTTTTTCTCCATTCAAACTTACCTCCCAATTGACTTGACCCTCAACCCTACTGTACCTAATAACCTTGCTCTTATTCACATTTACTCTTAACTTTCTTCTTTCACACACTTTACCAAACTCAGTCACCAGCTTCTGCAGTTTCTCACATGAATCAGCCACCAGCGCTGTATCATCAGCGAACAACAACTGACTCACTTCCCAAGCTCTCTCATTCACAACAGACTTCATACTTGCCCCTCTTTCCAAAACTCTTGCATTCACCTCTCTAACAACCCCATCCATAAACAAATTAAACAACCATGGAGACATCACACACCCCTGCCGCAAACCTACATTCACTGAGAACCAATCACTCTCCCCTCTTCCTACACGTACACATGCCTTACATCCTCGATAAAAACTTTTCACTGCTTCTAACAACTTGCCTCCCACACCATATATTCTTCATACCTTCCACAGAGCATCTCTATCAACTCTATCATATGCCTTCTCCAGATCCATAAATGCTACATACAAATCCATTTGCTTTTCTAAGTATTTCTCACATTTGAAGAATGTTTGTGAGAAATACTTAGAAAAGCAAATGGATTTGTATGTAGCATTTATGGATCTGGAGGAGGACTATGATAGAGTGATAGAGATGCTCTGTGGAAGGTATTAAGAATATATGGTGTGGGAGGCAAGTTGTTAGAAGCAGTGAAAAGTTTTTATCGAGGATGTAAGGCATGTGTACGTGTAGGAAGAGAGGAAAGTGATTGGTTCTCAGTGAATGTAGGTTTGCGGCATGGGTGTGTGATATTCCCATGGTTGTTTAATTTGTTTATGGATGGGATTGTTAGGGAGGTGAATGCAAGAGTTTTGGAAAGAGGGGCATGTATGCAGTCTGTTGTGGATGAGAGAGCTTGAGAAGTGAGTCAGTTGTTGTTCGCTGATGATACAGCGCTGGTGGCTGATTCATGTGAGAAACTGTAGAAACTGGTGACTGAGTTTGGTAAAGTGTGTGAAAGAAGAAAGTTAAGAGTAAATGTGAATAAGAGCAAGGTTATTAGGTACAGTAGGGTTGAGGGTCAAATCAATTGGGAGGTATGTTTGAATGGAGAAAAACTGGAGGAAGTGAAATTTTTTAGATATCTGGGAGTGGATTTGGCAGGAGATGGAACCATAGAAGCGGAAGTGAATCATAAGGTGGGGGAGGGGGGCGAAAATTTTGGAAGCCTTGAAGAATGTGTGGAAGTCGAGAACATTATCTCGGAAAGCAAAAATGGGTATGTTTGAAGGAATAGTGGTTCCAACAATGTTGTATGTTTCCGAGGTGTGGGCTGTGGATAGAGCTGTGCGGAGGAGGGTGGATGTGCTGGAAATGAGATGTTTGAGGACAATGTGTGGTGTTAGGTGTTTTGATCGAGTAAGTAATGTAAGGGTAAGAGAGATGTGTGGTAATAAAAAGAGTGTGGTTGAGAGAGCAGAAGAGGGTGTTTTGAAATGGTTTGGGCACCTGGAGAGAATGAGTGAGGAAAGATTGACCGTGAAGATATATGTGTCAGAGGTGGAGGGAACAAGGAGAAGTGGGAGACCGAATTGGAGGTGGAAAGATGGAGTGAAAAAGATTTTGAGTGATCGGGGCCTGAACATGCAGGAGGGAGAAAGGCGGGCAAGGAATAGAGTGAATTGGAACGATGTGGCATACCGGGGTCGACGTGCTGTCAATGGATTGAACCAGTGCCTGTGAAGCGTCTGGGGTAAACCATGGAAAGTTGTGTGGGGCCTGGATGTGGAAAGGGAGCTGTGGTTTCGGTGCATTATTACATGACAGCTAGAGACTGAGTGTGAACGAATGGGGCCTTTGTGTTCTTCCTAACGCTACCTCGCACACATGAGGTGGGAGGGGGTTGTTATTTCATGTGTGGCGGGGTGGCGATGGGAATGAATAAAGGCAGACAGTATGAATTATGTACATGTGTATATATGTATATGTCTGTATGTGTATATATATATGTATACGTTGAGATGTATAGGTATGTATATTTGCGTGTGTGGACGTGTATGTATATACATGTGTATGGTGGTGGGTTGGGCCATTATTTCGTCTGTTTCCTTGCGCTACGTCGCTAACGCGGGAGACAGCGACAAAGCAAATATAAATATTTATATATATATATATATATATATATATATATATATATATATATATATATATATATATATATATATTTATATATATACATATATATATATATATATATATATATATATATATATATATATATATATATATATATATATATATATAAACAATACTGAAAGATATCCAGTTTTTCGACCAGCCCTTAAGGGAGGATGAACAGCTGGGTTGACTGTGGACAGACTGCCGCGACCAAGATTCTCACATATATGGGCTTGAACCCTAGCAGCTCGTGAACGAGTCTCGTTCACCACGGTAATTTCATTCGATTACCCTTATATTTTGTCTTTTTAAGTCTTTTCTAATATCTCCTTTAAACTGAGTTCTTACTTAGCAAAAATACCTAATCATGTCTATCATTTTTTGGAAAGGGGAATAAAGAAATTAGACCGAGAGAAATCTCGAGACAAGGAAGGGTTTTGAATAATGAAGCATATCACCCATTACCCATTTTTCGCTAACACATAACACAGGTACTTCGTTCTATAATGTGTTTATCGTATCATTATCTAACACCCACTTCTCCAAGCTCCCTCTTGTATTATTACACACGAATATGGAAAATGGGAAAAAGATACTCCGTATGCTATTCTTTTTTTCTTATTTTTATTTTTTCTGTACTTAGTGACTTAACAAACTTTCGCCATGAGAAGTTTTAATCATATTCATGAAAAACTTTGGACAAGTCACTTAAGCGTTAATTACCCCATAATCAACTCTCTATTTCAGGGGTTCCCCTCCTCCACCCACCACCCACCTCTCTCCCTGGTTCCTGTTTTCTCTGATGTTTTGCAGGTACTTGATGTTTATAAAAAGATTAGTCGAACTGTTTGCGAAAACGTTGTGTATATATATATATATATATATATATATATATATATATATATATATATATATATATATTATTTAATGTATGTATGACTCATGGTGAGGTGCCTGAGGATTGGCGGAATGCGTGCATAGTGCCATTGTACAAAGGCAAAGGGGATAAGAGTGAGTGCTCAAATTACAGAGGTATGAGTTTGTTGAGTATTCCTGGCAAATTATATGGGAGGGTATTGAATGAGAGGGTGAAGGCATGTACAGAGCATCAGATTGGGGAAGAGCAGTGTGGTTTCAGAAGTGGTAGAGGATGTGTGTATCAGGTGTTTGCTTTGAAGAATGTATGTGAGAAATACTTAGAAAAGCAAATGGATTTGTATGTAGCATTTATGGATCTGGAGAAGGCATATGATAGAGTTGACAGAGATGCTCTGTGGAAGGTATTAAGAATATATGGTGTGGGAGGCAAGTTGTTAGAAGCAGTGAAAAGTTTTTATCGAGGATGTAAGGCATGTGTACGTGTAGGAAGAGAGGAAAGTGATTGGTTCTCAGTGAATGTAGGTTTGCGGCAGGGGTGTGTGATGTCTCCATGGTTGTTTAATTTGTTTATGGATGGGGTTGTTAGGGAGGTGAATGCAAGAGTTTTGGAAAGAGGGGCAAGTATGAAGTCTGTTGGGGATGAGAGAGCTTGGGAAGTGAGTCAGTTGTTGTTCGCTGATGATACAGCGCTGGTGGCTGATTCATGTGAGAAACTGCAGAAGCTGGTGACTAAGTTTGGTAAAGTGTGTGAAAGAAGAAAGTTAAGAGTAAATGTGAATAAGAGCAAGGTTATTAGGTACAGTAGGGTTGAGGGTCAAGTCAATTGGGAGGTGAGTTTGAATGGAGAAAAACTGGAGGAAGTGAAGTGTTTTAGATATCTGGGAGTGGATCTGGCAGCGGATGGAACCATGGAAGCGGAAGTGGATCATAGGGTGGGGGAGGGGGCGAAAATTCTGGGAGCCTTGAAGAATGTGTGGAAGTCGAGAAAATTATCTCGGAAAGCAAAAATGGGTATGTTTGAAGGAATAGTGGTTCCAACAATGTTGTATGGTTGCGAGGCGTGGGCTATGGATAGAGTTGTGCGCAGGAGGATGGATGTGCTGGAAATGAGATGTTTGAGGACAATGTGTGGTGTGAGGTGGTTTGATCGAGTAAGTAACGTAAGGGTAAGAGAGATGTGTGGAAATAAAAAGAGCGTGGTTGAGAGAGCAGAAGAGGGTGTTTTGAAATGGTTTGGGCACATGGAGAGAATGAGTGAGGAAAGATTGACCAAGAGGATATATGTGTCGGAGGTGGAGGGAACGAGGAGAAGAGGGAGACCAAATTGGAGGTGGAAAGATGGAGTGAAAAATATTTTGTGTGATCGGGGCCTGAACATGCAGGAGGGTGAAAGGAGGGCAAGGAATAGAGTGAATTGGAGCGATGTGGTATACCGGGGTTGACGTGCTGTCAGTGGATTGAATCAAGGCATGTGAAGCGTCTGGGGTAAACCATGGAAAGCTGTGTAGGTGTGTATATTTGCGTGTGTGGACGTATGTATATACATGTGTATGGGGGGGGGGGGGTTTGGCCATTTCTTTCGTCTGTTTCCTTGCGCTACCTCGCAAACGCGGGAGACAGCGACAAAGTATAAAAAAAAAAAAAAAAATATATATATATATATATTTCTTTCTTTTCTTTCAAAGTATTCGCCATTTCCCGCATTAGCGAGGTAGCGTTACGAACAGAGGACTGGGCCTTTGAGGGAATACCCTCACCTGGCCCAATTCTCTGTTCCTTCTTTTGGAAAAAAAGAAAAAAAAAAAAACAAACAAAAAAAACGAGAGGGGAAGATTTCCAGCCCCCCGCTCCCTCCCCTTTTATTCGCCTTCTACGACACGCAGGGAATACGTGGGAAGTACTCTTAATCCCCTATCCCCAAGGATATATATATATATATATATATATATATATATATATATATATATATATATATATAGAACGCGGCTGAAAGAAGAGGGAGCGGGGGGCTGGAGGTCGTCCCCTCTCGTTTTTCTTTTTTTTTTTCCAAAAGAAGGAACAGAGAAGGAGCCAGGTGAGGATTTTCCCTCAGAGGTCCAGCCCTCTATTCTTAACGCTGCCTCGCAAACGCGGGAAATGGCGATTAGTAAAAAAGACATATATATATATATATATATATATATATATATATATATATATATATATATATATATATATATATATATATATGTGAGAAGGAGATGGAGTGAGTATTTTGAAGGTTTGTTGAATGTGTTTGATGATAGAGTGGCAGATGTGGGGTGTCTTTGTCGAGGTGGTGTGCAAAGTGAGAGGGTTAGGGAAAATGATTTGGTAAGAGAGAAGAGGTAGTAAAAGCTTTACGGAAGATGAAAGCCGGCAAAGCAACAGGTTTGGATGGCATTGCAGTGGAATTTATTAAAAAAGGGGGTGACTGTATTGTTGACTGGTTGGTAAGGTTATTTAACGTATGTATGATTCATGGTGAGGTGCCTGAGGATTGGCGGAATGCTTGCATAGTGCCATTGTACAAAGGCAAAGGGGATAAGAGTGAGTGCTCAAATTACAGAGGTATAAGTTTGTTGAGTATTCCTGGTAAATTATATGGGAGGGTATTGATTGAGAGGGTGAAGGCATGTACAGAGCATCAGATTGGGGAAGAGCAGTGTGGTTTCAGAAGTGGTAGAGGATGTGTGTATCAGGTGTTTGCTTTGAAGAATGTATGCGAGAAATACTTAGAAAAACAAATGGATTTGTATGTAGCATTTATGGATCTGGAAAAGGCATATGATAGAGTTGATAGGGATGCTCTGTGGAAGGTATTAAGAATATATGGTGTGGGAGGCAAGTTGTTAGAAGCAGTGAAAAGTTTTTATCGAGGATGTAAGGGATGTGTACGTGTAGGAAGAGAGGAAAGTGATTGGTTCTCAGTGAATGTAGGTTTGCGAAGAGGGGCAAGTATTCAGTCTGTTGTGGATGAGAGAGCTTGGGAAGTCAGTTGTTCGCTGATGATACAGCGCTAGTGGCTGATTCATGTAAGAAACTGCAGAAGCTGGTGACTGAGTTTGGTAAAGTGTGTGAAAGAAGAAAGTTAAGAGTAAATGTGAATAAGAGCAAGGTTATTAGGTACAGTAGGGTTGAGGGTCAAGTCAATTGGGAGGTAAGTTTGAATGGAGAAAAGCTGGAGGAAGTGAAGTGTTTTAGATATCTGGGAGTGGATCTGGCAGCGGATGGAACCATGGAAGCGGAAGTGAATCATAGGGTGGGGGAGGGGGCGAAAATTCTGGGAGCCTTGAAGAATGTTTGGAAGTCGAGAACATTATCTCGGAAAGCAAAAATGGGTATGTTTGAAGGAATAGTGGTTCCAACAATGTTGTATGGTTGCGAGGCGTGGGCTATGGATAGAGTTGTGCGCAGGAGGGTGGATGTGCTGGAAATGAGATGTATGAGGACAATATGTGGTGTGAGGTGGTTTGATAGAGTAAGGAATGTAAGGGTGAGAGAGATGTGTGGAAATAAAAAGAGTGTGGTTGAGAGAGCAGAAGAGGGTGTTTTGAAATGGTTTGGTCACATGGAGAGTATGAATGGGGAAAGATTGACCGAGAGGATATATGTGTCAGAGGTGGAGGGAACGAGGAGAATAGGGAGACCAAATTGGAGGTGGAAAGATGGAGTGAAAAATATTTTGAGTGATCGGGGCCTGAACATGCGGGAGGGTGAAAGGCGTGCAAGGAATAGAGTGAATTGGAACGATGTGGTATACCGGGGTCGACGTGCTGTCAATGGATTGAACCAGGTCATGTGAAGCGTCTGGGGTAAACCATGCAAAGCGTGTGGGGCCTGGATGTGGAAAGGGAGCTGTGGTTTCGGTGCATTATTACATGACAGCTAGAGACTGAGTGTGAACGAATGGGGCCTTTGGTGTTTTTCCTGGCGCTACCTCGCACACATGAGGGGGGAGGGGGTTGTTATTCCATGCGTGGCGATGTGGCGATGGGAACAAATAAAGGCAGACAGTATGAATTATGTACATGTGTATATATGTATATGTCTGTGTGTGTATATATATGTATACATTGAGATGTATAGGTATGTATATTGTGCGTGTGTGGACATGTATGTATATACATGTGTATGTGGGCGGGTTGGGCCATTCTTTCGTCTGTTTCCTTGCGCTACCTCGCTAACGCGGGAGACAGCGACAAAGTAAAATAATAAAAATAAAAATATATATATATATATATGTATATATATATATATATATATATATATATGTGTATATATTATCCCCGGGGATAGGGAAGAAAGAATACTTCCCACGTATTCCCTGCGTGTCGTAGAAGGCGACTAAAAGGGGAGGGAGCGGGGGCTGGAAATCCTCCCCTCTCATTATTTTTTTTTAATCTTCCAAAAGAAGGAACAGAGAAGTGGGCCAGGTGAGGATATTCCCTCAAAGGCCCAGTTCTCTGTTCTTAACGCTACCTCGCTAACGCGGGAAATGGCAAATAGTTTGAAAGAAAAGATATATATATATATATATATATATATATATATATATATATATATATATATATATATATATATATATATATTTTTTTTTTTTTTTTTTTTTTTATACTTTGTCGCTGTCTCCCGCGTTTGCGAGGTAGCGCAAGGAAACAGACGAAAGAAATGGCCCAACCCCCCCCCCCCCATACACATGTACATACACACGTCCACACACGCAAATATACATACCTACACAGCTTTCCATGGTTTACCCCAGACGCTTCACATGCCTTGATTCAATCCACTGACAGCACGTCAACCCCTGTATACCACATCGCTCCAATTCACTCTATTCCTTGCCCTCCTTTCACCCTCCTGCATGTTCAGGCCCCGATCACACAAAATCTTTTTCACTCCATCTTTCCACCTCCAATTTGGTCTCCCTCTTCTCCTCGTTCCCTCCACCTCCGACACATATATCCTCTTGGTCAATCTTTCCTCACTCATTCTCTCCATGTGCCCAAACCATTTCAAAACACCCTCTTCTGCTCTCTCAACCACGCTCTTTTTATTTCCACACATCTCTCTTACCCTTACGTTACTTACTCGATCAAACCACCTCACACCACACACTTTCCTCAAACATCTCATTTCCAGCACATCCATCCTCCTGCGCACATCTCTATCCATAGCCCACGCCTCGCAACCATACAACATTGTTGGTACCACTATTCCTTCAAACATACCCATTTTTGCTTTCCGAGATAATGTTCTCGACTTCCACACATTTTTCAAGGCTCCCAAAATTTTCGCCCCCTCCCCCACCCTATGATCCACTTCCGCTTCCATGGTTCCATCCGCTGACAGATCCACTCCCAGATATCTAAAACACTTCACTTCCTCCAGTTTTTCTCCATTCAAACTCACCTCCCAATTGACTTGACCCTCACCCCTACTGTACCTAATAACCTTGCTCTTATTCACATTTACTCTTAACTTTCTTCTTCCACACACTTTACCAAACTCAGTCACCAGCTTCTGCAGTTTCTCACATGAATCAGCCACCAGCGCTGTATCATCAGCGAACAACAACTGACTCACTTCCCAAGCTCTCTCATCCCCAACAGACTTCATACTTGCCCCTCTTTCCAGGACTCTTGCATTTACCTCCCTAACAACCCCATCCATAAACAAATTAAACAACCATGGAGACATCACACACCCCTGCCGCAAACCTACATTCACTGAGAACCAATCACTTTCCTCTCTTCCTACACGTACACATGCCTTACATCCTCGATAAAAACTTTTCACTGCTTCTAACAACTTGCCTCCCACACCATATATTCTTAATACCTTCCACAGAGCATCTCTATCAACTCTATCATATGCCTTCTCCAGATCCATAAATGCTACATACAAATCCATTTGCTTTTCTAAGTATTTCTCACATACATTCTTCAAAGCAAACACCTGATCCACACATCCTCTACCACTTCTGAAACCGCACTGCTCTTCCCCAATCTGATGCTCTGTACATGCCTTCACCCTCTCAATCAATACCCTCCCATATAATTTACCAGGAATACTCAACAAACTTATACCTCTGTAATTTGAGCACTCACTCTTATCCCCTTTGCCTTTGTACAATGGCACTATGCACGCATTCCGCCAATCCTCAGGCACCTCACCATGAGTCATACATACATTAAATAACCTTACCAACCAGTCAACAATACAGTCACCCCCTTTTTTAATAAATTCCACTGCAATACCATCCAAACCTGCTGCCTTGCCGGCTTTCATCTTCCGCAAAGCTTTTACTACCTCTTCTCTGTTTACCAAATCATTTTCCCTAACCCTCTCACTTTGCACACCACCTCGACCAAAACACCCTATATCTGCCACTCTGTCATCAGACACACGCAGACTTCAATTACAAAGATCACAGTGATGGGAAAATTCATTTAACTCTGTGATTATTAAACATAGGGATATAATCCCAGGTCTGTTCATCAAGTAATTACTGTGTTGGCATCACATTGTAATTGCAATGTGGGGGCAATGAAACGCCAGTCATTACTCTAAGGTTCTTATAATGACATACAACACAATGTCTAAAAATGCATGGATTTAGAATACGATTATCCGCCTTGGTGACAATGAAGTGTACAAGATATGGCTGTTTACATATACGATTATATTGTATAAGATACACCGATGGATGCATATATTTCACAAGATGTGGTGAAGTGCGTATAAGAATATCTCCTTCACGACAGCGATATACATATATGTATATATTGTACAAAGTTTATGTATATATATATATATATATATATATATATATATATATATATATATATATATATATATATATATATATATATAATGTGCACAAAATCACATGACGCGTGATGATTTCATAAACGCTTATAGAACCGTAAGGAAATGGAAACACAAGATCCTGAGCGCTTTCTGTAACTGTCGTCTGAAGATGTGTTAATACACGAAAGCGCTCAGGATCTCGTGTTTCCTTTTCCATGTCTTTTTCAGCGCCGGGAATGGATGAAGACGAGTATGAATATGTACATGTGTACATGTATATGGCTGTGCATGTGTATGTATATGTATGTATACATGTATAGGTACGTCTATGAGAGTTTATGCATATATGTGTATATATGAGTTGGTGGGTCTTTCTTCGTCTGTTTCCTGGAGCTTATCCCTGGGGATAGGGGAGAAAGAATACTTCCCACGTATTCCTTGCGTGTCGTAGAAGGCGACTAAAAGGAGAGGGAGCGGGGTCTGAAAATCCTCCCCTCTCGTTTATAATTTTGCAAAAGACGGAGCAGAGAAGGGGCCAAGTGAGGATATTCCCTGAAAGGCTCAGTTGTCTGTTCTTAGCGTCACCTCGCTAACGCGGAAAAGGGCGAGTAGTATATATATATATATATATATATATATATATATATATATATATATATATATATATATATATATATATATATATATATCCCTGGGGATAGGGGATTAAGAATACATCCCACGTATTCCCTGCGTGTCGTAGAAGGCGACTAAAAGGGGAGGGAGCGGGGGGCTGGAAATCCTCCCCTCTCTCTTTTTTTTTTCTTTTTTTTTTCCAAAAGAAGGAACAGAGGGGGCCAGGTGAGGATATTCCAAAAAAGGCCCAGTCCTCTGTTCTTAACGCTACCTCGCTATCGCGGGAAATGGCGAATAGTATGAAAAATATATATATATATATATATATATATATATATATATATATATATATATATATATATATATATATATATATGTATATATATAATAACTTCGGTTATTAAGTTATTCTAGACACAGACATCCCTTGTTTTATCTTTACACATTATTGTTGATAATCGCACAGAATTCCAGTGGGAGGAAATAATCTAAATTATGTTGATAATTCCACAAATAACCAGCTGGAGGAATTATTTCAGATCATCTCCTGTTCAGTTGAACATTTTGGATTATATGTTATGAACTCATGATAGATGGCGTTCATTATTTGCGCCTTTATAGTAAAGAATGACAATTTGAAGGTTATTCTACCTGGATTTTGTGTATACCTTCTAGCTTTTACCACACTACTCTGTGAGTTTCTGGTATCTCTATCTATCAGAAACCCCTTTAAAAGGACCCAGTAGCTTTAGCTGTTTGAATTCCTTTGTATTCCATTTATATTCCCCTTGGATGTTGAAGGATGTAATGAAGAACGTGTGAAGTGGAGCAGCTGCCCGTCATCCCACACAAGACCAGCTGTTCATCACCCCCACGTAACACTAACTGGCTTCTTTGATCTTCCCAATGTTTCTGTGTTTACACCACTGTGGTGTCTGTGGTTTTCCTGCTGTGTGTGTTCTCTGTTACTCTCTCTCTCTCTCTCTCTCTCTCTCTCTCTCTCTCTCTCTCTCTCTCTCTCTCTCTCTCTCTGTGGTTTCTATGCCACGGTCACCCACTGAGGGATGATATGAAAGGGTCATAGTCCATTACTGCTATGCAAATTTTGCAAATGGTCTCGTGTATAACCCGGATGACCTACCTCGGTCCATAACACAACCCTGAAACATCATAGAGTTAACAAACACACGGGAAGCATTTGAAATGAAAATCATTAGAAATCATGAAGTCCTTTTTTCAGTCACTTTTCTGAAAAATAAGAATAATGACAGAGAATTACGGTCCTAGGTTAAGAATATGAGGGACTATATATATATATATATATATATATATATATATATATATATATATATATATATATATATATATATATATATATTTTTTTTTTTTTTTTTTTTTTGCTTTGTCGCTGTCTCCTGCGTTTGCGAGGTAGCGCAAGGAAACAGACGAAAGAAATGGCCCAACCCACCCCCATACACATGTATATACATACGTCCACACACGCAAATATACATACCTACACAGCTTTCCATGGTTTACCCCAGACGCTTCACATGCCTTGATTCAATCCACTGACAGCACGTCAACCCCGGTATACCACATCGCTCCAATTCACTCTATTCCTTGCCCTCCTTTCACCCTCCTGCATGTTCAGGCCCCGATCACACAAAATGTCTTTCACTCCATCTTTCCACCTCCAATTTGGTCTCCCTCTTCTCCTCGTTCCCTCCACCTCCAACACATATATCCTCTTGGTCAATCTCTCCTCACTCATTCTCTCCATGTGACCAAACCACCTCAAAACACCCTCTTCTGCTCTCTCAACCACGCTCTTTTTATTGCCACACATCTCTCTTACCCTTACGTTACTTACTCGATCAAACCACCTCACACCACACATTGTCCTCAAACATCTCATTTCCAGCACATCCATCCTCCTGCGTACAACTCTATCCATAGTCCACGCCTCACAACCATACAACATTGTTGGAACCACTATTCCTTCAAACATATCCATTTTTGCTTTCCGAGATAATGTTCTCGACTTCCACACATTCTTCAAGGCTCCCAGAATTTTTGCCCCCTCCCCCACCCTATGATCCACTTCCGCTTCCATGTTTCCATCCGTCGCCAGATCCACTCCCAGACATCCAAAACATATATATATATATATATATATATATATATATATATATATATATATATATATATATATATATATATATATGGTGGAGTGCCTGAGGATTTTCGGAATGCGTGCATAGTGCCATTGTACAAAGGCAAAGGGGATAAGAGTGAGTGCTCAAATTACAGAGGTAAAAGTTTATTGAGTAT
>NC_092237.1:16512097-16517097 GCF_036320965.1 Panulirus ornatus
CCTGTTGTCCACAGGTTAACAGTATAGAAACCGACCTGTTGTCCACAGGTTAACAGTATAGAAACCGACCTGTTGTCCACAGGTTAACAGTATAGAAACCGACCTGTTGTCCGCAGGTTAACAGTATAGAAACCGACCTGTTGTCCACAGGTTAACAGTATAGAAACCGACCTGTTGTCCACAGGTTAACAGTATAGAAACCGACCTGTTGTCCACAGGTTAACAGTGTAGAAACCGACCTGTTGTCCACAGGTTAACAGTATAGAAACCGACCTGTTGTCCGCAGGTTAACAGTATAGAAACCGACCTGTTGTCCACAGGTTAACAGTATAGAAACCGACCTGTTGTCCACAGGTTAACAGTATAGAAACCGACCTGTTGTCCGCAGGTTAACAGTATAGAAACCGACCTGTTGTCCACAGGTTAACAGTATAGAAACCGACCTGTTGTCCACAGGTTAACAGTATAGAAACCGACCTGTTGTCCACAGGTTAACAGTATAGAAACCAACCTGTTGTCCACAGGTTGAATATCAGAAAAGCTATCATGACTATGGATAAGGAAATATTTAACAAAATATTCGTATCATTCATAAGGCAAAAACTAGAATATGCCTCTGAAGACTGGTCATCGCACCAAAAAAAAAAAAAAAAAAGCAAATAGAGCTAATAGAGAAGGTCCAGAGAAAGGCCACAAAGAAAAAAAAATACCGGAATTAAGAGGGCTAAGTTGTAGGGAAAGGCTAGAGAGGCTTTAGATTTGCCCACTGCGGAAGTGAGAAAAGTGAGGGGGGGGGGGGTTGTGGGGGGGGGGGGGGGTTGGGGGGGGGGGGGGCAACCTTCAAGGTTCTGAAAACAGATCGATGACGTGGAGGACGAAAACAGATGATGGGATAAAGCAACCAGAGGACGTAATGTGAAATTAACCAAGAAACTTGGTAAAAAAAACTATGATGATGATGATGATGATGATCGGATTAAACCGGTGGTGAATATGGGAAAGAATGAATGTGGACATTGGTTAATGCAGACAGCATTCACAGATTTAAAGAAGTTGTGTGATAGTGCAGAGTGTTCAAGTGATGGGGTTACAAGAGTGTAAAACTCTCTCTCTGTCTCTCTCTCTCTCTCTCTCTCTCTCTCTCTCTCTCTCTCTCTCTCTCTGTCTCTCTCTCTCTCTCTATCTCTCTCTCAACACACACACACACACACACACACACACATATATATATATATATATATATATATATATATATATATATATATATATATATATATATATATATATATATATATATATATTACCATTTGCTTTTCTAAGTATTTCTCACATACATTCTTCAAAGCAAACACCTGATCCACACATCCTCTACCACTTCTGAAACCACACTGCTCTTCCCCAATCTGATGCTCTGTACATGCCTTCACCCTTTCAATCAATACCCTCCCATATAATTTACCAGGAATACTCAACAAACTTATACCTCTGTAATTTGAGCACTCACTCTTATCCCCTTTGCCTTTGTACAATGGCACTATGCACGCATTCCGCCAATCCTCAGGCACCTCACCATGAGTCATACATACATTAAATAACCTTACCAACCAGTCAACAATACAGTCACCCCCTTTTTTTAATAAATTCCACTGCAATACCATCCAAACCTGCTGCCTTGCCGGCTTTCATCTTCCGCAAAGCTTTTACTACCTCCTCTGTTTACCAAATCATTTTCCCTAACCCTCTCACTTTGCACACCACCTCGACCAAAACACCCTATATCTGTATGTAGCATTTATGGATCTGGAGAAGGCATATGATAGAGTTGATAGAGATGCTCTGTGGAAGGTATTAAGAATATATGGTGTGGGAGGCAAGTTGTTAGAATCAGTGAAAAGTTTTTATCGAGGATGTAAGGCATGTGTACGTGTAGGAAGAGAGGAAAGTGATTGGTTCTCAGTGAATGTAGGTTTGCGGCAGGGCTGTGTGATGTCTCCATGGTTGTTTAATTTGTTTATGGATGGGGTTGTTAGGGAGGTGAATGCAAGAGTTTTGGAAAGAGGGGCAAGTATGAAGTCTGTTGGGGATGAGAGAGCTTGGGAAGTGAGTCACTTGTTGTTCGCTGATGATACAGCGCTGGTGGCTGATTCATGTGAGAAACTGCAGAAGCTGGTGACTGAGTTTGGTAAAGTGTGTGAAAGAAGAAAGTTAAGAGTAAATGTGAAAAAGAGCAAGGTTATTAGGTACAGTAGGGTTGAGGGTCAAGTCAATTGGGAGGTGAGTTTGAATGGAGAAAAACTGGAGGAAGTAAAGTGTTTTAGATATCTGGGAGTGGATCTGGCAGCGGATGGAACCATGGAAGCGGAAGTGGATCATAGGATGGGGGAGGGGGCGAAAATTCTGGGAGCCTTGAAGAATGTGTGGAAGTCGAGAACATTATCTCGGAAAGCAAAAATGGGTATGTTTGAAGGAATAGTGGTTCCAACAATGTTGTATGGTTGCGAGGCGTGGGCTATGGATAGAGTGGTGCGCAGGAGGATGGATGTGCTGGAAATGAGATGTTTGAGGACAATGTGTGGTGTGAGGTGGTTTGATCGAGTAAGTAACGTAAGGGTAAGAGAGATGTGTGGAAATAAAAAGAGCGTGGTTGAGAGAGCAGAAGAGGGTGTTTTGAAATGGTTTGGGCACATGGAGAGAATGAGTGAGGAAAGATTGACCAAGAGGATATATGTGTCGGAGGTGGAGGGAACGAGGAGAAGAGGGAGACCAAATTGGAGGTGGAAAGATGGAGTGAAAAATATTTTGTGTGATCGGGGCCTGAACATGCAGGAGGGTGAAAGGAGGGCAAGGAATAGAGTGAATTGGAGCGATGTGGTATAACTTCGTTGACGTGCTGTCAGTGGATTGAATCAGGGCATATGAAGCGTCTGGGGTAAACCATGGAAAGCTGTGTAGGTATGTATATTTGCGTGTGTGGACGTATGTATATACATGTGTATGGGGGTGGGTTGGGCCATTTCTTTCGTCTGTTTCCTTGCGCTACCTCGCAAACGCGGGAGACAGCGAAAAAAAAAAAAATATATATATATATATATATATGGTAAACATGTGATTGTTTACCAAATGGCCTCCTAGCTTCGTCTCTTCGATGTATATCAACTGACTGTTATATTTCTCTCTTGTGTCTCCCCTGATGATGTGATTATTACACGAAAGTGCACTTGGGAACTTTTCCTGTTTCATTTTCCCTGTGGACTCATGGGAATATATATATATATATTTTTTTTTTTTTTTTTTTTTTTTTTTATACTTTGTCGCTGTCTCCCGCGTTTGCGAGGTAGCGCAAGGAAACAGACGAAAGAAATGGCCCAACCCACCCCCATACACATGTATATACATACGTCCACACACGCAAATATACATACCTACACAGCTTTCCATGGTTTACCCCAGACGCTTCATATGCCCTGATTCAATCCACTGACAGCACGTCAACGAAGTTATACCACATCGCTCCAATTCACTCTATTCCTTGCCCTCCTTTCACCCTCCTGCATGTTCAGGCCCCGATCACACAAAATCCTTTTCACTCCATCTTTCCACCTCCAATTTGGTCTCCCTCTTCTCCTCGTTCCCTCCACCTCCGACACATATATCCTCTTGGTCAATCTTTCCTCACTCATTCTCTCCATGTGCCCAAACCATTTCAAAACACCCTCTTCTGCTCTCTCAACCACGCTCTTTTTATTTCCACACATCTCTCTTACCCTTACGTTACTTACTCGATCAAACCACCTCACACCACACATTGTCCTCAAACATCTCATTTCCAGCACATCCATCCTCCTGCGCACAACTCTATCCATAGCCCACGCCTCGCAACCATACAACATTGTTGGAACTACTATTCCTTCAAACATACCCATTTTTGCTTTCCGGGATAATGTTCTCGACTTCCACACATTTTTCAAGGCTCCCAAAATTTTCGCCCCCTCCCCCACCCTATGATCCACTTCCGCTTCCATGTTTCCATCCGCTGACAGATCCACTCCCAGATATCTAAAACACTTCACTTCCTCCAGTTTTTCACCATTCAAACTCACCTCCCAATTGACTTGACCCTCAACCCTACTGTACCTAATAACCTTGCTCTTATTCACATTTACTCTTAACTTTCTTCTTCCACACACTTTACCAAACTCCGTCACCAGCTTCTGCAGTTTCTCACATGAATCCGCCACCAGCGCTGTATCATCAGCGAACAACAACTGACTCACTTCCCAAGCTCTCTCATCCCCAACAGACTTCATACTTGCCCCTCTTTCCAAAACTCTTGCATTTACCTCCCTAACAACCCCATCCATAAACAAATTAAACAACCATGGAGACATCACACAGCCCTGCCGCAAACCTACATTCACTGAGAACCAATCACTTTCCTCTCTTCCTACACGTACACATGCCTTACATCCTCGATAAAAACTTTTCACTGCTTCTAACAACTTGCCTCCCACACCATATATTCTTAATACCTTCCACAGAGCATCTCTATCAACTCTATCATATGCCTTCTCCAGATCCATAAATGCTACATACAAATCCATTTGCTTTTCTAAGTATTTCTCACATACATTCTTCAAAGCAAACACCTGATCCACACATCCTCTACCACTTCTGAAACCACACTGCTCTTCCCCAATCTGATGCTCTGTACATGCCTTCACCCTCTCAATCAATACCCTCCCATATAATTTACCAGGAATACTCAACAAACTTATACCTCTGTAATTTGAGCACTCACTCTTATCCCCTTTGCCTTTGTACAATGGCACTATGCAAGCATTCCGCCAATCCTCAGGCACCTCACCATGAGTCATACATACATTAAATAACCTTACCAACCAGTCAACAATACAGTCACCCCCTTTTTTAATAAATTCCACTGCAATACCATCCAAACCTGCTGCCTTGCCGGCTTTCATCTTCCGCAAAGCTTTTACTAC
>NC_092237.1:16522097-16602097 GCF_036320965.1 Panulirus ornatus
GGAGAGGCAATGCTCTAGATGTCAGCATTGTTGGAGAGTTGGAGAGTGGGTAGAGCCATCAGTATCACTGGAGAGGTGGTGGAACAGCTGTCAGTATTGTTGGAGAGATAGTTGGATAGCTGTCAGTTTTACTGGCGAGACGGTGGAGGTATCAGTATTGCTGGAGAGCGGGTGGAGTAGGACTATCAAAAAGGTGTTGGATTAGGTTATTGGTGGGGAGATGGCATAGCACCTGTCTTTTTTGTTGGAGACGGGATGGAGCAGGTGTCACTACTGTTGGAGACTTATTGGAGTAGTCGACAGCCATGTAAGAGATGTGGTTTAGCAGGTGTCACTATTGTTGAAGACAAGTGGGAGTAGTCGACAACATTGTCAGAGATGTGGCGTAGCTGCTATCACAGCTGTTGGAGAGGTGTGCTGTAGCAGATGTAATCATCATTGGTGGAGGTGTTGTAACATCTGTCAGTATAACTCAGTGTTACTCACAGTGTGTGCAGTACACTACGTGTCTAATAACTCGGTGTATCAGACATCCAGCGTCTCAGAAGCCATAGCTCGTGTTGCTCTGCCAGAAGCAGTGGACTCCAGCCTCGGGTCTTACATGAGGCATAATAATCAACAGAGGATTCCAGCCCCTGACGGGCCCATCTCTTCCCAGGATGACTAAAATAAGCTACCACTATTATAAACAAGTAGACGCGAATACACTCTCTCTTATCTTCATGTCGCAAATTATCAAACACTGAGAGTAGTTATAAGGATTAGTAATATCAAGATAACACAGATGTAATCCACGATGAAGAATAACATAGTCCATGAGCGTCCCTTTAGTATACGAAGAAGAAAAAGGTAAGATCCAACTCCTTGGGCAAGGAAGACATAAAACTCATAATCTCGGCCGCTGTCATTACAAGACGACCTTACGAGCCGACATGGCCCGTAAAGAGTCACCAAGGAGATGTTGCTGGGATGAACCCAGTGTTGTTATGACTACTGCCCACCTAATATCTCCTCAGCTCTGCTGATCTGTGCACTGATGACCTGACGTTAAGCCTGACCTGGTGACCTGGTGACGAGGGACGTCATCTAGGAAGCATTCGGCTGTACAAGTCATGAATTTTATGACAGTCTAGATTAATCTGGGTCGAGTGAAGTTAGTGAAGTCTGGTCTTAGGGGTGACTGTGCTAAATGGGACTGACCAGTGGTGTATGAAACAGACCATAGACTTACGCTTTATGGTAACTAAAACTTGGCCTTGTGTTTCCATCATCTGGGACCGAAGTGGCTTGGCTTGTATCGAACAAGACTGGCACTAGATACTTTATATTGTCCAGTACAAGCCAGGTGCGTTTCCTCTTTCTCTTTAAATACTGACTGTGGATGAACTCAGCTTCAACATATGGACCAGAGGTGAGAGGACGTGCCTTCTCTAAATCCAGAGTTAGGATGAATTGATCAAGGTTCACATCGATTCTCTTAGGTCGACAATAATCTACACTCTTCACTAATATTGTCCCGACAAGGAACAAGGGTCATAAACAAGGAACGGGTCATACTTGATTTATGTGTATCATGTTTGCTATGGTTCAGTTCATCCAACCCTGCATGAATTATTTGTGTATTACAACGGACGTGACTTACCTTTGTTGTTTATCATTTGCTATTAAGTGACTTAGGATATATCCAAGTGAAGATAAGTAACCTGATCAGATTTGTGTTAAGTAGGATCACCGTAAGTAGTGTTCATCTCGTCCTGGGCTGACGTGGGCTGTCCTCTGTGGACTAGAAAGGACCTGGGTTATCATCTTACTCTTTTATAATCAGAGGTGACCTGGGCTATCTTTTCTAACGAGAATTGACCTAAACATCATTCTTCAGTTAATGGAGACTGACCTGGGCTGTCGTGTCTCAACCAGAATCAAACTAGTCCAGGCTACACACCCAACATTAGGGTCGACCTAAGCCATCCTTTTTTCGACTCGTAGGGTCGAACTGTGTGTGTGTGTGTGTGTGTGTGTCTGTGTGTGTGTGTGTCTCTGTGTGTGTGTGCAACTCGCCTCTTGATCCTGACTAACTCAAGCCCTGCTCTCATTATGGGGAGTGAGGCCACATTACCAACGAGGTTTATACCAGCGCTGACGCTGGTATAAACCAGGTGGATAATACGAAGCTAAACAGCAGGAGACCGTCGTGAGGTATCCTGGATTAACGCACGTAATTCATAACATATGATTCCATTAGCAGCTGTTAGGCTACATCTGGTTAGACCCGAGCTATGAACCAGCCCGGCAAGTGGGGTTACCCTGGAAATGACCTGGGATGGACTGAATTAAATTGTCTTCCTCTGAGCTAATAATACTTATTACCTGACCTTCCCCCTCTCCTCTCCTCCCTCCTCCTCTTCCTCCTCCTCCTCCTCCTCTTCCTCCTCCTCTTCCACACCTCAGCAGTTAAACCTATCTTCCTAGAGGAAGCTAAATTGAGTGAAGTGCATTCAACATGGGTCAAAATAGCCTTACTGAAATCACCTCAAATGACAGGGGAACACTGGCAACGAATTCCCTGTTAGGTACAGCCAGTCTGATCAAGCTGATGAAAGCTGTGTGAGTTAAAGCTGAAGTAAAGGTGACAACTTTCAGCACGACCAAGCTGAGGTGAGCTGTGTGAGTTAAAGCTAAATTGTGTAAGTTAAAGCTGAGGTATGAGAGACACAATCAGCTCGACCAAGCTGAGGTGAGCTGTGTGAGTTAAAGCTAAATTGTGTAAGTTAAAGCTGAGGTATGAGAGACACAATCAGCTCGACCAAGCTGAGGTAAGCTGTGTGGGTTTAATCTGAAGTAACGGTGACCCAAGTCAAACTGATCAAGCTGAGGGTAAGCTGTGTAAGTTAAAGGGGAAGACAAGGTGAATACCTTTACTGAACCAGACATGATTAAGTGAACATGATTATCTTACTGTCAGTAAGCAAGCCTGACCTCCAGCCACACCACAGTAATCAGTGTTAATCCTTACGTGGTATCTCGTGCCTAGTCAATGACACCTAATACCTGATCCCTGCTATCTAGTATCTGGTACCTAGTATCAGGTACCTGATATTTAGTTCCATGCATAGTGTCTGGTACCTGGTATCAGGCACCTGATACTTAGTTCACTGTAACCTAGTCTTAGTGATTGGTACCTAATGCCTAGTATCTCTGATGCCTAGTAACTAGTACCTGAAACTTCGTACCTGGCACCATGTAGCTACGCAGAAGAAAATTTAGAGAGATTTTTGGCCAGAGTGTTCGACACACATCACTTCTCGTTGTAAGCTATACCTGGTAATACCAGTCATACCTCACCTGTAATGATACCTTGTGATACCAGTCATACCTCACCTGTACTGATACCTTGTACTACCAATCATACCTCACCTGTACTGATACCTTGTACTACCAGTCATACCTCACCTGTACTGATACCTTGTGATACCAGTCATACCTCACCTGTACTGATACCTTGTCATACCAGTGACACATTCCCTACCTGGTATATTGAGACTGGACACATAATGTCAGTAACACATACTAACCAATGTATAATATTGCCAACGCTGGGAGTCATGAAGTTAATTCTACCATTAATAAAGCAGAAGGTTTACCCCCATGATCGTATGTCTTCATGAAGACGTCACATATTTCCCAATACCAGAGTAAAATGGTCTAAGTTGGAATTTATATCTTTATGGTCGAGTGGACCAATGTGAGGAAGGCTCTTGCTCTCCTCCTTCTGCTATAAATCTATTTCCTCTTATCGTTGTTCCATACACATTCCTTAGATAGATGCAAATTCCGAGGTGAAATAGACATTATATATATATATATATATATATATATATATATATATATATATATATATATATATATATACATATATATATATATATATATATATATATATATATATATATATATATATATATATAAATATTATTTTTTTTTATTATTATACTTTGTCGCTGTCTCCCGCGTTTGCGAGGTAGCGCAAGGAAACAGACGAAAGAAATGGCCCAACCCCCCCCCATACACATGTATATACATACGTCCACACACGCAAATATACATACCTACACAGCTTTCCATGGTTTACCCCAGACGCTTCACATGCCTTGATTCAATCCACTGACAGCACGTCAACCCCGGTATACCACATCGCTCCAATTCACTCTATTCCTTGCCCTCCTTTCACCCTCCTGCATGTTCAGGCCCCGATCACACAAAATCTTTTTCACTCCATCTTTCCACCTCCAATTTGGTCTCCCTCTTCTCCTTGTTCCCTCCACCTCCGACACATATATCCTCTTGGTCAATCTTTCCTCACTCATCCTCTCCATGTGCCCAAACCACTTCAAAACACCCTCTTCTGCTCTCTCAACCACGCTCTTTTTATTTCCACACATCTCTCTTACCCTTACGTTACTCACTCGATCAAACCACCTCACACCACACACTGACCTCAAACATCTCATTTCCAGCACATCCATCCTCCTGCGCACAACTCTATCCATAGCCCACGCCTCGCGACCATACAACATTGTTGGAACCACTATTCCTTCAAACATAGCCATTTTTGCTTTCCGAGATAATGTTCTCGACTTCCACACATTCTTCAAGGCTCCCAGAATTTTCGCCCCCTCCCCCACCCTATGATCCACTTCCGCTTCCATGGTTCCATCCGCTGCCAGATCCACTCCCAGATATCTAAAACACTTCACTTCCTCCAGTTTTTCTCCATTCAAACTCACCTCCCAATTGACTTGACCCTCAACCCTATTGTACCTAATAACCTTGCTCTTATTCACATTTACTCTTAACTTTCTTCTTCCACACACTTTACCAAACTCAGTCACCAGCTTCTGCAGTTTCTCACATGAATCAGCCACCAGCGCTGTATCATCAGCGAACAGCAACTGACTCACTTCCCAAGCTCTCTCATCCCCAACAGACTTCATACTTGCCCCTCTTTCCAAAACTCTTGCATTTACCTCCCTAACAACCCCATCCATAAATATATATATATATATATATATATATATATATATATATATATATATATATATATATATATATATATATATATATATATATATTCCTATGAGCCCACGGGGAAAATGAAACACGATGTGATTATTACACGAAAGTGCACTTGGGGACTTAACGTGTTTCATTTTCCCCGTGGACTCATAGGAAAATACTTGATCACGCGCAAAATTGTGATCCTTTTCAATATATATATATATATATATATATATATATATATATATATATATATATATATATATATATATATATATATATATATATATATATTTCGTGAATTTTTCAATTACCCCAGGAACTTTCTAAAGGGCCATGCAGCCCAAGTCTGCGCTAATTCCTTTTGCAGGAAAATGTAGACTCCTTTGGAGAGAGTCCTTTGTGAGACTATATTTGCAATAATATAAGCTCGCCGATGGTAACTTTTCCCTTGAGGTGTAACCTAGTGTAGGTGGAGTCCGGTAACATCGGCTAACCTTCAGGGGCAAGAGAAATTCAGTAAGAGAATAACTATATACACACACCGCTATATCTAAATCAGTATTATCATATATATATATATATATATATATATATATATATATATATATACATATACCGCTATATCTTGTTCAGCATGATCCTATATACATCGCTGCATCTTGCTCAGCATTTTCATATACGTACTTCGCTATGTATTGTTCAATATACATGTGTATTTCACATATCTCGCACCCTATATTCATATATATACTTCTATATATCTTGCGCAATACATCATATATGTAAACCCATACATGTTGCACAAAATGTTCACATAAGTACACTGGTATATCTTGCACCCTATATTCATACATGTCCTTCCTTATATGTTGTATACATATGTTGTATACATATTCACACATATGTATACCGATGCATCTTCTACAGCTCCGTGTCATGAAGGCAGATGATCCTATACAAAATCCTGCTTTATTGACATTTTGTTGTATATCATTGAAAGAACCTAATGGTAATGGCTAGTGTTTCATTGCCCCCACATTGCAATTACAATGTGATGGTAACACAGTAATTACTTGATGAACAGACCTGGGATTATATCCCTGTGTTTAATAATCACAGAGTTAAATGAATTTTCCCATCACTGTGATCTTTGTAATTGAAGTGTGCGTGTGTTTGTGTGTGTGTGTGCGCCCCCGTGAAATATATATATATATATATATATATATATATATATATATATATATATATATATATATATATATATATATATATATACATATATATATATATATATATATATATATATATATATATATATATATATACATATATATATATATATATATATATATATATATATATATATATATATATATATATACATATATATATATATATATATATATATATATTTTTTTTTTCATACTATTCGCCATTTCCCGCGTTTTCGAGGTAGCGTTAAGAACAGATGACTGGGCCCTAGAGGGAAAATCCTCACCTGGGCCCCTTCTCTGTTCTTTCTTTTGGAAAAAAAAAAAAAAAAAAAAAAAAACGAGAGGGGAGGATTTCCAGCCACCCGCTCCCTCCCCTTTTAGTCGCCTTCTACGACACGCAGGGAATACGTGGGAAGTATTCTTTCTCCCCTATCCCCAGGGATATATATATATATATATATATATATATATATATATATATATATATATATATATATATATATATATATATATATATTTTGCTGTGTCGCTGTCTCCCGCGTTAGCGAGGTAGCGCAAGGAAACAGACGAAAAAATGCCCCAACCCACCCACATACATGTATATACATACACGTCCACTCACGCAAACATAAATACCTATACATCTCAAAGTATACATATATATACACACACAGACATATACATATATACACATGTACATAATTCATACTGTTTGCCCTTATTGATTCCCATCGCCACTCCGCCACACATGAAATAACAACCCCCTCCCCCCTCATGTGTGCGAGGTAGCGCTAGGAAAAGACAATAAAAGCCACATTCGTTCACACTCAGTCTCTAGCTGTCATGTAATACTGCACCGAAACCACAGCTCCCTTTCCACATCCAGGCCCCACAGAACTTTCCATGGTTTACCCCAGACGTTTCACATGCCCTGGTTCAATCCATTGACAGCACGTCGACCCCGGTATACCACATCGTTCCAATTCACTCTATTCCTTGCACGCCTTTCACCCTCCTGCATGTTCAGGCCCCGATTGCTCAAAATCTTTTTCACCCCATCTCTCCACCTCCAATTTGGCATCCCACTTCTCCTCGTTCCCTCCACCTCTGACACATATATCCTCTTTGTCAATCTCTCCTCACTCATTCTCTCCATGTGACCAAACCATTTCAAAACCCTCTCTTCTGCTCTCTCAACCACACTCTTTTTATCACCACACATCTCTCTTACACTAATATTACTTACTCGATCAAACCACCTCACACCACACATTGTCCTCAAACATCTCATTTCCAGCACATCCACCCTCCTGCGCACAACTCTATCCATAGCCCACGCCTCGCAACCAAACAACATTGTTGGAGCCACCATTCCTTCAAACATACCCATTTTTGTTTTCCGAGATAATGTTCTTGACTTCCACACAGTCTTCAACGGCTCCCAGAATTTTTGCCCCCTCCCCCACCCTATGATTCACTTCCACTTCCATGGTTCCATCCGCTGCCAAATCCACTCCCAGATATATAAAACACTTCACTTCCTCTAGTTTTTCTCCATTCAAACTTACCTCCCAATTGACTTGACCCTCAACCCTACTGTACCTAATAACCTTGCTCTTATTCACATTTACTCTCAACTTTCTTCTTTCACACGCTTTACCAAACTCAGTCACCAGCTTCTGCAGTTTCTCACATGAATCAGCCACCATCGCTGTATCATCAGTGAACAACAACTGACTCACTTCCCAAGCTCTCTCATCCACAACAGACTGCATACTTGCCCCCCTTTCCAAAACTCTTGCATTCACCTCCCTAAGAACCCCATCCATATATATATATATATATATATATATATATATATATATATATATATATATATATATATATATATGCTATCGACCCTGGACGGCCACTGAATGCGTCACGGGCAGGAACGCTAACTACTACACCACAGAGACACATACACACACAAACACACACACACACACACACACTATAGCCTCTGCCAGGTACCCATTTCATCAACCAGCACCTAGGTGAGGATGAACAGCTGGATGGACTGTGGACCGGAAGTCGCGACTAGGATTCGAACTTAAGCGGGTTTGATCCAATGCGGACTTTGAATGCGTGACGGTCAGTAAGCTAACCGCTACACCACGCAGGTGGTGTGTATGTGTGTGTGTGTGTGTGTGTGTATGTTTGTGCTCTCAAATTCCCTTTGTGTTTCCAATGGCCTTCAGGAACACACAAACAATGCATCATAAAGTTCGGGGGTCATAGAGATAGAGATAATTCCACACAATGATCACCTGACGAGAACATTTGACTGAATGCGAGCCACGTTGGTTCGTTATCTATAATGACCCGAGATGCAATATAAATAATGTTTTATCATTTATGTAAATCGATTATATCTATCACCGATCATTTATAAGCCAAAGATTTGGTTATCTCTCATATCTATCTTCTATCATCACACTGCAAATGGGTGTTATCCTAACGTTGAAATTATCACTGTTGTCCTCCACTTTCCTTAATAAAAGACTTTCCCCTCAGTAGACACGAGACACTGAGAAGAGTTCTTGAAGATTCCCAGCTACACTTAGCCTGACTCACTGCTCGGTGACCTTCCTACCCTTGTGACAAGAACCGCCAGTAACGGAGCCACAATACGACACAGGCGTGACGGTAGATAACAAACAGAAATGACTGTCGTGCTGAAAATGTGAATCATACCATATGAACATGTACAGGCGATGGCTGTGGCGTGAAGGATGGAGATAGTGAGGGAGTGATGGAGTGAGGAAGTTGAGGAGTGATGGAGTGAGATACTTGGGGAGTGACGGAGTAAGGAAGTTAAGGAGTAATGGAGTGAGTAAGTTGAGGAGTGATGGGATGAGATAGTGGAAGAGTGATAGAGTGAAGAAGTTGAGGAGTGATGGGGTGATGAGGGAGAGAGGGAGTCACATGATGCGCCACACATGGGCATCATTCAGCCGACAACCCACCCTTCCTGGAAACAGGTAAATATTGATCTACTCCTGGAGGAGGTTTTCTGCCAGAGTTTATGGTTCTCTCTTCTTCATTCCCACTTTACTGCCTCGCTAACCTGCGGTGGCCAGTCGCTTGATGAACCCCACCTTTCCTTCGTCATCCTCACATGTACAGCACACAGGAAACTGTGTCTATCAGACAACAGGTTGGGCCACGTCCCCAGCAGGCTTGACTCACGTCTGCCTACCACAAGGAGACGGATCTCGAGGCACCATCATTGCCTGGTGCCTCTGGAGAGCAGTAGCCGTAGCATAAGGCAAGCATACTGACTGAAGTGACGCGAAATGATAAACAAAAAGGAATATATTGATAATGTGAACGTGATAAAACTTTTATCTCAAAATGATTATGATATACCAGGCCATTAAAAACTTTATGGCAGAATACCTCACCAATTACACCCAACTCATATTTATATCTGGTTCAGTGTTTGTTATACGAGTATGTTAACCGCTCATGAGGTCATCTGGTCAAGATTGTTATGTTATAAACCATGCTACATGCTGGAACTCCCTTAAGATTGTTATGCTAAATGCATGAACTTGAGGTGATGGAACAAATATTTTTGTTCAGTGAACTTTTTTTTTTAAGGCCATGCTGTCAGTCATCTCCGATCTTTTGCATGTCGTTGTAATATTACGATCCACAAGAGATATTCTGGAGGCAGCAGAAAACCACTGACTATCACTTTTCAACCATCAGACAACACAATATTTGACACCAAAGGCTTTTATAACCATTATGGAAATACACGGATGCCAGATGCTTAATGTAGTGTTTGGTTGGCCATCTTGGAACACTGCTCTATAAATGTGTCTCTCAGGGAGCCAAGATGGTACCCGGATGCTTTCAAACCTCGACGTACCAGAGGGATGGAAACGAAAACAAAATATTGTAGATACGATAAAGTACTGCTTCAGGACACTTAATAAATCGATAAAGACACAAATAAAACATTGTAGAGACAGTAAAACATGCTTTGGGATACTTAATAAAGTAATGAAGACGAAAATAAAGCACTGTCGAGACAACGAAACACGCACAGGGATAATATTCCTCTCGGACGAAAGGTCACTTATACTCTTGCTTATAACGTCTGAGGTCTATCTCCTCCTCCTCCTCCTCTTCCTCCTCCTCCTCTTCCTCCTCCTCCTCCTCTTCCTCCTCGCAACCCTCTCAACAACCATACCATCTTCCACAACGTTGTAGTAAGACCACGAAACTGACGTCATCAACCCATCCCTGTCATTCTCATTTTCCCCACAAGATTCTCCCTCGTGAATCACCTTTGCGTTACTGCCACGAAATGTTCTGATTTCATGGTCTCCCTATTCCACGTAGGGCATGGCTTCTAGTAGGTCTGCCATTACCTTCTTGTAGGTCTGCCATTAGCTTCTAATAGGTCTACCATTAGCTTCCAGTAGGTCTGCCATTAGCTTCTAATAGGTCTACCATTAGCTTCTAGTAGGTCTGCCATTAGCTTCTAGTAGGTCTACCATTAGCTTCCAGTAGGTCTGCCATTAGCTTCTAATAGGTCTGCCATTAGCTTCTAGTAGGTCTACCATTAGCTTCCAGTAGGTCTGCCATTAGCTTCTAATAGGTCTACCATTAGCTTCTAGTAGGTTTGCCATTAGCTTCTAGTAGGTTTGCCATTAGCTTCTAGTAGGCCTGCCATTAGCTTCTAGTAGGCCTGCCATTAGCTTCTAGTAGGTCTGCCATTAGCTTCTAGTAGGTCTGCCATTAGCTTCTAGTAGGCCTGCCATTAGCTTCTAGCAGGTCTGCCATTTGCATGCGGGACACACGTTTTGTCTAATTAACCTCGGCACTTTAAGAAGCCTGCCTGTGAGGTGATGGTAGCCGTAAAGAGCCAAGAACAACAATAGACGAACCAATACAAAACTCAGTCGATCTCAGTCATGATTGGCTAAACTACAGTGACTACATCCCACTCAGTTTATCGAACACTCTCGTTTGTAGGGTTTGGTTACAGTTTGTAGGGTTTGGTTATAATTTGTAGGGTTTGGTTATCAGTCATACGGTGTCAGGAGATCGATAGGTCGACTACAAGATACTGGGGAGAGTAATATACACCCGCTGAGAGCGTACAGTAGCGACACTGGCCTTGAAAGAGCAACTGTTTGTCTACATATTTGTTCTGTTAAGTGTTTCTGCCTGCCTGGCCGCCCCGCCTCTCTCTCTCCCCTAACAGCATCTGCCACCAGGCGTATAGTAAGCATAGAAAGCGTTTCTTTTTACATTGTTTCGTCATTGTTTAGGTGTGCTTTATACAGCGGCAGTGTACACGGGTAACATGGGCCTTTAGACGTAGGAAAATGTACACAAGTGTACACAATGCTGTCCCTCACCTTTTCTCTTGCTCAGGATGGTTTTGAGTGCTTTCGTAGCATGTATGTGGCCTCACATCATATTATTTCTCAATCGTTGATGTACATTTTCTTTTATTTTCCAAATATTATTTGGCCAAAATTTGAACTTGTACTTTTTTCCTTTCCCTGTATGTCTTGTGGGGAGGCGTGGGAATACCCAAGGCTTCACAGGATGGCAAGTCGACCGTTCGGTCACAGTAATTGGTCCATGTGTGTGTTCTTCATGTCTTGGCGTCCTTGTTGACCTTTCCCTCAGCTCAGACTCGCCCTAGTCTATCATTCTGGTCTCTCTTACCTGCTGTCATACCTCGGGTTGTTCCTGCTGTACTCATACACGCTTAACGAAGCTGTAAAGCTAACAACATTCTTGATCGAACGTTGTCTTTAAAAGCTTTCTCTGTCCTTGCTTGTAAGGTGACATCTTCCTCGGGTTTCTACTCTTGTTCTCACAGCAACACCCGTCCTTCTAATACCCTACAACTCTTCTTTGAGGTTGATCATCTTGTTCCACTCTCTCATCGCGCGTACGACAGTTTCTTGCACAGAAATACTTCCTCTCATCCTGATCACTCGCCTTACCAAACCTTCTCTTCCAGCCTCAACTCACCGTTCATGCACACGATGCAGTTAGCAAAGAGTTGTCTCCTTCCGTGATATATGCAAGGGGTCCGCTTGAATCACCTTCCAATTTACTCTTATTACCACCCCCGACATTCAAAGCCCACCTCACTCCTCCTTTTCTTAGCGCCACAATAGGTTCTCCCATGACACAAGGATAGCGTAAGGCCACTTAACCAAGGACGGTCGAAGATTTTCATGTTTCAAGTTCAAGCTTAACCAAATGTAATTTTACAGAGAAAGAAAGAATCTCATTCTTAGGAGATCGAGCTGATGGTCACGGTGCTCATACCTGCCATGACAAAGGTACAAATGTGAGAGTTTCCAGTTTCCAGACCGTCTGATGATGGACGAGGTTCCACCGTAATGAAGGTCACAGGTCGTGGCCTCTCATTATAACACCGAGGATGAGGTCTTATCCTGGCGCCGGAGTATGGCACGAAAAGGACCTTTATGCTGGCCATCAGCTAATGGGTTCTTGAAAGTCGTAGTTTCTGTTCCTACAGCGGCGGGATACTCTCTCTCTCTCTCTCTCTCTCTCTCTCTCTCTCTCTCTCTCTCTCTCTCTCTCTCTCTTTCTCTCTCTCTCTCTCTCTTTCTTGAGGATGGAGTAGCGACTCTGTCCTGCTGGAGCAGCGACCTCCATCTCGGCAAAAGTCGACCATCTATCGTCGTCGTGGAGACGGAGTTTCCATTGACGAAATGCGATAACTCTCCCAGTTACACATGTACATTGAGGTATCATTCTTATATACTATAGATATATGGTGTGCTTTATATCATTATCACAGTGAAGATGACCTTAGAACCTTTTGGTACTGAGGCATCATTGGTTCCACATCTTAGATCCAGAGGTCTAGTATCGAACTCTCTGAGCTGCGGTCTATCTCGGGAGTGAGGGATGGAAGAAGGTCAAACCTTCGTATATCTATTTTCAATATCCGTCGTGTGCAAATTCCTGCGGTTGAGAGAAAGAGAAAAAAAAATTAAGTCAAACACAAAAGAGCGCAGGATGAGGATTGAGTGGCCATATAGGCGCATGAGTTGATGTTAAAACAATTTTTAATTTTTCAAGACTTTTCCACTAAGTTTAAGGGTCGAGGCAATTCCAGTGGTTTGAAAATCTTCTATTTGCTTACGAGATTAAAATCCGGGTAATTGTTTTTCCCCTCAGGCCTTGGGGGATAATAATAGTGAGGAGAGTTTTACTCAGAAATGTTTGAATTAGATACAGTTGAGTCATAGCTTGTAAAAATTCAGTTCACTTATTGCTACTGGAAGTTCAGCTCAACTCTTGGGGGACCTGCGTTCCAAACTAATCAGTTTCATGCAACTTGTTTTTCAGTGGAAGAAAGAATTCATTGATATAGTGAATCGTTTTAGTTCTCATTAAAAAGCAATAGTTTCAGCAGGGTTTAAGCTCTTAAAAGGACACAGAGATCGGCTTAGAAACGTTTAGTTATATAGCTTATTGTAACTCTCTCGTCCATAACTCAGCAACATTGTGTAACTTAGTATTTCAGTTCATGTTACCCTGCCAGGTCTGGAACATGTCCTGCCAGGTCTGAAACACGTTCTGGCAGGTCTGGAACATGTCGTGGCAGGTCTGGAACACGTCCTGCCAGGTCTGGAACACATTCTGGCAGGTCTGAAACACGTCTTGGCAGGTCTGGAACACATTCTGGCAGGTCTGGAACATGTCCTGGCAGGTCTGGAACACGTCTTCGCACATTTGGAACACGTCCTGCCAGGTCTGGAACACGTCTTGACAGGTCTGGAACACGTCCTGCCAGGTCTGGAACACGTTTTGGCAGGTCTGGAACACGTCCTGCCATTTCTGGAAAACGTCCTTCCAGGTCTGGAACACGTCCTTCCAGGTCTGGAACACGTCTTGGCAAGTCTGGAACACGTCTCACCAGGTCTGGAACACGTCCTGCCAGGTCGAACACGTCCTTCCAGGTCTGGAACACGTCGTGCCAGGTCTGGAACACGTTTGAACATTGCATTCATTACCTTGTTCGAATAATGACTGGGTAGAATGAAGCATCTCAAGGAGTAGCTCATGGCAAACCTCATTTCTTGAGGTATTAGATGAAGGCAGATCACCACCTCCAGGAACATGATAGCAAGTAATAGTTATCCTCCGTTATCTATGTGGCTTTCGTTTTTAATCTTCCAGTAACAAGATAACAGAAGATCTTATCTCCAAGAACATGGTGAGGGCAGACCACGAGCCACAGGAACAAAGTGACGGTAGTTATCCACAGGGAGTTAGAACACAGAACATCCCAACTTACACCAAGTGATAACAGTTCTTACCCTCGAGGAACTAGTCAACGGTAGTTCTAAGCCCGAAAGAACATGGTAATGGCAGGTTTCTAACTCGTACAGAATGTGGGGACAGCAGGTTTCTAACTCCTAGAGAAGATGGCAACGGCAGGTTTCTAATCCCAAGAGAACATAGTAACGGCACGTTTTACCTCCTAAGAGCTGGATAGTGACAGGTTTCTACCCTCTTAAAAACATAGCAAAGGTAAGTTTCTACCCACTCCCCGAGAGAAGATAGTAACGGCAGGTTTCTATCCTCTTTAAAAACCATGATACCGGTAAAGTTCTACTCACTAGAGAACATAATAACGGTAGGTTTCTTCCTCTGAAAACAAAGAAATGGCAGACTTTATTACCAGTAACGCGTTTTCGAGAGTTTTCTAGCCTATACATACAACATGACTATCTGTCTATTCATCTAATCTATCTATTTTCTATTAACTTATCTATCTGTCCATCAATAGTGAATATTTTTCCATCTTTCTTATTGTCAATCTCTCTATTTGTACCTTCGATGTCTCTGTTAGTCTCTCTCTCTCTCTCTCTCTCTCTCTCTCTCTCTCTCTCTCTCTCTCTCTCTCTCTCTTTCACACACACACACACACACACACACACACACACACACACACGAGACCCTATCGGTTCCAGTGAAAAACTGGATGACCAATTAAGGGATAATTGCTACTGGCTGGGGCATTTGCCTGTGAGATAATGTAGATCTAAGGACCCCATTCCCGTATTTGATTGGCGGAGACTGGCCTCATCTGGTGCTAGGAAGCGTGTGATTGGTGATTATGATTATGCTATTCTATGATTGGGCACAGCTCTCCCAGTCTTTGTTTGCTTGCCCTAATTCCATTGGTTGCCGCTGTTCTTCCAGTGACCAATTACCTCCAGACCTAAAGTAATTGGTCGTCCTTGGTCTTCAAGTGGCTAATTACGTCTAGACCTAAAGTAATTGGTCGTCCTTGGTCTTCAAGTGGCTAATTACGTCTAGACCTAAAGTAATTGGTCGTCCTTGGTCTTCAAGTGGCTAATTACGTCTAGACCTAAAGTGATTGGGCGTCCTTGGTCTTCAAGTGAGACTAATTACCTCTGGAATTAATGATGTATGAGGTAAGCACGTGACTTCAGAGAAAAAATATAGATTTCGATCCTCCTACCTAATCATCCTAGGCTTTCATCTCACTGGTTATATCAAACCCTAAACCTGACTGGCTTGAAACAATGGTCTGATCTGGTTGGCTGGCACGAGCCTTCGTAGGGAGCGAGTTACTGAGGGTTCTGGTCCGAACTGACCAGCCAGGCCCTAGTCTGATTCTTTGACACGGGTCCTAATCTAACTTGCTAACACTGTTCAGCAAAGGTGAGTGTCAAGTGCAATATACATTAACAAATGACTCAGTGAACGTTACACTGATTCTAACTTGTTTTGAATGATATATATATATATATATATATATATATATATTTTTTTTTTTTTTTTTTATACTTTGTCGCTGTCTCCCGCGTTTGCGAGGTAGCGCAAGGAAACAGACGAAAGAAATGCCCCCCCCCCCCATACACATGTACATACACACGTCCACACACGCAAATATACATACCTACACAGCTTTCCATGGTTTACCCCAGACGCTTCACATGCCTTGATTCAATCCACTGACAGCACTTCAACCCCTGTATACCACATCGCTCCAATTCACTCTATTCCTTGCCCTCCTTTCACCCTCCTGCATGTTCAGGCCCCGATCACACAAAATCTTTTTCACTCCATCTTTCCACCTCCAATTTGGTCTCCCTCTTCTCCTTGTTCCCTCCACCTCCGACACATATATCCTCTTGGTCAATCTTTCCTCACTCATTCTCTCCATGTGCCCAAACCATTTCAAAACACCCTCTTCTGCTCTCTCAACCACGCTCTTTTTATTTCCACACATCTCTCTTACCCTTACGTTACTTACTCGATCAAACCACCTCACACCACACATTGTCCTCAAACATCTCATTTCCAGCACATCCATCCTCCTGCGCACAACTCTATCCATAGCCCACGCCTCGCAACCATACAACATTGTTGGAACCACTATTCCTTCAAACATACCCATTTTTGCTTTCCGAGATAATGTTCTCGACTTCCACACATTTTTCAAGGCTCCCAAAATTTTCGCCCCCTCCCCCACCCTATGATCCACTTCCGCTTCCATGGTTCCATCCGCTGACAGATCCACTCCCAGATATCTAAAACACTTCACTTCCTCCTGTTTTTCTCCATTCAAACTCACCTCCCAATTGACTTGACCCTCAACCCTAATGTACCTAATAACCTTGCTCTTATTCACATTTACTCTTAACTTTCTTCTTCCACACACTTTACCAAACTCAGTCACCAGCTTCTGCAGTTTCTCACATGCATCAGCCACCAGCGCTGTATCATCAGCGAACAACAACTGACTCACTTCCCAAGCTCTCTCATCCCCAACAGACTTCATACTATGTCGCTGTCTCCACGTTAGCGAGATAGCGCAAAAAACAGAAGAAAGAAGGGCCCAACCCACCCACATACACATGTACATACATACACGTCCACACACGCACATATACATACCTATACATTTCAACGTATACATATATATATATATATATATATATATATATATATATATATATATATATATATATATATATATATATATATATATATACATACACAGACATATACATATATACACATGCACATAATTCATACTTGCTGCCTTTATTTTTTCCCCGTCGCCATCCCGCCACACATGAAAGGACAACCCCCTCCCCAGGCATGCGCGCGAGGTAGCGCTAGGAAAAGACAACAAAGGCCACATTCGTTCACACTCAGTCTCTAGCTGTCATGTATAATGCACCGAAACCACAGCTCCCGTTCCACATCCAGGCCCCACAAGACTTTCCATGGTTTACCCCAGACGCTTCATATGCCCTGGTTCAATCCACTGACAATTCACTCTATTCCTTGCACGCCTTTCACCCTCCTGCATGTTCAGGCCCCGATTGCTCAAAATCTTTTTCTCTCCATCTTCCCATCTTCAATTTGGTCTTCCACTTCTCCTCTTTCCCTCCACCTCTGACACATATATCCTCTTTGTCAATCTTTCCTCACTCATTCTCTCCATGTGACCAAACCATTTCAAAACACCCTCTTCTGCTCTCTTAACCACACTCTTTTTATTACCATACTTCTCTCTAACCCTTTCATTACTTACTCGATCAAACCAACTCACACCACATATTGTCCTCAAACATCTCATTTCCAACACATCCACTCTCCTCCGCACAACTCTATCTATAACCCACGCCTCGCAACCATATAACATTGTTGGAACCACTATTTTTGCTTTCCCAGATAATGTTCTCGCCTTCCACACATTTTTTTTCAACGCTCCCAATACTTTCGCCCCTCCCCCACCCTGTGACTCACTTCCGCTTCCATGGTTCCATCCGCTGCCAAATCCACTCCCAGGTATCCAAAACACTTCACTTCCTGCAGTTTTTCTCCACTAAAACTTACCTTCCAACTGACATGTCCCTCAATCCTACTGTACCTAAAAACCTTGCTCTTATTCACATTTAATCTCAGCTTTCTTCTTTCACACACTTTACCAAACTCAGTCACCAGCTTCTGCAGTTTCTCATCCGAATCACCCACCAGCGTTAAATCATCAGCGAACAATAACTGACTCACTTCCCAAGCTCTTTCATCCACAACAGACTGCATACTTGCCCCCTCTCTAAAACTTTTGCATTCACCTCCCTAACAACCCCATCCATAAACAAATTAACAACCATGGAGACATCACACACTCATGCCACAAACAGACATTCACTGAGAACCAATCACTTTCCTCTTTTCCTACTCGTACACTTGCCTTACATCATCGATAAAAACTTTTAACTGCTTCTAACAACTTGCCTCCTACACCATATATTCTTAATACCTTCCACAGAGCATCTCTATCAACTCTATCATATGCCTTCTCCAGATCCATAAATGCTACATACAAATCCATCTGCTTTTCTAAAGTGTGTGGAAGAAGAAAGTTAAGAGTAAATGTGAATAAGAGCAAGGTTATTAGGTACAGTAGGGTTGAGGGTCAAGTCAATTGGGAGGTGAGTTTGAATGGAGAAAAACTGGAGGAAGTGAAGTGTTTTAGATATCTGGGAGTGGATCTGTCAGCGGATGGAACCATGGAAGCGGAAGTGGATCATAGGGTGGGGGAGGGGGCGAAAATTTTGGGAGCCTTGAAAAATGTGTGGAAGTCGAGAACATTATCTCGGAAAGCAAAAATGGGTATGTTTGAAGGAATAGTGGTTCCAACAATGTTGTATGGTTGCGAGGCGTGGGCTATGGATAGAGTTGTGCGCAGGAGGATGGATGTGCTGGAAATGAGATGTTTGAGGACAATGTGTGGTGTGAGGTGGTTTGATCGAGTAAGTAACGTAAGGGTAAGAGAGATGTGTGGAAATAAAAAGAGCGTGGTTGAGAGAGCAGAAGAGGGTGTTTTGAAATGGTTTGGGCACATGGAGAGAATGAGTGAGGAAAGATTGACCAAGAGGATATATGTGTCGGAGGTGGAGGGAACGAGGAGAAGAGGGAGACCAAATTGGAGGTGGAAAGATGGAGTGAAAAAGATTTTGTGTGATCGGGGCCTGAACATGCAGGAGGGTGAAAGGAGGGCAAGGAATAGAGTGAATTGGAGCGATGTGGTATACCGGGGTTGACGTGCTGTCAGTGGATTGAATCAAGGCATGTGAAGCGTCTGGGGTAAACCATGGAAAGCTGTGTAGGTATGTATATTTGCGTGTGTGGACGTGTGTATGTACATGTGTATGGGGGGGGGTTGGGCCATTTCTTTCGTCTGTTTCCTTGCGCTACCTCGCAAACGCGGGAGACAGCGACAAAGTATAAAAAAAAAAAAAAAAATATATATATATATATTTATATCCTGGGAGTGATTACTGGAAAGTCAACAAAACAGCAGGGTTCAGGGTCCATACGGAGAGGAACAGTGTTTATGATGCCCAAGCAGCTAATTCAGCCATATCATCATCCTCCTCCTCCTTCTTCCTACGCTCAGGCCTGGCAATGGAGCTGGTGGGAACCTCTGGTTCACCTGTGGTCAAGAGTTTCTCATCCAGGTCTTCCTGTTCGAGCTCCTCTAGCTCAGCCAGGAGATCATCTTCATCCACATCTTGTCCAAATGCCACTGGGTTAGAGATGGCCTCTGATATTTCCCGAGCTACATCCTGTTGCTCTGCTATGTCGTCCATCATGTCGTGGACCTCATCCACATTCATGTGTTGATGAGCTGATTTCAGAGCTTTGGCTGCTTCACTCATTGTTTGCAAGACATTAGTGTTCGTGTTAGCTGATTCAAGGGCTTCTCGCTGCATCTCAATAGTACTAAGAGTTCCATCAATCTGCTGAAGCTGCTTGTCATACCTCTTCTTGCGCTTAAGAGCTTGTAGTGCGACTCTCTTATTTTTAGTGCCATTCTGCTTAGCGATGGTGATTTCTTGTTGAATTTTCTTCTCTAAAAGTCCTGTTTCTTAATCAACATTTCCTCCGTGTCCCTAAGTTTCTGGATGGCTTCCCCCGCCGTGGGCGCCTTCTCGTTTTTCCCTCCCTCCTTTTTCTTTTTTTTTTCTTTTTTTTTTTCCAAAAGAAGGAACAGAGGAGAGGTCCAGGTGAGGATATTCCCTCAAAGGCCCAGTCCTCTGTTCTTAACGCTACCTCGCTATCGCGGGAAATAGCGAATAGTATGAAAAAAAAATATATTTATATATATATATATATATATATATATATATATATATATATATATATATATATATATATATATATATATATTTTCTTTCTTTTCTATCAAACTATTCGCCATTTCCCGCGTTAGCAAGGTAGCGTTAAGAACAGAGGACTGGGCCTCTGAGGGAATATCCTCACGTGGCTACCTTCTCTGTTCCTTCTTTTGGAAAATTAAAAAAAAAACAAAAAAAAAAAAATAGAGGGGAGGATTTCCGGCCCCCCACTCCCTCCCCTTTTAGTCGCCTTCTACGACACGCAGGGAATACGTGGGAAGTATTCTTTCTCCCTTATGCCCAGGGATAACATATATATATATATATATATATATATATATATATATATATATATATATATATATATATATATATATATATATATTCTGAACGCCATATGCCTGTAGTAACAGTCACGTAGATCAATGAGGTTTAGAGGGGCAGAAGCCAAGCTCTCGTTGGTTCATAAACCGCTGCCCGATTCAACCGTGTGAACCAGAGCTCAGATGACCCATGAACCACTGCCGGAGTCATTCACGAACCGCTGCTCGAGGCACCCGTGAATCACGGACCGAGTCATCTCATGAACCACTGCACAAGTCATTAAGTTATCCTTGAACCGCTGGTCGTCAGGAAGGCTTCACCGACGTCCAGTGTTTCACTGCTGTCAGCAAGGCTTCACTAATGTCCAGTGTTTCATTGCCGTCAGCAAGGCTTCCCTGAGGTCCAGCGATGTCCTTAAACCTCTGCTATTGGTAAGTATGTTAGCAATTACCCTCCATTGTCTTCGAATATACCCTATAGCATCTTAAGCTCATCCATTGGCTATCAATAAGTCTTTCGCAGACCAGTGTTTCGAGGAATGAATATCCGTCATAGATCTAGTGTTGCGAGCATTGAAAGACAGCAAGATGATACCCTCCGACAATCGCAGTGGCTGGCGACACAAGCGGGTCCAACAGATGCAAAATTTTTTTCCATTTGCTTCCCATTAAATATTGAGCCAACTCGACCATCTTGCTTGAAGCCTATATCAGATCTCCTGCGATGGATGTTTCCTCTGCCTTTACACGTAGATATTTTTCCTTTACTTATCACAAGCGTCAAAGTTTGAACACTGTTCGTTCTCCCTTCAAACCTCGAAGCGAAAACTGAATGACTTAGAATGCAAAGTCTTGAGCGTCCACCCTTATTGTACTTGAAGGTATTCATAGCAACCTTAGATTTCATTCAAGGGTTTTACGAAAGGATGTTTCATAGAGTCTTTAATCACATAACATGTCAATCCTTTGAGAGATGAGATCAACTAGATGATAAAGGTTCACGTCCCTTGGTCTGTCTCATGATCTATACAATATATAAGCATCAAGGGCCTGGCAGTATGCTCCTAGGAGCAGTACACAATAGGTGCAACAATTGTGAGAGATAAACAGATAATTGGAACAAACGAAAACCTTCACCTAGTTGACGTACACACCAGCGTCACTGTTGTCTGCTGCGCCACCCCTCATGTTTACGAATGTACGCACGAACGCACACAACAGCCAAAGGAGACTGGATGTAAACACGAGACCAAACAGTCACTTGGTTATCAAATTACGGTGAAAACGAGGTGCTGTAGGGCAGCTACGTGAGCATTTTAAAGGTTCTTTGATCCTAAATACGTTTCGATGACTATTACACATTTTCCCCCTTCTCCATAATTCTCTTTACTATCAACATAACGTATATTCTCGAGGGAAAAAAAGCATGAAATTCACCAGCCGTCACTCTCATACTGTTACCACACACTACCAACACCAGTGCAAAAAAAAAAAGGTCATTTATATTTCAAAGTTATTACTGTGGCACATTTAAACGGGACCTTTACTTGAAATAATTACGTAGAGATTATAACACCGCCCTGTGAACATAATGGTTGTGCTGTCGTATATTCGGTTGGTGAAAATAATGATGGTATGGTATTTCCACTGGTCAGTGATTAGATTTTCTGACTGAATTCATTTCATTTCCTTAAACAAGTCATGTTTATTATATAAAATTAATTCCCTGTTTCTCCATTCTTTAGTTTCGTCGACCGTTGCTCACAACGTATCTGTTGTGGGTTTAAAGACATCTAAAACGGTCATAATCACTTTAAAGTGTCGTTAGCTCAGTGGCGGCAACACCTTTGCCTCATTGATACCAGTTCGCGTGTTCGAATCTCACAACGGATGCAGTGCTAAATATACTTCCCTGATATGTAGTTTACGTTAGATTACATGACAGATGATTAAACCTTATTCTTAACCGGGGCTATCAACACATTCATACGAAGAACGACTCAAGAAATTAAACCCTTCCAACATTGGCATATGGACAATCTGGAGGTGATATGATCGAGATGTCCTACATGACACTGAACGGAAAATATGATGAAAATGTGTCCAGTTTTCTATAACCTCCTGTAATGACTCCACCCCCAGCGGGCGAGCACCAGCTTAAACTATATAAATCAAGATCGAGATTAGATATTGGGAAATATCCGTTGACACAAAAGAACAGTAGAAACATGGAGGAATAGCAGCCCTTACCAGAGAAAGTAATAACACCACCATCAATACAGATCTTTGAAGCGTCTCGATCGTTTCTTTGAAGCGTCTCGATCGATTCTTTGAAGCAAGTCTCGATCGTTTCTGGGAAAGGCAAGAACAGGAATATAACTACAGCGACAAGATACACAGGAACAGACATGAGCTAAGAAATCTAAGTTGAGACGAAGAGCTGGCAGAAGAGGACTTCCCAGGAAGTCTCGAGTCACAACAGGATCTGTGAGGATCTGTGAGTAATCAAATTCTAAACTATGTTACGAATGTGATTTTTAAAGAGTTGACGACCAGCGTTTTTGTATGGGGAGCTAAAGATTCACCCAACCGGACTAACGGTCGTGTAGTGGGAGGTTACCCTGCCGGCTGCCGGTTGCATAGCTTCTCACTTGTCTTTAAACTCACAACAGGAGCTGCCTCACGCGGGCCAACGGGCTTTATGTTAGTCTTCTGCAAATGCAACATGATCGTCCAGCAAAGTTCGACATATAAACCAATGAACAGTCGAGACCCGATCGAGGGATATTATTCGACATGTGACCAATTGCCAGTTCAAACATCATGACCAAACCATAGAGGACATATCACTGTCAAACGTCATGGCCACACAACATTGGACATATTACCTATAATCACGTCAAACATCATGGCCACATAACATTGGACATTGGACATATTACCTGTAGTCGTTCAAACGTCATGGCCACACAACATTGGACATATTACCTATAATCACGTCAAACATCATGGCCACATAACATTGGACATATTACCTATAATCAGTTCAAACATCATGGCCACATAACATTGGACATATTACCTATAATCACGTCAAACATCATGGCCACATAACATTGGACATATTACCTATAATCAGTTCAAACATCATGGCCACACAATATTGGCCATATTACCTATAATCTCTTCAAACATCATGGCCACACAACATTGGACATATTACATATAATCAATTCAAACATCATGGCCAAACAGCGATGAACATATCACCTAAGATCAGTTCAAATATCATGGCCAAACAATACCAGAATATCACTTAAAATCACTTCAAACATCATGGCCAAACAATACCAGAATATCACCCATAATCAATTCAAAGATCATGGCCAAACTTCATCGGAATATCATCTATAATCATTTCAAAGATCTTGGGCAAACCATATTGGACAGATTACCTAAGATCAGTTCAGACGTCGTGGGGAAACAGCATTGAACATACCACCAGTGATAATCACTTCAAACATCATGATCAGTCAGGTTAGGTTACTTACCTTTCTCTTAAGACAGGCGGGCGGGCGGGCGGGTGTAGGGCCGTAGAAGCTAAGCAGTCACGAACGAAATGACTCACGAAATTAATCACTCGACAACCTTTCCAGATGATCACATGATAATCAAGTTCTCTCTACATGATCACTGACGGTTGTACTGTACTAAAACCGTTTAGTTATCACAATGAATCGCACTAGATTGTCAGATTTCTTTAGTAATCGCTATTACCACTTAATTGTCAGTTTGATTTGTGCTGTTCACCAATCGCAATATCCACTATGTTGTTCGCTAATCACTGACGCAAAGAAGCGTGGTTGTTACGCTCGAAAAAACATTTTTCCCAATCCGGTGAAATGAATTCACAAACCTGAATTAATCACTTGATCATCTATAATCATTAGAAACATAATGGCCAAACGCTTTGGCATATATGCCAGAAGTATATATCAAAGTCTCATGGAAAGCATACACGAATTCTTCTGTTAATCACTCGATCAATTTCATTTTTTCTTAAATCTAATCACTTACGCGATGATTTTCTCTCTATATAACACTTTTAAGTAACGCATTTCACAGACGCCCGAGCTAGTAACGTGGTGACGTTAGTGTCGACGTTGTCTTCCAGTTCTGTTACACACACACACACACACACACACACACACACGCACGTAGTCCTCCTCCCTCTTGCCTCAGAGACGGTCTGGTTGAGGGAACACGACTGGTTCACCTCATCCTGGGGTGGGTCTGGACGTGGCCATGTAACCACTGGTCATAACAAGCTGTTTGACCATCGACCCGGTGAGTTACGGAGGCGACTAAGAAGTTATTTCTCTCGTAATTACAAAGGTAACTTTATGGAAATTATCAATGATTGGTAATTATATCGTGATGATGACATGACCAAGCTGATAGATTTTGATTAACTGATACAGATACAGAGACTCATGGGCCGACCCTCCGCTGACGTATGTACAGGAAAGCTAAGCAGGCTGGACAGCGATTGCTGGCAGACGAGTATACCTGTGGCTGGTGTACCAACGCGGCCTGTGTTAGGTGCCATGTCTCTCTCATGATATACCATCCCGATGTGTCATGACCAACTGTGTCACGTGTCATGGCATGCCATATAAGTACACACACACACACACACACACACACACCTGCCCATAAATACACTAAGAGTAAAGGATACAAACTTGAAGACACTTTATTGCTACCTCACCACAGGAGCAATGTGGATGTCTGATACTTGGGTGGGTCTGAACTACGGATTTAGAGATCCTAAAACAGAAAACGATCATGCTACACCTACTCTGTGTGGGCCATCTTTATCGGGACGGCTCAATCATCTCACATTTTCGTCCCTCGAAATGATACTGGGACGTGATATAACGTATTTCTCATTAGTTCATGCTCTTGATGCTCAGTTGATTTCGTGCTTGCACGACAGAGATCGGTTTGGTAGTACTGATACTATGTTCCGAGCAGCATTATGGAATGTGTCAGACCAGTGAGGATAATGACCAAAAAAGTGGTATATTTTCCTCCATACTCGTGTCTGAGGATAGTGAGGACACGAGAAAAGGCTCTGGCCAGCAGCACACATCCTCACTATTCATTTGTATGATGAGGTGTTGTTTGGTTACTGGTGACATCTATCAATAAGACGTGAAATCATACATCAGGCGGGAATTCAAAATGAACTGCGAATTTATCAAAGCCACAACAATGGCTCGGAGTACCTCTCCTTATGTGACACAACAGTGGCGAGGAGTACCTGTCCTTATGTGACACAACAGTGGCGAGGAGTACCCCTCCTTATGTGACACAATAGTGGCGAGGAGTACCTCTCCTTATGTGACACAACAGTGGCGAGAAGTACCTCTCCTTATGTGACACAACAGTGGCGAGGAGTACCTCTCCTTATGTGACACAATAGTGGCGAGGAGTACCTCTCCTTATGTGACACAACAGTGGCGAGGAGTACCTCTCCTTATGTGACACAATAGTGGCGAGGAGTACCTCTCCTTATGTGACACAACAGTGGCGAGAAGTACCTCTCCTTATGTGACACAACAGTGGCGAGAAGTGCCCCTCCTTATGTGACACAATAATGGCGAGAAGTACCCCTCCTTATGTGACACAACAGTGGCGAGAAGTACCTCTCCTTATGTGACACAATAGTGGCGAGGAGCATAAGATGGTTGATATCAGCCTCCCTCCATTTACAGATTTTGATTTCACTTGAACAGAATTGAAAAAAAATGTTATTAAAAAAATGTCACCATTTTTACTTGAACCATTTCAAATACCTCAAATTCATGCCCATCTTTTGGCCAAAGCTTAACCATAAAAATATACGCCAAGTTCTGCGCATGTAGGAGAAAATACAGCGCCTGGGTCACAGTTATCTATCAGGGTCGTGCGTACCAAACATGTTGCAGAGACTCGGAAACTGTTCAAAGGAAAGACACAGCTCGAGTGATCATTACTGTGTTGTTCTGTATACTGACCATGTTATCAGAGCCAAGTTATCACTGAGGTCAATAGAGAATCTTTATGATTTGTATCTCTACGTTCAAAACAGAGTTTCATCACCATTATCAGCGTGAGTCATCCCCCTCAAAAAAAAAAGAAAAAAAGAAAAATCTATTAATTCTTTTGCTACACGTGTCCTGAGTGAGTGAAAAATATTAACGTATCAATGTACTTATACGTAGAACTTAACATATGAAAGAAAATGACACAACATGATTTCTGCTGAGAGCCATTTCAGAGTCTTTTCAACTTTTAGCATATAAAAATGTTTCCTTAGGTCGAATACATAATGCGCTGCCTGTTTGTTAAATAGTAACCACAGTTTCATCGTTTTCTACCAAAAATAATGCTATACTTTCTCCTGAAGGTCTTCTGAGCCAACTACAGGAGCCAGGAGTCAAGTTCGTCTGGGGCAGATTCCTCACACAACTTGGAGCTGGCTCTATGCATTTCAATAGCTCTTCCGTTTCCTCTTCTTCATGTACTCCGTTCCCTGGCTTCCTCCTGACGAGAGGAGCTGTGAAGTAAGAGCTGAAGAACCTTTGACCCAGCACAACCTGCAGGATGGGTCCGCCACTCACCAGTCTCTGGTCTACTCTGAATATCATACACAAAAAGGCGCGTACATCATCCCTTTTTCTGTTCAAAGATTTGTTTAATTTGCATTGTTCCTTACCTATAGCTTCTTGAATGTTAGTCTTCTGAACATGAGCAGTAAAACCGGAAGACTTCTGGGGTGTAGCCCAAATATGATACCTGGATCGGCGATGAATGTCTTAAAATATCAAGTTGTATCAAGATTGTCTCCGAGCACATATCGTTTGGTTCCTCATCGCTGCGATAACAAAACTTGAAGATGCTGGAATCAAAAGCCCCAAGGTTCACTTCGCGATGCTCCTCTCAGGCTACTCTGGGTCCTCCGTCTCAGGCTACTCTGGGGTCCTCCGTGTCAGGTTACTCTTGGGTCTTCATCTCAGGCTACTCTGGGTCCACTTCATTTCACTTAGTACAAACACTTCAAGAACCCTCAGCTACTGTTGTCTATTTCTCAAATATATCGTATTGCTCTAGGTAGGCGAACCTGGGATGATATCGTTAGTGAGGATGATGTGGTTTTAGTTTGGAAAAGATGCAGTAATACTTTCAAAGTTGTGGAAGGAACCCATGAGTGCGTATAAGACGATCTTGTTCTAAAACGGGGTCGAAGTGGTGGAGCGATGACATAAGGAAGTGTTTCTTGTCGAAGAAAAAAGCGCATAAGAAACTCTGAGAGACAAATAAAAATGTGACGGAGGAAATCACGGAAATTTGCGTAGGGAAACTGAGAAATTTATACGTCAAGGCAAGTGTTAGTATGAAGCTTATATTGGTGAAAATAGCAAAAGGAGCCTTAAAAAGTTTTATGGTTATTTTAGAAATAAGAGTCATTATCAAATCAAGTAGGCCATTGGTTATAGAAAATGTTAATTCGAGACAACGAAGCCATAGCAAATATTCTAAATCATCTTATTTTTTCGCATCTTTATCTGCAATTGAAGATACAACCTATATCTCGAATCCTTTTCTATTGCAAAAAGCGGGAAAACATTTTGCCACATAATGAAATAACAGATAAGGGTATATCATTAGCGCTAAGTTATATGAAAGCAAATAAAACTGCTGTCCAGTAAGATGAGTTTTATCCGAGAATACTGAAGGAGACGAAAAATGAGATCGCTAAATCAATGGCTGCTCTTTTCAAAATGTCACTCGCAGTGGGAAATGGCGCAAAGGAGTGGACATTTACCAGTCACTTTCCGGAAACTATCGTCCAATTAGCTTAAAGTCTGCAGTTGGTAAACTAACGGAACTCATCATTTGCATTAAGACTGTAAACCATTTAGAGTACCACGGCTTAAGAGACGATTCTCAGCATGGTCTTCGAAGAAATCGTTCATGTATGACAGATTCCCTTGATTCACTCTATGAAATAATCAATATGTGTGATGTATGCAAAGCAATTGATGTCATCTGTTTAGATTTTCAAGGAGCATTTGATGAAGTTCCACATCATCGGGCACTAACAGAACTTAAGTCACATGTTATAAACATGGTTGTACTTCAATGGTTAGAAAACTGGCTGACTTGCCGTAAACAAAGAGTAGTGATTAATGGCAAAACCTGAAAATGGAGAGACGTAACAAGTGGCGTGCCACAGGGATTAATCTTCGGACCGGTTCTCTTTCTCATATGTATTATCGCAAATGGGTTTCATTGTAAGTCTCTGAATTCGTGGATGAAACTTATATGGGAAAAAGATATCAAGAACAGACGCTGAAAGTCTGCAGCTTCAAACTAACATAGACAAACTGATGGAATGGGATCACAACAGGTGGCATATGAATTTTGACACTGATAAGTAGATATTTACATATCGGTAGTAACGATGAAATGGGAAACTACAATAAGGATTCTGCTGAGCTCCAAAAGGTCAATTAGAAAAAGAACTTGGATGTGATAATCTCTGGTGACGTAAAGCCAAGCAAGTAGGGCACAGAAGCAGTAAAAAGGACAAACAAAATTCCTGGAGTCATAGGAAGGACTTTCGAATTTAAGTCTCGGGGAATAATCCTTACCCTTTACAACTGGCTGGTGTGTTCAGTTTTGTTGGTCGCCCAGCTTGAGGAAAGACATTGACAAAATGGAGAATGTACAGGGGCGAGATACCAGGGGGATTCCCGGCCTGAGAAACAAATCCTATGAGAGCCGACCAAACGGATCAAATCTCCTTAGCTTAGAAAAGAGAATGTTGAGAAGTGATCTAATAAGAATCGTTAAAGGCTTCGATAATCTGAGGAGCTGCTTGATAATAGACTCGTCTGATTTCACCCGTAGTAATGTATACAAAAGTCGTTGGCAAACATTCTGCCTCGAAAGTTACAAAGTACTTTGTCTTCAACAGGAATGTTAGCGTATGGAGTGATGATTAGCGTAGCTGAAAGCAGTACATAGATGCATTATTTGATAGATATTTCGCTTCAAATCAACAAAAGACATTATTTGCACCTCCTCACCTACACTATAAGTTTATAAATGTCTGTATATCTTTCAACTCCTACCTTAATAATCTCTAAGTTTCTGTTCTCTTCCGTTATCACAAAGAGCCTCGTTAGCACTAACTAGTCCCTTCCAGTATGACTTCGGTTGTATTCATTTGTCTTTAATTTGTATTTATGTCCAGCAATATATTTGGGACAAGCTACCAGTTGCATGTTCTTATTATGTAATGAATATCATTAGACCAAGACGTCCATATCTCCACACTGTTGTTCTTGATTCCAGTCTGTCTGATATTCCATTGTGTTAACCTTTCCAGAACTGAAGACTCTGGACTCAACCAACCGTATCATGGGTCCCTCTTAAGGCAGACCACTCCTTCTTAATGAGCATCAAACATCTCGGTATAAAGTTCTACATTACTCAACTTTTCTTTCCCGGTTCTCTCATGTGTGCCAGACCTTTTGATCATCCTAACTGGCAAGCTTGGAGTGAGGCCACTCAGTGAATGCCGGACTGTTTAAACCAACCCAAACGTCACTTTTTCTTTCCTCGTTGCCTTTATTACTAACCTTTATGTCTTTGATATCTCAGTCCATGCAAGATATCCAAGTAGTCTTTGACGTGCATCCTGAGGATATCAATAGTCAAACCCCGCGGGACTTTCCTGTGGTTTTGCGCAGACTAAGCTTGCTGACAGCACGTCGCTCGCTGTATACAACATCGCCCTAAATTGCTCTATCCCTTGCACACTTCACACCCTCCTGCCTGCTCAAGTTTCGATCACTCAAAGGATCGTTCACTCATTATTCCACCTCCTCCTTGGCTTCTCGTTTCTTCTTATTCCTTTCGCTTCTTCAAGCAGCCTCTCCACACTCATCCTCTATTTATGTCTGAACCATATTCAACGCACCTTGTTTTTTTTCGGCTCTCTCATGCATACTTCTCATAACTACACACAGACACACACACACACACACACACACACACACACGTACACAATACTAGACTTTTTCTCGCTGGGTTGAAGAGCTCGTTGTCCTATGCTTGATCATCTTGTAAGCACGCAAGTCGTGATCCATTGGTTCGTACAACAGGCCCGGGGTTGGAATCCACCAGGCCTGAGTGAGTGTCACGGGGCTATGTGTCTTCTCAGACTCTGGACATCTGATGTACTAACGTAAATCAGTATCCAGTATACTGTACGACACACTGTGAATGATACTGTGTTATGCTCTCACCTCTTCTACAATACTGACATCTGCCACAATACCTTCTCCAACAATACTGACATCTGCCACAATACCTTCTCCAACAATACTGACATCTGCCACAATACCTTCTCCAACAATACTGACATCTGCCACAATACCTTCTCCAACAATACTGACAGGTGTTACACCATGTAGCCAACAATACTGACAGCTTCAGTCCCTCTCCAACAATAGTAAAAGCTTCTCCACCCTTTCCAACAATGCTGACTGCTTCTCTACTCCCTCCCCAACAATACTGACTGCTCCACCCTCTCTCCAACAATACTGACTGCTTCTCCACTCCCTCCCCAACAATACTGACTGCTCCACCCTCTCTCTAACAATGCTGACTGCTTCTCCACTCCCTCCCCAACAATACTGACTGCTTCTCCACTCCCTCTCCAACAATGCTGACTGCTTCTCCACTCCCTCCCCAACAATACTGACTGCTCCACCCTCTCTCCAACAGTGGAGTTGTGACACATGATCTATCCTTATAATTTTCTAGCTCTGACTGCAATCGATCGATACAGACAGGTAAAAAAAAGAATTATCTCACATTTGTGAATAGTATATTGGTAACGCCATTCCATGAAAAATGAATGCACATCAGTGTCATAGAGTAAATATGGACACACGAACACCGTACGGTAAAAATGGATGAATATCAACATCATGAAATAGATATTGATACATATATCAGCATGAATATTTCATGGAACACGAAATTATGCCTCGGCACAAATCATTTGGATTAAGTGTCAAAATGGCAACACCAAAACTCTCGCCCCAAAAAAAAAGATAGCAAGTCATCACCCAACTTTCATCCTTATGGTCGTGTAGCATAAGGCCTATTTCAAACCCATCGTACACATGATTATGAGAAAGGAACTAATTGGCTACCGCACATTCGTCAACGGGAGTCACAATCATGAGCCATATGCTCCTAGTTCTTAAGGGTTAGATTTCCCCTTTTAGAGTAGCGTTGTTGACCATATTACCCCCCGGCCCCGGTGAAGCTGTTTACACACTGGTGATTTAAAGGTTTTGTTGTGGTGGTGTTGGGTGGTTACGGACGCGAGCGATGGTGGCTGGGGCAACTTCTGTCACTGGGTTCTCCATTGGAGCGAAAGAGAAAGTTAAGTAGATACACAGACCACACAGACTCAAGATCCAAGCGAGGTGCTTTGGCCTAAACACTATTCAAAAGATAGATAGATAGATAGATAGATAGATAGAGAGAGAGAGAGAGAGAGAGAGAGAGAGAGAGAGAGAGAGAGAGAGAGAGAGAGAGAGAGAATTGGCCATTAATCATCCTTGAGTCTAGAATCTTTTTTTTCCTCTTGTAACTGGACAATATATATATATATATATATATATATATATATATATATATATATATATATATATATATATATATATATATTTTTTTTTTTTTGTCCCTAAATTTTTTTTTCTTATCCTGCGACATTTTATGGGCACATCTACGAAGTCCATATTGGCTTTAGGGGTTGGATGGTATGTGATGTTTTATGTGATGTTTTATGTGATGTTTTATGTGATGGGCGAACGTATCGTCGGTCAGTGGATTGTCGACGATATACATGAAGACTTTTTGTCATAAAGCTTTTGATTTACGACGGTACGATCCTTGAGCGCGATGGTACGATCCTTAAGCAAGGCGGTACGATCCTTGAGCACGACATATGATCCTTGAGTGAGACGGTACGATCCTTGAGTGCGATGGTACGATCCTTGAGCACAACGGTACGATCTTTGAGCAAGACGGTACGATCCTTGAACACAACGATACGATCCTTGAGCACGACGGTACGAACCTTGAGTACAACGGTACGATCTTTGAGCAAGGCGGTACGATCCTTGAGCACGACGGTACGATCCTTGAGCAAGACAGTACGATCCTTGATCATGACGGTACGATCTTTGAGCAAGACGGTACGATCCTTGAGCACGACATATGATCCTTGAGCAAGACGGTACGATCCTTGAGCACAACGGTACGACCTTTGAGCACAACGGTACGATCTTTGAGCACAACGGTACGATCTTTGAGCACGAATGATATCGACACTTGAGAATGACGATATATTGTCATCAAATCATCAAGCATCGTCAACATACGTAACGTAAAAAGAGAAAAAAGAAAAAGAAAACGGAAAATAAGAATACAGAAAACTTACATTTCTACATAGTGTTACAATATGAAAGAAAATGAAGGAAAACAATAAAAGTATTAAACAAGAAAATTCCCCTTTGTGTATTGTCTCAGTCCTCCTCCATTCGTCGCTCAGGATGAAGCCCCAACTGGCTCACTTGGAAAATTGGAAGCCGTGGGCCGAGGAACATGGTTGAGAAGTACCAGGTGTAACAAGACAATTCACAAGACAATCTAATAAGTATTTCCAGACCAGAGCTTTGGTAGACGAAGCATTCATTCTCTGGTCCAATGTTGTTCTCATAACTTTAATTATTTCCAGTGACTGATCATTGCTAGGACATACGTATGGGGCATTTCTAGCACCTGATCATTGCTGGGACATATGTATGGGGCATTGCTAGTGACTGACCATTGCTGGGACATATGTATGGGGCATTGCTAGTGACTGACCATTGCTGGGACATACGTATGGGGCATTTCTAGCACCTGATCATTGCTGGGACATATGTATGGGGCATTTCTAGTGACTGACCATTGCTGGGACATATGTATGGGGCATTGCTAGTGACTGATCATTGCTAGGACATATGTATGGGGCATTTCTAGTGACTGACCATTGCTGGGACATATGTATGGGGCATTTCTAGCACCTGATCATTGCTGGGACATATGTATGGGGCATTTCTAGCACCTGATCATTGCTGGGACATATGTATGGGGCATTCCTAGTGACTGATCATTGCTGGGACATATGTATGAGGCATTGCTAGTGACTGATCATTACTAGGACATAAGCATGGAACATTTCTAGATCATCTTATCCTATATACAAACGTACAGATACTCTTGTCCTAATATGACCTGCAGTTCATTCACAGACATAATGCACTTTAAGTTACAGCTGAGAGCAGTTATATGTTACATATCAAAGCTTCTTTCCAGAACTCTCTCAGTCTCATTTCCCTCCTTCCTCCATGATCTTATTCTTGTTCTCCTCCTCTTCCTTCACTTCCTTCTTCTATCCCAGTTGATTTTCCTATTTTCGTTTATCTTCTATGTTCGCTAACTTTTCCTTCTTCTTTTCATTAACTTTTGCCTTCTTTTTCCCTCCAGTATAGTGTTGGACACCATATCCTGGAACACTTCCAGTTTAGCGTTGGGTCACCATAGCCTGGAACACCTTCAGTATAGCGTTGGATCACCATAGCCTGGAACACCTTCAGTATAGTGTTGGATCACCATAGCCTGGAACACCTTCAGTATAGTGTTGGGTCACCATAGCCTGGAACACTTCCAGTTTAGTGTTGGGTCACCATAGCCTGGAACACCTTCAGTATAGTGTTGGGTCACCATAGCCTGGAACACCTTCAGTATAGTGTTAGGTCACCATATCCTGGAACACCTTCAGTATAGTGTTAGGTCACCATAGCCTGGAACACCTTCAGTATAGTGTTGGGTCACCATAGCCTGGAACACCTTCAGTATAGTGTTAGGTCACGATAGCCTGGAACACCTTCAGTATAGTGTTGGGTCACCATAGCCTGGAACACCTCCAGTATAGTGTTAGGTCACGATAGCCTGGAACACCTTCAGTATAGTGTTGGGTCACCATAGCCTGGAACACCTCCAGTATAATGTTAGGTCACCATAGCCTGGAACACCTTCAGTATAGTGTTAGGTCACCATAGCCTGGAACACTTCCAGTATAGTGTTGGGTCACCATAGCCTGGAACACTTCCAGTATAGTGTTGGATCACCATAGCCTGGTACACCTTCAGTATAGTGTTGGATCACCATAGCCTGGTACACCTTCAGTATAGTGTTGGATCACCATAGCCTGGTACACCTTCAGTATAGTGTTGGGTCGCCATACCCACCTCTTCCTATACTTCCTTCCTCACTACACTCTCCTGTTGTCTCCCCATTCCTTTTATCTCTCCTTCCTGCCTCGTACCCCCACTTTTTGTATTCTCCCTCTCCCTTGCTCCTCTCTTTCCAAGCAGAAAGGCAACCTTACCGACAAGTTTACAAGCTCCTCCCTTGCTCCTGTAAATAATTTACGACCCAGACCTGCCAGCAGCCTTTGCGTGAATTTTTAACAACCACTTTTCCAGGACGGGGCGGATTTCTGAGGCTCCCTGATTATTCTTTGTCTCTGTAACTTTACTTTTTATAACGATGTTGGAAACTGTGTGTGCAGCTCACCTCCAGCACGGGTCAGCTCCTGCTTGTTCATACCCGGGGCTTGTGGAAGGGCAGGGAACAGCTGCTGTGCTTATCGATAAGGAGTTATGCAAGTTCTTGTAGGATGATATGGTGAACTTTATACATCTATATCTTTATCTATCTATCTATCTATCTCTCTATCTATCTATCTATCTATCTATCTATCTATCTATCTATCTATATATATATATATATATATATATATATATATATATATATATATATATATATATATATATATATATATATATATATATATACCATTTTGTCCATGGGGATATGAAACACGATAAGTTCCCAAGTGCACTTTTGTGTAATGATCGCATCGTTAGGGGAAATACAAGAAAAAAAACGTAACAGTCAGGTGATATACAACTGTATGTGTGTGTGTGAGTGTGTGTGTGTGTGTGTGTGTGTATGTGTGTGTGTGTGTGTGTGTGTGTGTGTGTGTGTGTGTGTGAGTGTGTGTGTGTGTGTGTGTGTGTGTGTGTGTGTGTGTGTGTGTGTTTTGTGTGTGTGTGTGTGCGTGTGTGTGTGTGTGTGTGTGTGTTTGTGTGTGTGTGTGTGTGTTTGTGTGTGTGTGTGTGTGAGTGTGTGTGTGGGTGTATTCGTCAAAATTTCAAGTACTTTAAGGGTATTATACTTCGTCTCACTCCATTGTTCAATACTTCTTATCTTTCCTTCAACCATATCAGGATTTCCTTCTCCCTGTTGTTCAATATCGTTGGTGATATTCCAGTTATTTTCTTTGTCATTTGTCTTTAATGTTGCAATCCCCCTTCCCCCCTGGATGTCATTGCCTTCCCTTCTTACAAATTTAATTTCTTGCATTTACCTTCACGTGCCACATCCCCCGCCCCCAAGTATCCATACCTCGATATTCTTTCGACAGACGTGGGTGTCCAACACCTTACTCTCATACCAAACTAGAATTACTCATTAGATATATATGTATAAAAAACATTCTTTCATAGACACCCACATTTAGATTTTACCCCCTATCCAGTCCCTCATAAAACCATTGAATTTTCAATTCTTTTAGTTAATAGCATCGGTTCTTTTAGTTATAACTTCCAGTCCAGGTTCAATTGTTTGATCTTTGTTCGTAATCATGTATTTCTACACCTACTAACATTACGTGTTCGTCCGTCTTACCTCATCATTCCACAACAATAACCAGCCTCCCACGCTCATTTACAGTCTGATGACAGCTATCTATCCCTTAGTTAGCGTTTTGATTTTCCGCTTTTGAATCTTGATAACCAATAGATATTTCTCAGCTGGCCAGATATGTGCTTTGGTCGGAGGACCCCCCCAACCCCCCCGGTCCCCTCCCTCCCGAGGTCACCAGGTCACAGGCTGTGGGCCTGTACGCCATTCGTCCTCCCTGTGAACATGGAAGTAAGGATAACTAAGAGAGAGAGAGAGAGAGAGAGAGAGAGAGAGAGAGAGAGAGAGAGAGAGAGAGAGAGAGAGAGAGAGAGAGAGAGAGAGAGAGAGAGAGAGAGAGAGAGAGAGAGACAGAACATCACTCATTCTCGCATGCCATATTGTCTATCTCTGGCAGGCAGGCAGGTTGGTCAGCCGCCAGAGCCTTACGTCCCCGCCAGGGTTTCGTCAGAGCCGTGGGAACCCGCACACTCAAAAAGGTCATTTTGCTGTCAATTCAGAGGCGCCTTTCAAGTCGGCGAGATTTTTTTTGACCATCCACAGCATTGGGGAAGTTGCCAGGCAAACATTGTGCCTAAACATTCACCTTTTTACTGAGTCACACAAAATACATTCACAATGAGTATTGAATAGCCTTAGAAACACTAATGATTCTTCTAATTCATCTTACTTATCGTCACAAATGAACCCGACGCATCTAATTCACAGCTAAAGGCGATTCACTAGGCAGATGGGGGAGTGCGCGGTAGCGAAGGATGTAAAGACAGGCGTTAGGTATTGCATCATTGACACGTGTTCCGACCTTACAGTCTCCTTCAAAAGGAAGTGTCAAGAATGAAATTCCCATACACCTGCGTGTGTTTCCTTCGCTAACGTTGCCCCCTGGTTTGCAGTAACCATTACGACAAGTATGGTGTTACAGAGTAAGAATAAGACGAAGAAATTTGTAACCGATTTCCATTTTCATTCGTGCTTTCCTGCTATAGGTCTTAAACACAGGTCTGCGTTATCTGAGAACGAGAAATTCTTCAGCATTTCTTATCTCAGATCTTTATCTATCATCTTCTTATCTCTTCTTTGTATAACTTTATCTGTTGTGCAAAAACTCCTGATACTCTGATAATCTTCGTCAGCCTCACTTGACTAGATGGACAGATTAAGCTGGTTATGTCTGAGGTCTATAACTGTGAGGGAGGGAGGGTGTCTTTCCCCTTCCCTTCCACCTTACCTGCCAGAGTGGAACGTCAGATGAGAGCGGTCACGGTGAAGGCAATCGCCAGATGATTAATCTTAGATGAAAGGAAGAAGAAGAAGAAGAAGATGAGCCAGTGGTGGGTCTCGTGTGGCCTGGGCGGGGTGAGGGTTTGGGAGGCAGAGGTGAAGAGGGGTGCAAAACTGAGAGAGAGAAGAGAGAGAGAGAGAGAGAGAGAGAGAGAGAGAGAGAGAGAGAGAGAGAGAGAGAGAGAGAGAGAGAGAGAGAGAGAGAGAGAGAGAGAGAGAGAGAGAGAGAGAGAGAGGATCACATGAAATAACGTAAATAACAGCAAATAACGCAAATAACAGTAAATGTAAGTGAAATATAAGTGAGTGTCAGTGAAAAAGATCAGCAGTTGTGGGAGATGACACCGCCATACTTGGTAGGTGAGGGTGTGTGAGGGGGGTGAGAGGAACTCTGCAAGAGGGCAAATGCATCGAGGAGAAAAAAAAAAGAAGGAAAGAAGTTGTCAAGGACAGCTGTGCAGGTTGTGGTGGGAGTGGTTGTGAGGGACGAGACTTGAGAAGAAGAAGAAGAAAAAAAAAAGACGGGAGTGGGAAGAAGAAGGGTATGGCCAGGTGGAGGAAGGAAATGAGAAGGGCAACCAGTGAGAGAGTATTTACTTACGAGCAATCACGACCAAAGGGGCCAACTCGGTGGCCCGGTGACTTGGCTGAAAATAGAGATGGCCTGGGCTTAAAGAAAACTGGATGTGGCAAGGATGCGAAACAAAACAAAACCAAAAAAAGAAAAAATCAAGAGAGCAAATTCGTGACTGAAGGGAGTATTAATCTAAAGACCTTTACGGCAATATACTGGATACCTGAAGATGTGTGGCTGAAGATAGTCGGATAAAAAAAAAAAAGAGAAAAACATTGACAGTCAAGACGGTTTGATAAAAGGAACATTCATTCAAGATATATCTTACACACTGTCGTATCAAAACTCAATGTAAACATGAAGTGCTCATTTTGCAACTACTTAGACAATGGCAGAGTCACATGTAAATCTTATTTTTTTTTTCTCTGGAAGCTCTTGTCCATACCCTGCTGAAGGTCGTGGACCCAGAGGGATCATCCTAACCTTCAAGGCAAATATCTAATCTGTCCTCAGACCACATAAGTCATCAGCTTGCGTCTGCCATCATTCGGCACCCACGCGACTCTCCTGTCTCCAACACGACCACTGAATAATCAACTCCTGTCAAAATCCTATTTACAAGCTAATTGCTCCCGAGCTGAACGAGGAAGCGTTTTCCTGTTCTATCTGGACCAAGTCGAGGATATTCAAAATGTAAATGGCTTATTCAGATTTGGTTATTCAGAAGCTACAGAGGTTAATAGTCATTTGTTCTTAAAAGGGAGGGAGGCATGTCTGACTCATGAAGAGGTTAGAGTATATAGTGAAAAGTTGCTCCATCTTTTTCAAGTCTCACACAAACACAACACTTGCATCGTTCTCTTGTTCAGTCCTTTACAGGTGAGCCAAGGTTCCTCTCACCTTTATGTTTGACCCTCTGACCTCCTCTTTATGTGGGTTTCCTTTCTTGCTTTATATACCTTTATTTTTTGTACAGATTGGCTCTGTGTCTGTGTCTTTCATATTATCTTGTTTCTACGATTCTCTGTGGACACGCATAGGACAGTCATACCATCCTCTCTCTCTCTCTCTCTCTCTCTCTCTCTCTCTCTCTCTCTCTCTCTCTCTCTCTCTCTCTCTCTCTCTCTCTCTCTCTCTCTCGTAATATGGGGAAGACTGTTTATAAGAGATCTGACTGTACAATAGGAAGCTGATTTAGATAAAAAAAAAAGTGTCCTTGCCAAGATTCGAGCCTTGGCTTGACTCATTCGATTATTCATTGCTCCACAAGTGCTCAAAAAAGGTATCTATATAATTATAACTGTTTTGTCGCTGCCGTTGAATTGTGGATACCAAAAAAAAAAGAGACCCTGCTGGGATTCGAACCTGGAAACAGCCGATTGTATCATGTGCGTTATCCGTTGCTCCATAGGGTCAAAGCTATTCAAAACGCGACGAGGTATTTATCCTATTTTTTTTGTTTACACTTAACTTTTTACCGCTGCCAGAGTCAGTCAGGATGTGTTTATGGTCGAGCTGATGTGTTGAATATTGGACACTGGAAGGATAGGATAATCATATTTGCCTGTGTGTCTTAGCATTAGTGTTTACATTATCCCTTTGGATTCTTTTATCTTTCATTATATTCACCTGTTAATGGTATCTATCTATCTATCTATCTATCTCCTGCAGAGAGAGAGAGAGAGAGAGAGAGAGAGAGAGAGAGAGAGAGAGAGAGAGAGAGAGAGAGAGAGAGAGAGAGAGAGAGAGAGAGAGAGAGAGAGAGGAATCTAATCAGAGAAAATGGCGAAACAAAATAACTTACGAATCTCCATCTCACAGACGTCACTGGCCATCACGAAACCCACGCATCTCCTTATTCTTTATACCACTTACAAATCTCCTGCGGTGAGCGCTACGCAGTGGCCCTTCCTTTCGGCAAAACCCTGATCACAGAAGCTCTTCTAATCCCTCTTTCACCTTCTTCTTTCTCTCGTTTCTCCGGGTGAGACTATGTAGGTCATACAGTGTAGCTGATGCTGTGTACGGATCTGTGTGAGGAGAGTGTGGGGCAACTGATTAGAAGTGCTCTGTGTCTTCGTTGTGGTGGTGGTGGTGGGGCCACGGGCATGTAGAGTCCTGGGATAGGCTGAAACGATGTTTGTAGTGTTGTAGGGATGGGATGATGTCCAGAGCATGCATATGACAGGTGTGTGTGTGTATGTGTGTGTGTGTGACCTATTTTGTGCTGTGAGGGGAAGGAGTTTCACGTTCATGGTGACCCGAAACTCGCTCAATAATCTTTGCTATCATACATCTTCTTTAATCTATGTACATTGTCTGTATCAACCATGTATCTAGTCATCTAATTCCGTTCATCCACCATTCTTATACTTTAAAAGTATTCTCCTAATTTTCTTAACAAGTTTCTTGCTTAATTCTATGTCCTTTAGTTGCTCTCTCTCCCTGCATCTCCCAAACAACTGTACAATACACTTGTGTGTAAATAAATGAAGAATGGTTTATTGACTTCAGGCAACCATTTGATTGAAAACATACAGCTGAGGAATTAACGTAATTAGAGTTCACAACAGTTACGAGTTAATTACAAAATAGCAAAAGATCAAGGTTGGGCTGAACATTTATCTGAAAATTCATCGTTGTCATTTAGCAGCGAGAGATCTCCATACCATTATCACTGGGGATTATCATAATGTGCGCGACACGCTCGAAAACACTTTTGGAAGATCAGGTTATTCTCATGCTAATTCTCGAACAAATATTACTGGAACAATTCATGTATGATGATCAATCATATCCACTGGACGAGTCGGATAGCTTTTACTTCCTCCAGTTTTTCTCATTGTTATCCTACGGCTCCTATCCACCTCACCCTTCTCCTATTCCTCTTCCTCCCCCCCTCCCCTTCTCCTGTATTACCACTCCTTCAACCTTTCTTCTTTCTCTTATCTTCCTTATCTTCCTCTCGTCACTTGGTCATTGTGTCCTCCCTGCCTGCCTTCCCAAGATGTATAGACTTCCACATGTGCCCACCACATCCCTCGTCCAGCTGCTATCCTCGATTAGTCGTATCTTCCGTCCACCTGTCTATCTTCTCCGTCTACCTTGATAGACAGGCCTGGCGGATGATATGTTACCTGGTTAGGTATCTATAACTGGAGTGTGTGTAGGTGTGTGTGTGTGTGTGTGTGTGTGTGTGTGTGTGTGTGTGTCTGTGTGTGTGTGTGTGTCTGTGTGTGTTTCAGCTAAACACATGACTTCACTGATACTGTGTCTTTCTTGGCCATAAAGATGAATGCCGAGGACGGAAAATCTCAAGACGACATAATCACATCAAGATAGATATTTCGGTGACTAAATGACAGATCATCTTGGTACGAGGGCAACATTCCAAGATAAAAAAAATTTGATTTATATGGAAAAGTCATCCAGAAAGATGAAATATACGATATATATACCACTCTGCTTCCTCAGGAGTGTGTCAATGAACGTTTCGTGTCGTATATTTCAATGCTTTATGAAAACAATAAGTTTAACAAAGTTCAAGAAATACGAAGGGTAAAGTTGAGGAAGACTCGATCTTCTTCAACCTCCGCGAGTGTATTCAGTGACCAGAGCTGCTCACACTGCTCACACAAGGGTACGTGCAGACAAGAAGTGCTGACGTGGCTCCTCTGGTGCCAGCAATGGTGACGAGCTTCCCCTGAAGTTCTAAGCAGTCCAGCACACGAGATATGCCTGGTTATCTACGAAGACAAGCGGTTGACACGTTTGATAATATTCAGACGTCTGTAATGTGTTTCCTCGTCGCTTGTGTGTCGTTATCTGTGCCTGTGGGGGCAGAGGGAGGGAGCTGTACACTCGTGGGGCTTCGCCTCATGATCAAGTTTCCCTCCTCGTATGCATTTTTCTTTTCTCTTCTTTTGCATTTTGCGATTGTGCTGCATTCATTCATTCATTCATTCATTCATTCTTTTTTTTCCTCAGTTCAGCTTGTTAGACGAGTCCAAAACTCGGTTGCTGACGGAAAAGAAAAAAAATATGGATCCTGACGTCCCGATGCACATTGTGCGTCACTTTCAGTCGTGTGCTGTTGTTAAGGATTCTTTCCTTGAATCAAAGACTCTGCTTTCTGTCTTCACGTCGCCATGGCCTCTTGCAGGTTCTTACGTTGTTATCACCGTTTCCTCTTATCATTCCATTCCGTCCTGATACCATTATGACTGCGATAGCTTTGGACCCTTTCCAACATTTCTCTGTGAATCTTCAAAGTGACGGGACCAGACTGTTGCTGAAGAATGTAGTTTAGGTCTGATATAAGTTATGTATAACTTTCTGAACACCCTAGTATCTAGATACGTGCCTAAAGGAGATTCTGATGCTAAGATTTAGGGCGTCTTCCACGGCATCCTTTTCACAGGCTTCTCTGGTGACAGGTTCGACGTGATGCCACAACACAACTCTTGTGGTTGGTTTCCACTGATGTGGTTTTCTCCGTCTGGTCTGCTTACACACCTCTCCCCCACCATATGCAATATTTTGCATTCCCTTCTGCTTTGCGCTTCTCTGTTGATTCTAACATCATCAGCAAGAACAACCTGGTACGAGTATATCTTGTTTGGGAAATTATTTACGAAGATCAGAAGCAGCAATGGTTCCCTAGCACTGAACCCCGAGGGAATCCACTTCTCAGCCTCACTCACCATGACATGTGTGTTGTGTTTCCTCCTTTAAAAGTTCCTGTCAGGCCATTTGAGTAGCCGTTCTCCGACTCCAGCTTGAATGTTTTGCTTCAGCATCAGTCCTCTGTATCAGAGACCTTCTGGCAAGACGAGAGCTTACAATCCACCCGCTCATCCATCTTCTGTAGTATGTTGCTTACACGGTCATGTAAATCGATAGGTTCGTCACCTCAAGATCATCTGACTCTATGGTGTCTCCCACTTAACACCTTCGTTCCTTTTAGGTAGCCTTCTAATTGCTCTCTAATGATCCTGGCCTATGATTCAGGTGACTACGTGCTTCGTTGGCTCTCTTCCATTCTGCTGGAACCTCTCCATCAATTAGGCTGCTTTCACACATCATTACTGATGGTTTAGCAACCGTATGCACGCACTCACTCAGCGCCAGCGGCACGAGACCTTCTGGGCCATCATGGGCTTCGTATGAGTCAAGCTCTTTCATGAACCTCCTCGGTTCTCGTTGATCTACTTCGGTGTTTTCTAAGTTATCTCCTGCTTCCCTGGCTGCCAGCAGTGGCACCTCTCGAGCTACGACTGTAAACACACGTTGAAACTCTGCATTCATCTCCCCAAGCACCTCCTCATCTTTGCAGCTTTCCCTTCTGTGTCCCTCGATATATACTTTAGTCCTCTTCAGTTACATTCTCCCTCTTGACTTGATGTAAGTAACTTCGTTGTTCTTTTAAGTTATCATCGACGTTGCTTTCATACTTCACTTGTTCCTCCCATGTGGTCCTGATGTAGTGATTTCTCGTCCTCTTGCATCGGTCTGATGCAGCTTGACTCCCGTGTTTCCTATATCCCCTCCACAGTTAGCCTCTCTCTCTCTCTTGTTCCCTTGTTTTATTACATCTGTTAGACAACTCCCTCGGATATTTTCTCTCCTCTCCTTCTCACTATCTCATGCGGTTGGCACACACCTCTCTACGTCCTGTTTGTGGGTCTTAAAACAAAATCCGTTAATGCATTGCTCTGTAACCTGGTTATGGAGTTCGTCCTCTCAATCTGTCTGATGGGAGCATGAACTGAAAAATTTGAAGCGAGTGTATGTCTGTGTGTGTGTGTCTGTGTTTGTGATTACTATCTGTGTGTTTAACACTCTTGTTGCCCTGTCTTTGAACCTTGTCCATATGTACCAAGTCTTACCAAGTCTTTACTTCTTTGTGTGTGTGTGTGTATATATACTCAGATATATATAAATATATATATATATATATATATATATATATATATATATATATATATATATATATATATATATATATATATATACATATATATATATATGTATATATATATATATATATATATATATATATATATATATATATATATATATATATATATATATATATATATATATATATATATATATATATATATATATATATATATATATATATATATATATATATATATATATATATATATATATGCATATATATATATATATATATATATATATATATATATATATATATATATATATATATATATATATATATTTTCTTTTTTTTTTCTTATACTATTCGCCATTTCCCGCGTTAGCGAGGTACGTTAAGAACAGAGGACTGAGCCTTTGAGGGAATATCCTCACCTGGCCCCCTTCTCTGTTCCTTCTTTTGAAAAAAAAAAAAAAAAAAGCGAGAGGAGGATTTTCAGCCCCTCGCTCCCTCCACCTTTAGTCGCCTTCTACGACACACAGGAAATACGTGGGAAGTATTCTTTCTCCCCTATCCCCAGGGATAGTATATATATATATATATATGCATATATATATATATATATATATATATATATATATATATATATATATATATATATATATATATATATATATACATATATATATATATATATGTATATATATATATATATATATATATTCCTATGAGTCCACGGGGAAAATGAAACACGAAAAGTTCCCAAGTGCACTTTCGTGTAATAATCACACCATCAGGGGAGACACAAGAGAGGAATATAACAGTCAGTTGATATACATCGAAGAGACGAAGCTAGGACGCCATTTGGTAAACATGTGATTGTCCAAAACATGATGTGATTATTACACGAAAGTGGACTTGGGAACTTTTCGTGTTTCATTTTCCCCGTGGACTCATAGGAATATCTTGATCACGCGCAAAATTGTGATCCTTTCCAACAATATATATATATATATATATATATATATATATATATATATATATATATATATATATATATATATATATATATATATATGTATATATATATATATATATATATATATATATATATATATATATATATATATATATATATATATATATATATATATTTTCTTTTCTTTCAAACTATTCGCCATTTCCCGCATTAGCGAGGTAGCGTTAAGAACAGAGGACTGGGCCTTTGAGGGAATACCCTCACCTGGCCCAATTCTCTGTTCCTTCTTTTGGAAAATTGAAAAAAAAAAAAAAAAAACGAGAGGGGAGGATTTCCAGCCCCCCGCTCCCTCCCCTTTTAGTCGCCTTCTACGACACGCAGGGAATACGTGGGAAGTATTCTTTCTCCCCTATCCCCAGGGAAAATATATATATATATATATATATATATATATATATATATATATATATATATATATATATATATATATATATATATATATATATATATATATATATATATATATATATTGTGTGTAATGAACCATTAATACCGACAAGATGTGAGGTAGCTCTCGTATCGTCCGGCCTGACCGACAGGATGTGAGCTAGCTCTCACATCGTCTGGCCCTTCTGACGCATATATTCGCTTAACCTTGATTTTAAACCATTCAGCTTCCTTGCTTACTCAACAGTCTCTCTTAATGAATTCCGTCTGTCAGTTATTCGATTACGAAGCAAGAATATCTTCCTTCGACCATTCCCCCCCACCCCCACCCCCCCCTCTCTCTCTCTCTCTCTCTTTTTCCTTTTTAAGCTTCGAAATATATTCTCTAGTCCTCCCATCACAGCCTTAAAAGATCTCTCCTTACCTAAATTAGTGACTCTCTTCAGAGTCGTTTGTCATAATGATTAGATTTCCCCCTCAAGCTTTTAGGAGAAGTTACATCAATATTTTCAGCCTTATCTTCGCAACTCGCTGTTACAAAGCATCATTTCAGTTGCACTTGTCTCTTCCCCTTTCCACCGTGTCTTGTGCACTGCTGCAAACTGGATCTCCACAAAGATATACCCAATTCAGATTCAGGTCTTACGTACGTAGTATTATGTTTTATCTTATGTATTCTTTCATATAACTGAACACTGTGGTTAAGTTTACCAATGATTCGTAAACTGATCTTATCGTATTTCATTACTGTATTGATCAGGTAATAAAGTGCTTTGAGTAAGTACCCTTTTGCTCTGTCGCCTAAGACCTCCATCGCAGTTTGAGTTCCACTAAGGTCGTCCTGATCCCTCCTCTCTCTCTCTCTCCTGGTTCATGACGCTCTGATTAAACTCCGTCACCCACGTATCGGCCCTCCACGTTGCCGAGAGCACCTTACAACCCTACAACTGTGTTTCGCAGTCGTTCATATCCCCAGTTTTTTTTTTTTTATTGTTGTCATGGGTCGTCCATCATCCGTACATTTCCCTCGGTGGTATCGTTAAAGAAGGGTTTATAAAAAGCATCGGAATCTCTCTGGTATATTCCTCCAATACCCATCGGACTAATCTACATGATCTCTTGAGATCCATTCTTCTCTCCATTTGCTTCAGCAGCGGAACAATATCTTCTTCAACCTTGTCTTATCCAAGCCACCGTATTCATGCGAAGCTTATGTATTTTCGCCCACAAACTGATTGATATTCATTGTTCACTCCTTCACAATTTCTTCCCTGATTCTGTATTCAGTTTTCCACAGTATCTGTTCTGAAACACCTGGTCTTCAAGCCTTTACCTTTTCCATGATAAACTTATCAAACTTCTCCAGGCCATCTATAATCTCGTTTACATATGATCCCTCATTGTTCCTCTCCTCCTTCTCCTCCTTCCTCAATCTTTACCTGTGAATCCTCATTGTTCTTCTCCTCCTCCTACCCTTCCTCATCTTTACATATGGCTCCTCATTGTTCCTCTCCTCCTCCTCCTCCTCCTCCTACCCTTCCTCATCTTTACATATGGCTCCTCATTGTTCCTCTCCTCCTCCTCCTCCTCCTCCTACCCTTCCTCATCTTTACATATGGCTCCTCATTGTTCCTCTCCTCCTCCTCCTCCTCCTCCTCCTTCCTCATCTCTACATATGATTTGTCATTGCTAATCTCCTCCTCCTCTTCCACCATCCTCATCTTTACATATTCATTTGTAACTTATCTCAACCTTCCACAAGGCTGTGTCCCAGGATGACATCTATAACACTGTCATTAAAAGTCTGTTTCGTTCTGTTTACTCACATTTGTTAAACCATGTGTATGTGTGTGTGTGTGTGTGTGTGTGTGTATGTGTGTGTGTGTGTGTGTGTGTGTGTGTGTGTGTGTGTGTGTAATGATTTACTCACTGGATATATTCTTTTAAACCATGTTGTTTTTGGGAGACATAAAGCAACAAAACCAGGACTAAATAATCACCGAACTACCACACCCTTGTTACCATGCATGAGCAAGGAAGTTCTCACAGGATTATCATGCAATTTATACATGACAGGATCGTCATACATTTAAGCATCACAGGATGATCAATTATACATCTAATACCTCACAGGATTATCATACATTTCATACATCGCACGATTATTGCAAGACCATGATCACCATAGAAGAATTCGAAACGTGAGAAAAAAAGCATGACTCGAGACAACATTTTTGTGGGGAAAAAAGTTAAAAGTTCAGTTAAAAGATCTAGAGTAGGAAAAAACCAGATTCTGAGCAAGGAAAAAAAGATCCGGAGTAAGGAAAAAAGATCCTGAGCAGAAAAAACGATTCGGGAGTAGGACAAAAAAATTCTGAGCAGGGAAAAAAAGATCCGAAGCAGGTAAAAAGACATCCGGATCAGGGGAAAAAGATCCGGATCAGGGAAAAAGGATCTGAATCAGGGAAAGAAGATCTGAATTAGGGGAAAAAGATCCTGAGCAAGGAAAAAAAGATTCCTGAGCAGGGAAAATAAGATCTGAATCACGGGAAAAAATTCCTGAGTAGGGGAAAAAAGATTCTTGATCAGGGAAAAAAGATCATGTGCAGGGAAAAAAAGATCCTGACCAGGGAAAAAAGGATCTACAGCAGGGGAAATAGATCTGGAGGAGGATGACCTAAATTACACAATTGAGACAAACAAAAAAGAAAACTTTCTCAACAAGTCAGGAAAATAGAATTCCTTTCAGAAGATCAAACGAGTCTCAAGGCAGAGGGTAAAGGATAGTTGGTTACCCTGCCTTGGATAAAACATTAAGGCCTAAATGTTGGAAGCCAGAAAAAAAAAAAAAGGAAAAGAAAAAGGAAATAAAAAAAGATGACAAAATGAAACAACCTTGAGTCTTCCTAACAGTCCGGCAGTCACTGAGTGGCCTCACTCCAAGCTTGCCAGTTAGGATGATCAAAAGGTCTGGCACACATGAGAGAACCGGGAAAGAAAAGTTAAGTAATGTAGAACTTTATACCGAGATGTTTGATGCTCATTAAGAAGGAGTGGTCTGCCTTTAGAGAGACCCATGATACGGTTGGTTGAGTCCAAAGTCCTCAGAATGACTCTTGGTTCTGGAAAGGTTAACACAATGGAATATCAGACAGACTGGAATCAAGAACAACAGTGTGGAGATATGGACGTCTTGGTCTAATGATATTCATTACACATTTTATTTTTCTTTATTTTGCTTTGTCGCTGTCTCCCGCGTAGCGAGGTAGCGCAAAGAAACAGACAAAAGAATGGCCCAACCCACCCACATACACATGTATTTACATACACGTCCACACACGCAAATATACATACCTATACATCTCAATGTATGCATGTATATACACACACAGACACATACATATATACACATGTACATAATTCATACTGTCTGCCCTTATTCATTCCCATCGCCACCCCGCCACACATGAAATAACAACCCCCTCCCCCCTCAATGTACGAGGTAGCGCTAGGAAAACACAACAAAGGCCCCATTCGCTCACACTCAGTCTCTAGCTGTCATGTGATAATGCACCGAAACCACAGCTCCCTTTCCACATCCAGGCCCCACAGGCCCCCCATGGTTTACCCCAGACGCTTCACATGCCCTGGTTCAATCATTGACAGCACGTCGACCCCGGTATACCACATCGTTCCAATTCACTCTATTCCTTGCATGCCTTTCACCCTCCTGCATGTTCAGGCCCCGATCACTCAAAATCTTTTTCACTCCATCTTTCCACCTCCAATTTGGTCTCCCACTTCTCGTTCCCTCCATCTGACACATATATCCTCTAGGTCAATCTTTCCTCACTCATTCTCTCCATGTGACCAAACCATTTCAAAACACCCTCTTCTGCTCTCTCAACCACACTCTTTTTATTTCCACACATCTCTCTTACCCTTACATTACTTACTCGATCAAACCAACTCACACCACATATTGTCCTCAAACATCTCATTTCCAGCACATCCACCCTCCTGCGCACAACTCTATCCAGATCCCACGCCTCGCAACCATACAGCATTGTTGGAACCTCTATTCCTTCAAACATACCCATTTTTGCTTTCCGAGATAATGTTCTCGACTTCCAAACATTCTTCAAGGCTCCCAGGATTTTCGCCCCCTCCACCACCCTATGATTCACTTCCGCTTCCATGGTTCCATCCGCTGCCAGATCCACTCCCAGATATCTAAAACACTTTACTTCCTCCAGTTTTTCTCCATTCAAACTTACCTCCCAATTGACTTGACCCTCAACCCTACTGTACCTAATAACCTTGCTCTTATTCACATTTACTCTTAACTTTCTTCTTTCACACACTTTACCAAACTCAGGTCAGGTCACCAGCTTCTGCAGTTTCTCACATGAATCAGCCACCAGCGCTGTATCATCAGCGAACAACAACTGCCTTACTTCCCAAGCTCTCTCATCCACAACAGACTTCATACTGGCCCCTCTTTCCAAAACTCTTGCATTTACCTCCCTAACAACCCCATCCATAAACAAATTAAACAACCATGGAGACATCACAAACCCCTGCCGCAAACCTACATTCACTGAGAACCAATCGCTTTCCTCTCTTCCTACACGTACACATGCCTTACATCCTCGATCAAAACTTTTCACTGCTTCTAACAACTTGCCTCCCACACCATATATTCTTAATACCTTCCACAGAGCATCTCCATCAACTCTATCATATGCCTTCTCCAGATCCATAAATGCTACATACAAATCCATTTGCTTTTCTAAGAATTTCTCACATACATTCTTCAAAGCAAACACCTGATCCACACATCCTCTACCACTTCTGAAACCACACTGCTCTTCCCCAATCTGATGCTCTGTACATGCCTTCACCCTCTCAATCAATATCCTCCCATATGATTTACCAGGAATACTCAACAAACTTATACCTCTGTAATTTGAGCACTCACTCTTATACCCTTTGCCTTTGTACAATGGCACTATGCAAGCATTCCGCCAATCCTCAGGCACCTCACCATCAATCATACATACATTAGATAACCTTACCAACCAGTCAACAACACAGTCACCCCCTTTTTTAATAAATTCCACTGCAGTACCATCCAAACCTGCTGCCTTGCCGGCTTTCATCTTCCGCAAAGCTTTTACTACGTCTTCTCTGTTTACCAAATCATTTTCCCTAACCCTCTCCCCTTGCACACCACCTCGACCAAGACACCCTATATCTGCCACTCTATCATCAAACACATTCTCAAAAAACCTTCAAAATACTCACTCCATCTTCTCATATCACCACTACTTGTTATCACCTCCCCATTAGCCCCCTTCACTGAAGTTCCCATTTGCTCTCTTGTCTTACGCACTTTATTTACCTCCTTCCAAAACATCTTTTTATTCTCCCTGAAATTTAATGATACTCTCTCACCCCAACTCTCATTTGCCCTCTTTTTCACCTCTTGCACCTTTCTCTTTCTTTAATACATCTCCCACTCATTTGCATTTTTCCCTGCAAAAATCGTCCAAATGCCTCTCTCTACTCTTTCACTAATAATCTTACTTCTTCATCCCACCACTCACAACCCTTTCTAATCAACCCACCTCCCACGCTTCTCATGCCACAAGCATCTTTTGCGCAAGCCATCACTGCTTCCCTAAATACATCCCATTCCTCCCCCACTCCCCTTACCTCCTTTGTTCTCACCTTTTTCCTTTCTGTACTCAGTCTCTCCTGGTACTTCCTCACACAAGTCTCCTTCCCAAGCTCACTTACTCTCACCACTCTCTTCACCCCAACATTCTCTCTTCTTTTCTGAAAAACCTCTACAAATCTTCACCTTCGCCTCCACAAGATAATGATCAGACATCCCTCCGGTTGCACCTCTCAGCACATCAACATCCAAAAGTCTCTCTTTCGCGCGCCTATCAATTAACACGTAATCCAATAACGCTCTCTGGCCATCTCTCCTACTTACATACGTATAGTTATGTATATCTCGCTTTTTAAACCAGGTATTCCCAATCACCAGTCCTTTTTCAGGACATAAATCTACAAGCTCTTCACCATTTCCATTTACAACACTGAACACCCCATGCATACCAATTATTCCCTCAACTGACACATTACTCTCCTTTGCATTCAAATCATCCATCACTATAACCCGGTCTTGTGCATCAAAACCACTAACACACTCATTCAGCTGCTCCCAAAACACTTGCCTCTCATGATCTTTCTTTTCATGCCCAGGTGCATATGCACCAATAATCACCCATCTCTCTCCATCAACTTTCCATTTTACGCATATCAATCTAGAATTTACTTTCTTACACTCTATCACATACTCCCACCACTCCTGTTTCAGGAGTAGTGCTACTCCTTCCTTTGCTCTTGTCCTCTCACTAACCCCTGACTTTACTCCCAAGACATTCCCAAACCACTCTTTTCCTTTACCCTTGCGCTTCGTTTCACTCAGAGCCAAAACATCCAGGTTCCTTTCCTCAAACATACTACCTCTTTCTCCTTTTTTCTCATCTTGGTTACATCCACACACATTTAGACACCCCAATCTGAGCCTTCGAGGAGGATGAGCACTCCCCGCGTGACTCCTTCTTCCGTTTCCTCTTTTAGAAAGTTAAAATACAAGGAGGGGAGGGTTTCTAGCCCCCCGCTCCCGTCCCCTTTAGTCGCCTTCTACGACACGTGAGGAATGCGTGGGAAGTATTCTTTCTCTCCTATATGTATATATATATTCATATATATATATATATATATATATATATATATATATATATATATATATATATATATATATATATATATATGTATATATATATATATATATATATATATATATATATATATATATATATATATATATATATATATATATATATATATATTCTTTTCTGTTCTTTCATACTATTCGCCATTTCCCGCGTTAGCAAGGTAGCGTTAAGAACAGAGGACTGGGCCTCTGAGGGAATATCCTCACCTGGCCTCGTTCTCTGTTCCTTCTTTTGGAAAATCAAAAAAAAAATGAGAGGGGAGGATTTCCAGCCCCCCGCTCCCTCCCCTTTTAGTCGCCTTCTACGACACGCAGGGAATACGTGGGAAGTATTCTTTCTCCCCTATCCCCAGGGATAATATATATATATATTTTTTTTTTTTTTTTCATACTTTGTCGCTGTCTCCCGCGTTTGCGAGGTAGCGCAAGGAAACAGACGAAAGAAATGGCCCAACCCCCCCCCCCATACACATGTACATACGTCCACACACGCAAATATACATACCTACACAGCCTTCCTATATATATATATATATATCTTTCTTTTCTTTCTTTCAAACTATTCGCCATTTCCCGCATTAGCGGGGTAGCGTTAAGAACAGAGGACTGGACCTTTGAGGGAATACCCTCACTTGGCCCAATTCTCTATTCCTTCTTTTGGAAAATTAAAAAAAAAACGAGAGGGGAGGATATCCAGCCCCCCGCTCCCTCCCCTTTTAGTCGCCTTCTACGACACGCAGGGAATACGTGGGAAGTATTCTTTCTCCCCTATCCCCAGGGAATATATATATATATATATATATATATATATATATATATATATATATATATATATATATATATATATATATATATATATATATTTGATTATATATACGATGTATTAGATGAAAAAATATCTTGGCATATGTCTGCAGATGAGATTCCTGGATGTGTGTGTGTGAGTGTGTGTGTGTGTGTGTGTGTGTGTGTGTGTGTGTGTGTGTGTGTGTGTGTTTGGCTCAGCGAAAGGAATCCAAGACGATGGTTCACAGATCCAAAAATCTGAAAGAGTTCATACGGCAATTATTCTCGTCAAGATGATAAGGATATGGTTACTGACGAAAGAGTAAATTTTGCCAAATGTACGAAGTTCTCTTGGAGAAAAGTAACCCATGATCATGCAGCGTTTGCTGTGGGCGTCTCGAGTGCACAAACCTTAAAGATCTGTCGCGAGATAAAGTTAAAGAAAACAAATGCGAAACAAGGCGAAATTCTCGTATTGATTCTGGGTCTCCGAGGCAGCCCGAAACGGTCCACAGGCAGCTGAAACTGTCTCAAGGGCAACCTCAGACGTAGCACAGGGAACTGAAAACGGACCCTAGTGAACTTTAGACGGAACCCAGGGAGCTCAAAACAGACCCAGGATGGCCGGAGACTGTTCCCAGGGAGCTGAAACGGACCCCACGGAAGCCTGAGACGGTCCCAAGGAGGCCATAGACGACAGACCCCAGAGCACAAATGGACCCCAAACATTGGGGTTGTTTACCTAGCATCTTTAGTCGAAAATATCGATTCAAGTTGACTACTCTGACATTCATCGCGTTTCCAGGTATTCCATTTTGAGCTGTGCTCCAGACGTCTCCTTTCTCCTAGTTTTTCTGCTCCCGTTGAAAGGAACAAAGGAGGGAGCTGAGCATGAAGCAAATGAAAGAGGTATTTGGAGAGAAAATGGAAGATTATAGCTCGGTTGTATGATACTCAGTGTAGACCAGAGACTGGCGAGTGGCGGACCCATCCTGCAGGGTGTGTTGGGTCAAAGGTTCTTCAGCTCTTACTTCCCAGCTCCTCTCGTCAGGAGGAAGCCAGGCAACGGAGTACGTGAAGAGAGGAAACGGAAGAGCTATTGAAATGCATAGAATCAACAGACGAGCCTCTGGTCTTGGGTTCCTGGTATTGTATATATGTCTTGTTGTGTTGTGTTTGGTGGGGTATTGGGTGATCTGTGAGGCAGTCTGTCAAAGTTTAGAAACGTAGGTAAGGCTTATACGTATTTGGTCCTGGGTATTCCCGGTTGCTAATGGCTACCAGGATATATGTAAACGAATTTACAGAGACGGTGGAACTGTGAATGATAGAGAAAACACGGACAGTCCAGCATGACAGCATGTATCCTAATTACGATACCATCCAAATGATGATTGTTCAAAAAAAAAGAAACTTTTGATGTTTTCAGCGGAAAACGAATGCAGAGTTGTAGCTGATGATATTTTCCTGACTTTAGATTTTCTAACAACATTAATTTTTCAGAATCACTTGATCGCCGTTTCCCGGGATGGTACTGGCAAAAAGTTCCCCATTTATGGTAATCTCGAGTGACAGAAAAACAGGCATAGAATAACAAGAACAAAGAAATCAATCAGAGCTCCGCAGGTGTGTGTAGACCCAACTCTTGGAAGGTTGAAAGGTTACAGAAGATGCAAAGACGAAGGAAGGAAGGAAGGAAGAAGGGAATTGCACAGCATCGCTGATCGAGGAAAGAAAGAGAGAGGTATCATAACGGTTCATCCTCGTGTGACACAGCTAGCAAAAAAAAAAAAAGATATTCTCTTCAGAATCCTGACGATGATATTTGGAATGAAATTTCACATGGATATAGAGACATGTCATTAAAGAACCATTAAGTATTAGACCAACAGATTTTAGGATCTCAGTAATAATATCTAGTTCTCCTCAGTAATAATATCTATCTAGCTCTCCTCAGTAATGATATCTAGTTATCCTCAGTAAGAATATCTATCTAGTTCTCCTCAGTAATGATATTTAGTTCTCCTCAGTAATAATATCTATTTATCCTCAGTAATAATATCTAGTTCTCCTCAGTAATAATATCTATCTAGTTATCCTCAGTAAGAATATCTATCTAGCTCTCCTCAGTAATAATACCCAGCTATGATATCATTGCCTGTGCGACTATATACCTAGATCATCTCTTTCCTTCAAACAACTCAGGTATGCCAACATAACGCTTGGGACGCACCACCACAGCGATAGATAATAATTGTCCCCGGGGCAGCATTCTGTGGCACACGTATTAGTGGCACTTGATGCAAACTCCTCGTAGACTATGCCCTCAGCAGTAGAGGAGCGTCGTGGGTTTTGAGGTTCGGAAATGGTCGGAGCTGAAAGGGTGACGTTCATACATTAACTGCTGAAGTTGACTTTCCATCCAAGTTGGTTTGTAGCCTTGTTATAGTCAGATGGCTATCTCTAAGTATCCCCGAAGATCGGGAGTAAGATCCCTTACTCTAGTGGAGTAAGATCCTTGGCTCTAGCGGAGTAAGATCCCTGGCTCTAGTGGAGTAAGATACCTGGCTTTAGTGGAGTAGGATCCCTGGCTCTAGCGGAGTAAGATCCCCGGCTCTAGTGGAGTAAGATCTCTGGCTCTAGTGGAGTAGGATCCCTGGCTCTAGCGGAGTAAGATCCCTGGCTCTAGTGGAGTAAGATCCCTGGCTCTAGCGGAGTAAGATCCCCGGGTCTAGTGGAGTAAGATCCCTGGCTCTAGTGGAGTAAGATACCTGGGTCTAGTGGAGTAAGATCCTTGGCTCTAGTGGAGTAAGATCCCTGGCTCTAGCGGAGTAAGATACCTGGCTCTAGTGGAGTAAGATCCTTGGCTCTAGTGGAGTAAGATCCCTGGCTCTAGTGGAGTAAGATCCCTGGCTCTAGCGGAGTAAGATACCTGGCTCTAGTGGAGTAAGATCCCTGGCTCTAGTGGAGTAAGATACCTGGCTCTAGTGGAGTAAGATCCTTGGCTCTAGTGGAGTAAGATCCCTGGCTCTAGTGGAGTAAGATCCCTGGCTCTAGTGGAGTAAGATCCCTGGCTCTAGTGGAGTAAGATCCCTGGCTCTAGTGGAGTAAGATCCTTGACTCTAGGGGAGTAAGATCCCTGGCTCTAGTGGAGTAAGATCCCTGGCTCTAGTGGAGTAAGATCCCTGGCTCTAGTGGAGTAAGATCCCTGGCTCTAGTGGAGTAAGATACCTGGCTCTAGTGGAGTAAGATCCCTGGCTCTAGTGGAGTAAGATCCCTGGCTCTAGTGGAGTAAGATCCCTGGCTCTAGTGGAGTAAGATCCCTGGCTCTAGTGGAGTAAGATCCCTGGCTCTAGTGGAGTAAGATCCTTGACTCTAGGGGAGTAAGATCCCTGGCTCTAGTGGAGTAAGATCCCCGGCTCTAGTGGAGTAAGATCCCTGGCTCTAGTGGAGTAAGATACCTGGCTCTAGTGGAGTAAGATCCTTGGCTCTAGTGGAGTAAGATCCCTGGCTCTAGTGGAGTAAGATCCCTGGCTCTAGCGGAGTAAGATACCTGGCTCTAGTGGAGTAAGATCCCTGGCTCTAGTGGAGTAAGATACCTGGCTCTAGTGGAGTAAGATCCTTGGCTCTAGTGGAGTAAGATCCCTGGCTCTAGTGGAGTAAGATCCCTGGCTCTAGTGGAGTAAGATCCCTGGCTCTAGTGGAGTAAGATCCCTGGCTCTAGTGGAGTAAGATCCTTGGCTCTAGTGGAGTAAGATCCCTGGCTCTAGTGGAGTAAGATCCCTGGCTCTAGTGGAGTAAGATCCCTGGCTCTAGTGGAGTAAGATACCTGGCTCTAGTGGAGTAAGATCCTTGGCTCTAGTGGAGTAAGATCCCTGGCTCTAGTGGAGTAAGATCCCTGGCTCTAGTGGAGTAAGATCCCTGGCTCTAGTGGAGTAAGATACCTGGCTCTAGTGGAGTAAGATCCTTGGCTCTAGTGGAGTAAGATCCCTGGCTCTAGTACTGCTCCTAGAGGTATACTGGCAGGTATCCCGGATGATCGGGAGTAAGATCTGTGGCTCCAGTTCTGCTCCTGGAGTGCATACCGCCAGCCACCTGAACCTATATGTCTCATCATCATAAGGAAGATCAAGAGACGACGATCAAGAGACGAAGATCAAGAGACGAAGATTAAGAGACGACGATCAAGAGACGAAGATCAAGAGACGAAGATCAAGAGACGAAGATCAAGAGACGACGATTAAGAGACGAAGATCAAGAGACGACGATCAAGAGACGACGATCAAGAGACGAAGATCAAGAGACGAAGATCAAGAGACGAAGATCAAGAGACGACGATCAAGAGACGAAGATCAAGAGACGACGATCAAGAGACGACGATCAAGAGACGAAGATCAAGAGACGAAGATTAAGAGACGACGATCAAGAGACGACGATCAAGAGACGACGATCAAAAGACGACGATCAAGAGACGACGATCAAGAGACGACGATCAAGAGACGAAGATCAAGAGACGAAGATTAAGAGACGAAGATCAAGAGACGACGATCAAGAGACGACGATCAAGAGACGACGATCAAGAGACGAAGATCAAGAGACGACGATCAAGAGACGAAGATCAAGAGACGAAGATCAAGAGACGACGATCAAGAGACGAAGATCAAGAGACGACGATCAAGAGACGACGATCAAGAGACGACGATCAAGAGACGACGATCAAGAGACGACGATCAAGAGACGACGATCAAGAGACGACGATCAAGAGACGACGATCAAGAGACGACGATCAAGAGACGAAGATCAAGAGACGACGATCAAGAGACGAAGATCAAGAGACGACGATCAAGAGACGACGATCAAGAGACGACGATCAAGAGACGACGATCAAGAGACGACGATCAAGAGACGACGATCAAGAGACGACGATCAAGAGACGAAGATCAAGAGACGACGATCAAGAGACGAAGATCAAGAGACGACGATCAAGAGACGAAGATCAAGAGACGAAGATCGAGAGACGACGATCAAGAGACGACGATCAAGAGACGAAGATCAAGAGACGAAGATCAAGAGACGACGATCAAGAGACGAAGATCAAGAGACGAAGATCAAGAGACGAAGATCAAGAGACGACGATCAAGAGACGAAGATCAAGAGACGACGATCAAGAGACGACGATCAAGAGACGACGATCAAGAGACGAAGATCAAGAGACGAAGATCAAGAGACGAAGATTAAGAGACGAAGATCAAGAGATTTGAATATCCATCGTGACTGAGGACACAAGTCTGGCTGACCTTCTCTCTTCCCTTCACCTATCTGTCAGCAGCCATGCGTGTTATGCAGGTAAAAACTATTCTTCTTTTTACTTTTTCTTGTAGAAAATTTCCATCAGTAAAATCCCATAATGAAACCTCAGCGCTGTTGAGATGAAAGAAGATTGGGCGCCGTGGAATTTCCTCTCCCGATTTACATGTTTCTTCGCTTAAAGATCTGAGGAGAAAATGAATCAGAGTTGAAGCCTTATAATTCAAGAACCCTAACCTGCTCCCCACTCACCCACTCACCCACTCACCCACTCACCCCAAAAAAAAAGGGAGGTAATCTCTCGGCGTAAGAGCCAAGGACGAACTGCAGGGAGGGAGGAAAATGTTTGGGATTTTAACACAAGTGTGTCGAGTTGACTGTATGTTAGAAAACGTATCCAAATATTACATTATGTAGGAAAATGGTTGATTGGTTGACTAAAGTTTTTTTTCTTTTTTTGATGCTAATTAACTGCCAGGGTCGTTAAGTTCGTCATCGTCACGCAACGGAAAAATCTTAAAGACTTTCTTCAGGTGTTAAGGATAATTTTAACGCCACACACACACACACACACGCACACACACACACACACTATATATATATATATATATATATATATATATATATATATATATATATATATATATATATATATATATATTGTATGTAGCATTTATGGATCTGGAGAAGGCATATGATAGAGTTGATAGAGATGCTCTGTGGAAGGTATTAAGAATATATGGTGTGGGAGGCAAGTTGTTAGAAGCAGTGAAAAGTTTTTATCGAGGATGTAAGGCATGTGTACGTGTAGGAAGAGAGGAAAGTGATTGGTTCTCAGTGAATGTAGGTTTGCGGCAGGGGTGTGTGATGTCTCCATGGTTGTTTAATTTGTTTATGGATGGGGTTGTTAGGGAGGTAAAGGCAAGAGTTTTGGAAAGAGGGGCAAGTATGAAGTCTGTTGGGGATGAGAGAGCTTGGGAAGTGAGGCAGTTGTTCGCTGATGATACAGCGCTGGTGGCTGATTCATGTGAGAAACTGCAGAAGCTGGTGACGGAGTTTGATAAAGTGTGTGGAAGAAGAAAGTTAAGAGTAAATGTGAATAAGAGCAAGGTTATTAGGTACAGTAGGGTTGAGGGTCAAGTAAATTGGGAGGTGAGTTTGAATGGAGAAAAACTGGAGGAAGTGAAGTGTTTTAGATATCTGGGAGTGGATCTGGCAGCGGATGGAACCATGGAAGCAGAAGTGGACCATAGGGTGGGGGAGGGGGCGAAAATTCTGGGAGCCTTGAAGAATGTGTGGAAGTCGAGAACATTATCTCGGAAAGCAAAAGTGGGTATGTTTGAAGGAATAGTGGTTCCAACAATGTTGTATGGTTGCGAGGCGTGGGCTATGGATAGAGTTGTGCGCAGGAGGATGGATGTGCTGGAAATGAGATGTCTGAGGACAATGTGTGGTGTGAGGTGGTTTGATCGAGTAAGTAACGTAAGGGTGAGAGAGATGTGTGGAAATAAAAAGAGCGTGGTTGAGAGAGCAGAAGAGGGTGTTTTGAAATGGTTTGGGCACATGGAGAGAATGAGTGAGGAAAGGTTGACCAAGAGGATATATGTGTCGGAGGTGGAGGGAACGAGGAGAAGAGGGAGACCAAATTGGAGGAGGAAAGATGGAGTGAAAAAGATTTTGTGTGATCGGGGCCTGAACTTGCAGGAGGGTGAAAGGAGGGCAAGGAATAGAGTGAATTGGGGCAATGTGGTATACCGGGGTTGACGTGCTGTCAGTGGATTGAATCAAGACATGTGAAGCGTCTGGGGTAAACCATGGAAAGCTGTGTAGGTATGTATATTTGCGTGTGTGGACGTATGTATATACATGTGTATGGGGGGGTTGGGCCATTTCTTTCGTCTGTTTCCTTGCGCTACCTCGCAGACGCGGGAGAGAGCGACAAGGTATAAAAAAAAAAAAAAAAAAAAAATATATATATATATATATATATATATATATATATATATATATATATATATATATATATATATATATATATATATATATAGATAGATAAAGTAGTCCTTTGCTCGGAAGAGACACCTTAAAAGAAGTACTTGTGTTGCCACTGGAACAAGAAGTACCTGCGTTGCCACTGGAACAAATGTATTTGCGTTGCCAATGGAACAAAAAGTACCTTGTTGCCACTGGATCAAATGTATCTGTGTTGCCACTGGAATAAGTGTACCTGTGTTGCTACTGGAACAAGTGTACCTGTGTTACCACTGGAACAATGCACCTGTGTTGCCACTGGAACAAGAAGTACCTGTGTTGCCACTGGAACAAGTGTACCTGTGTTGCTACTGGAACAAGAAGTACCTGTGTTGCCACTGGAACAAGTGTATCTCTGTTGCCACTGGAACAAGAAGAACCTTGTTGCCACTGGAACAAGAACTATCTGTATTGCCACTGGAGCAAGTGCACCTGTGCTGCCACTGGAACAAGTGTACCCGTCTTGCCACTGAAGCTAGTGGCTGAAATAATAATAGAGTCTCTTTATGCTCATAATACACCCGGATATTAATCCATTAAAGCACAGGTCTCCTTGTGGCTTAGCATTAACATGTTATGAGAGGCAATTATTGCGCTTCAAACGTTGGTACAAATTATGGAACACGGGGAAACAAAGGCGGACATGCAGGGCAGGCAAGAGAGCTTTAGAGACACCGCTGGACGGGGGTGAAGCCTTGGCGATGGCAGTGAAAATACTGGATGATAGTGAAGCTGTGACGACGGCAGTGAAACGATGGACGATAGTAAAGTCTTGCTAACAGCTTCGAAATATTGGACGATGGTGTGAAGCTTTGCTAAAAGCAGTGAAATATCGGACGATGGTGAAGCCTTGCTGACAGCAGTGAAATACTGGACGACAGTGCAGTCTTACCAACAAGTAGTGAAACACTGGACGGTAGTAAAACCTCACCGAAGACCAAAGATTCACGCATGACTCGGGTAACTGTTCACAAGTGTCTCAAATGGTGGTTCACGAGTGACTCGAGCAGTGGTTCATGAACCAGCGGGGAGGCTGGGCTGTTCCAGCAGCTCTGACTTTATTGATCTACATCACTGTTAATAGAGGCATCTAGCTCTCAGTAGTCACACCGGTGGGAAGAAGAAGAAGAAGAAGAAGAAGAAGAAGAAGAAGAAGAAGAAGAAGAAGAAGAGGAAGAAGAAGAAGAAGAAGAAGAAGAAGAAGAGGAAGAAGAAGAGGAAGAAGAAGAGGAAGAAGAAGAAGAAGAAGAAGAAGAAGAAGAAGAAGAAGAAGAAGAAGAAGAGGAAGAAGAAGAGGAAGAAGAAGAAGAAGAAGAAGAAGAAGAAGAAGAAGAAGAAGAAGAAGAAGAAGAAGAAGAAGAAGAGGAAGAAGAAGAAGAGGAAGAAGAGGAAGATGAAGAAGAGGAGGAAGAGGAGGAAGAATTGGTATATGTTTATATGTATAGCCTATGTGCATAGGCAGAGTGAAACGCATAATTGAAAACAAGTCAAAATCAAAGTGTAATATCAGTTCATCAAGTCATTTGCTCTTGTATATTGTACCTGACACTTGTACCTTTGCTGAACTGCGTTGGCAAGTTAGATTAGGACCCGTGTCAAAGATCAGATTAGGGGCCCCGTTAGCCAATCAGATTAAAAGGCTTGCATCAACCAACCAGATTAGGATATGTTTCAAGGCAGTCAGGTTAGGGCTTGAGGTCACCAGTGAAGATGAAAGCCCAGGTTAATTTGTTAAAGTGAATTAACCTCTTTTCTCTAAGTAAGTTAGGTCGCATTCTTACCTGGTACATCATTAGGCCCAGGGGTAATTAGTCCCCTGGAGACTAATAACAACCAATCACTTTAGGTCTAAAGGTAATTAGTCACTGAAAGACCAACGGCAGCCAATCAGATTAGGGAAAGTAAACAAGGACTGGTAGAACTCTCCCCAAATCATAGAATATCATAATTATAATAACTAATCAGACGCCTCTTAGCATCAGATGAGGCCAGTCTCCGCCAATCAAGTAAGGGAATGGGGTCCTTAGATCTACATTATCTCACAGGCAAATGCCCCAGCCAGTAGCAATTATCCCTTAATTGGTCATCCAGTTTTTCACGGGAACCGATAGGGTCTCGCGTGTGTGTGTGTGTGTGTGAGAGAGAGAGAGAGAGAGATAGATAAATAGATAGATAGATAGATAGATAGATAGATAGATAGATAGAGAGAGAGAGAGAGAGAGAGAGAGAGAGAGAGAGAGAGAGAGAGAGAGAGAGAGAGAGAGAGAGAGAGAGAGAGAGAGAGAGAGAGAGAGAGAGAGAGTGTGGAAGGAAGGGGGAATTGAAGATGTAATCCGAATGACAGTAAGCAGAGACAAATGATATAAATGTAAACAATGGACTTCATATATATATATATATATATATATATATATATATCATACTTGCCCCTCTTTCCAAAACTCTTGCATTTACCTCCCTAACAACCCCATCCATAAACAAATTAAACAACCATGGAGACATCACACACCCCTGCCGCAAACCTACATTCACTGAGAACCAATCACTTTCCTCTCTTCCTACACGTACACATGCCTTACATCCTCGATAAAAACTTTTCACTGCTTCTAACAACTTTCCTCCCACACCATATATTCTTAATACCTTCCACAGAGCATCTCTATCAACTCTATCATATGCCTTCTCCAGATCCATAAATGCTACATACAAATCCATTTGCTTTTCTAAGTATTTCTCACATACATTCTTCAAAGCAAACACCTGATCCACACATCCTCTACCACTTCTGAAACCACACTGCTCTTCCCCAATCTGATGCTCTGTACATGCCTTCACCCTCTCAGTCAATACCCTCCCATATAATTTACCAGGAATACTCAACAAACTTATACCTCTGTAATTTGAGCACTCACTCTTATCCCCTTTGCCTTTGTACAATGGCACTATGCACTATGAAGTCTGTTGGGGATGAGAGAGCTTGGGAAGTGAGTCAGTTGTTGTTCGCTGATGATACAGCGCTGGTGGCTGATTCATGTGAGAAACTGCAGAAGCTGGTGACTGAGTTTGGTAAAGTGTGTGGAAGAAGAAAGTTAAGAGTAAATGTGAATAAGAGCAAGGTTATTAGGTACAGTAGGGTTGAGGGTCAAGTCAATTGGGAGGTGAGTTTGAATGGAGAAAAACTGGAGGAAGTGAAGTGTTTTAGATATCTGGGAGTGGATCTGGCAGCGGATGGAACCATGGAAGCGGAAGTGGATCATAGGGTGGGGGAGGGGGCGAAAATTCTGGGGGCCTTGAAGAATGTGTGGAAGTCGAGAACATTATCTCGGAGAGCAAAAATGGGTATGTTTGAAGGAATAGTGGTTCCAACAATGTTGTATGGTTGCGAGGCGTGGGCTATGGATAGAGTTGTGCGCAGGAGGATGGATGTGCTGGAAATGAGATGTTTGAGGACAATGTGTGGTGTGAGGTGGTTTGATCGAGTGAGTAACGTAAGGGTAAGAGAGATGTGTGGAAATAAAAAGAGCGTGGTTGAGAGAGCAGAAGAGGGTGTTTTGAAGTGGTTTGGGCACATGGAGAGAATGAGTGAGGAAAGATTGACCAAGAGGATATATGTGTCGGAGGTGGAGGGAACGAGGAGAAGAGGGAGACCAAATTGGAGGTGGAAAGATGGAGTGAAAAAGATTTTGTGTGATCGGGGCCTGAACATGCAGGAGGGTGAAAGGAGGGCAAGGAATAGAGTGAATTGGAGCGATGTGGTATACCGGGGTTGACGTGCTGTCAGTGGATTGAATCAAGGCATGTGAAGCGTCTGGGGTAAACCATGGAAAGCTGTGTAGGTATGTATATTTGCGTGTGTGGACGTATGTATATACATGTGTATGGGGGGGGGGGGGGGCCGTTTATTTCGTCTGTTTCCTTGCGCTACCTCGCAAACGCGGGAGACAGCGACAAAGTATAATAAATAAAAAATAATATATATATATATATATATATATATATATATATATATATATATATATATATATATATATATATATATATATATTCCTGGGGATAGGGGAAAAAGAATATTTCCCACGTATTCCCTGCGTGTCTTAGAAGGCGACTAAAAGGGGACGGAGCGTGGGGCGGTAAATCCTCGACTCTCATTTTCAATTTTCCGAAAAAAGGAACAGAGAAGTGGGCCATGTGAGGATATTCCCTTTAAGTCCAGTTCTCTGTTCTTAGCGCTACCTCGCTAACGCGGGAAATGTTGAATATGTATGATATGTATATATATATATATATATATATATATATATATATATATATATATATATATATATATATATATATATATATATCCCTGGGGATAGGGGAGAAAGAATACTTCCCACGTATTCCCTGCGCGTCGTAGGAGGCGACTAAAAGGGAAGGGAGCAGGGGGGGTTGGAAATCCTCCCCTCTCATTTTTTTTTTTAATTTTCCAAAAGAAGGAACAGAGAGGGGGCCCAGGTGAGGATATTCCCTCAAAGGCCCAGTCCTCTGTTCTCAACGCTACCTCGCTAACGTGGGAAATGGTGAATATATATATATATATATATATATATATATATATATATATATATATATATATATATATATATATATATATATATATATATATATATATATATATATATATTTTTTTTTTTTTTTTTTTTTTCTTATACTTTGTCGCTGTCTCCCGCGTTTGCGAGGTAGCGCAAGGAAACAGACGAAAGAAATGGCCCAACCCCCCCCCATACACATGTATATACATACGTCCACACACGCAAGTATACATACCTACACAGCTTTCCATGGTTTACCCCAGACGCTTCACATGCCTTGATTCAATCCACTGACAGCACGTCAGCCCCGGTATACCACATCGCTCCAATTCACTCTATTCCTTGCCCTCCTTTCACCCTCCTGCATGTTCAGGCCCCGATCACACAAAATCTATATATATATATATATATATATATATATATATATATATATATATATATATATATATATATATATATATATATATCTGGCTAAAACTTCTTTGATGTTTGCTTGAAGCCTCGCTACCAAGGTTCAGTCACGAGCCTGGAAGGATCTGGGTTTGAGAACCCGAGTCTTTCAGTCGCTCTTCACGAAGTCACTCGTGCCGTTGATGGCAGCTGGTGCATCTTAGCGGGAAACGTCTACAAAGGCTCGGGATTTCTCCAGCGATGCTTCCGGCGATCGGCCACAAGGGTTTAATTGACAGGATCAAAGCTGTAGACGGTTTCCCCGGGGCCTCCGCTCCTGCCTGTCTTCACCATATCCATCAAGCCTTCCGCGAGAAGGGAAAGTAGGCCAGTACGACCTCTACTTTGGGACCTTGAGTTTTATCGTGTTCCTCAGGATGTTGGGATCTGTAGCGAAGTCTCCGGGGTGTGTGGAGAACTCCATCGTCGTTTGGTCTGAGCTGGAGAGTTCTTTTATCATCTGGGTATCGAAGGCTTAACCTTTTGCTCTCATCTCGCCGATGGAGGTTGAGATCTCTCGGTCTCTCTCTCTCTCTCTCTCTCTCTCTCTCTCTCTCTCTCTCTCTCTCTCTCTCTCTCTCTCTCAAGCTATGATCAGCTCTGATCTTGTTCCAGGGGACAGGGAGTGGCCCTGTTTTCTTATCACATACTCGTACAGGGAGGCTTTTCACTGGGGCCTATCGCGTTCCAAGAAGATAGGATCTGCCAGTTCTTATTTCCAGAAGACTGGAATAATCCCCACTGGTCTCGTTTCTGTGACCTTCTTAGATATTGTGACCTGCCACCAATTTAGTTCAAGATGGTGAGTTCCGCAAATTCTTTTTTTTTTGTGCTCGATAACGTTACATGGAACGATGAAGATAATCTCTTTTTCGGCCATGGGTCAGGACGTCCAGACTTGCAACGCTCTTATTTCGAACCACTGACGTCTGGTAGAACCATTTCTCACAAGGTCATGTTATGGTGTTATCTTGTTGGTTTTGTTATCAGGTGGCTACTCTCAGTCCTATCGCTCTTGTGATTAAGAACTACGGTAGATATGTTGATGGAGTTTGAAAACCTCTCAGTGTGTTCTTAGAAGCTAGGCACTGCTGTCTCCTTGTATCTGGCGGCTACGAAAGCTGGTTTCTTCTACCTGAGGCTAGGCAATGCCGTCTTTTTGTTCCTTGGGGCTAGGAACTCCCGCCTGCTTGTACTTGGAGCTAGGGAACTGCAGTCACTTTGTATCTGGAGGATAAGAACTGCTGTCACTTCGTACCAAGGGACTAGAAATTCACCTAGTTACTGGTGATAAAATGTACCACTTCCTTCCTGGAAATAGAAACCTGCCGTTGTTTATTCTCGCGGAGAAAGAAACCTACCGATACCATGTTCTGAAAAAGGTAGAAAACTGCACCTACCGTGTTCTCTAGGAGGCAGAAACCTACTTTTATCAAGCTCTCTAGGAAGTAGAAACCTACCATGCTTTCTGGGAGATAGTTACCTGCTGTTACTCTCTTTTCTACGAGGTAGAAACCTGCCATTGCCATGTTCTTTAGAACTTAGAACTACCGTTGACTTGTTTTTCGAAAGTAAGAACTGTTATCACTTGGTGTAAGTTGGGATGTTCTGTGTTCTGTTTCCCTGTGGATAACTGCCGTCACTTTGTTCCTGTGGCTCGTGGTCTGCCCTCACCATGTTCTTGGAGATAAGATCTTCTGTTATCTTGTTACTGGAAGATTAAAAACGAAAACCACATAGATAACGGAGGATAACTATTACTTGCTATCTTGTTCCTGGAGGTGGTGATCTGCCTTCATCTAATACCTCAAGAAATGAGGTTTACCATGAGCCACTCCTTGAGATGCTTCATCAAACTTTGCCATGAATCTGCTCGAGTAAGGACTGCAGTATTCTGATTCGTTCTAGGCCTGAGAGAATAACATGAACTATGCGTTGGAGGTGCACGATGTTGCTATAGTAGGTATAGATGAGAAACCTACAGGGCCTTATAGATTGTACACTGTTGAGCTGGCATGAGTTTCCTTCAAAAGTTTAGGTCTAATGAATCATTGATTTTTCAATACTGTTTCCAGGGATTCAGGATTCTAATGATATTTACTTCTAATGAAGGCACTGATTATATGAGACTAATGATTCTGTAACAATGATATTCAGACTTCAGCTGAAATTTCAGACTTTCACTACTTAGAAATGAACTGTATGATATCCCAGTTAAAGTTGCTGAAAGCAGTGCTATAGATACGTTTAAGAATGGACTTGATAAATAATTCGCCTCAAGTGCACGACTAGCATCATTTGCACCTCCTCAATCATGTCTAAAGTTTCCATGTATTTCCTTCCGATTTTCTGCTTTTAAAACAGTAATCTTAGTTTCTCACATACTTCCTCCACCATAAACAGATTCGAAAGGACCTAGTGGTCCGCTGCTTTTAAATTCCTTTGTATTCTCTGTATTTTTGTATTAAATGTGAAGACTAAACTTTATGTAAGGCAAACATTCCAGAGTAAAAATTTTATGCACCATTTCCCTTCAGGCTTGAGAGGAAAAACAATTACCCAGATTTTAATCTCGTAAGCAAATAGATGATTTTCAAACCACTGGAATTACCCCGTCCCTTATATATATATATATATATATATATATATATATATATATATATATATCTACTTGATCTTTGTCCCGTGTTCTTTGGTGTTTCACTTAATCAATTCTGGAATCTTATAACAGCTTTAAATTCCTTCAACTCTCACCCGGAGAAATGTGCACACGACGGATATTGCAAATAAATATACGAGGGTTTGAGCTCTTTCCGTTCCTCACTTCCGAGAAAGATCGTTGCTTAGAAAGGTATGATACTCTACCTCATGGGGGGGGGGGGGGGGGGGGGGGGACTGTCTATTTTGCCAGAGGCGCACTGAGACCTCGATGGATCAACCATGCAAGAACTAGCCACACGAGAATGGGAGAAAGGGCCTTGAAAAATTCGACGGACGAGACTATATAATGAGCGAAGCAGCGCCGTAGCATGTATGACACGGGAGAACCTACTGGTACCGTACACGACACCAGGATGTTACCACAGCAGCTGTGAAGACGGTAGGTCAGGCATCCGACCCAGGAGTGGCGTCGCTGACAACCCCCAAAGAACTAGTGAGAAAGGAGCACCACTGGGTCACCTTCTATCACGCTGGGTAAACAAGGTGATAAAAGAGAATGAGGTGGTCACTGGATAGGTAAGCGAGAGAGGGTGCTACAATACCAGAGTGACAGAGGCGTTACAGGAGCAAAATGGAGGGAATAGTTCTCCTGCGTGGGCCACCTAAGCACCAGCCTGGAACACACGTTGTCTCTAGCGTGTTTTTCTCCCCCAAACACGATCACATAAACACAGTATCTTTAAACATTAGCGACGTTATGAATGCATGGTGAACACACGGTCCACTCGACAAAGTGAATAACAAATGCAACTCAACGCTCAACGACGTTAAAAAGAAAAAGGAAAAAAAAAAAAAAAAGGGAAATTGTAGTGACTAGCCATCTTGTCTTCCAGATTACGAATGACTTCCAGGAGGAATACCCAGAGGCGAGGCTGAATCACACCTCAGTGTTGAGGGTCAGGTCAAATGGGTTAGTGAGGGGGAAGGAGAGGGGGTTGTCAATACGTAAATGCTTCCTAAAACGATAAATATGACACATGAAGAAGCCCTAGCACACCTTCCCCCATCAGCGAGTCATAACTTCGTGTCTATTAAGGATGAAGGTCTAGTGCCACCCGGGACAACGCCTCCAGCTGGCTGGCTCATTACAAGCTGTGAAATATAAATGAAGTGACATTCCCCTCGTCAACATGCTAAGAGGAAGGATGTAAAAGACTTGCGAATCCTGACGGAAGCGTCAGCGTTCTTGCTTCCTTGCTGTCTGAATTTTCTTGAAGATTTTTGTCCATGTGTGCGGCAGTCTGTCTCTTTATAAAACTGTCGCATTCTATCTCTTTATGTCTCTATTTATGGGCAAATCATTCAGTCTACATATCTTTCACGTAAAAGTATCTTTTCTGTATATTGTTCTATCTACTAAACTTTATCATATATATATATATATATATATATATATATATATATATATATATATATATATATATATATATATATATATATATATATATATATACATATATATATATATATATATATATATATATATATATATATATATATATATATATATATATATATATATGTATGTATATGTGTGTGTGCGTGTGTGTGTGTGTGTGGTTTCGGTGCGTTACACATGTCAGTTACAGAGTGGATGTGAGGGAATGAGGCCATTCATTCGTTTGTTCCTGGCGCTATCTCGCCAACACAGGAAACGGCGAACAAATAAGAAAGAAGAATGATATAAGATCCAACCTTCTATGCCTCCGTTGCTCCGCTTCCCCGAGCGCCCACAAGTCCGGTTCTGCGGAATCTCCCCCAAACACGGCTATCATGACCCATCTCCCCCTCATTCTACCATTGTTGCTCCCCTGCTTCAGGGTGACAACCCATCTCCCGTCACTCCTCCATTGTTGCTTCCCTCCTCCGGGGTAACAACCCACCTACCTCTCTCACTCCACCATTATCAACCTTCCCCGGGAAGTCCTTCCAAATCAAAATCCCTCCCCTCTCATGCCCACCTCTCTCTCTCTCTCTCTCTCTCTCTCTCTCTCTCTCTCTCTCTCTCTCTCTCTCTCTCTCTCCCCCCCAGTCTCCCCTCACTCATTAGTTGACAGGTCATCTCCCCACACTTAAACCAGCCATAACCACGTCACATACCGGGGGTCATGACTCTTCATTCCCTCAACCCTCACTTGCAGAACAATGAACATTTTCACCCGGACTCAGTTAGTTAAGGAGAACATTTCGGGCTAATCAACCTTGCCAGTAGTTTAGCTCCGGGGACGATGAAGGTGAATGATGGTTGCTAATTCACCTTGGGAGCTCGTTCTTGGGATACATCTAGCACCCGAGTGTTTGTGGGACATAACCAGGGCCGACCTAAGTTATGATAAATGACATCCTAGCTCTGGTATTCAGGTCCTTCCTCTGCTATGTTAAATGACGTCCTGAGTTACTAACAAGGTCCATCCTCTGATGAATGTCCTCCTAGTGTATTGAATGGAATCCTAACCCAGTAGCCAGGCCCTTCCTCTGGTATATGAAATGGAATCCTGAGTTAGTAACCAGGTCCTTCCTCTGGTATATTGAATGTCACCCCAGCTCAGTAGTTGCATCCATCCCCCAATATGCTAAATGGCGTCCTGAGTTTGTAACCAGATCCTTCCTCTCGTATATCTAGTAATTGCATCTGTGCTCAGTAAAGATGACTAGATTGATGGCCCCAAACGATGGTCGTATCACAAGACCCTATCATTTGACTGGTTAAAGAAGAGGTGGTGAGATGATTAGTGCCCTCCAGAGACACCAAGCAATGATGGTGCCTCAAGATCTGTCTCCTTGTGGTAGGCAGACGTGAGTCTAGCCTGCCGGGGACGTGGCCCAATCTGTTGTCTGATAGACACAGTCTCCTGTGTGCTGTACATGTGAGGATGACGAAGGAAAGGTGGGGTTCATCAAGCGACTGGCCACCGCAGGTTAGCGAGGTAGTAAAGTGGGAATGAAGAAGAGAGAACTATAAACTCTGGCAGAAAACCTCCTCCAGGAGTAGATCAATATTTACCTGTTTCCAGGAAGGGTGGGTTGTCGGCTGAATGATGCCCATGTGTGGCGCATCATGTGACTCCCTCCCTCCCTCATCACCCCATCACTCCCCAACCTCCTCACTACATCACTCCCTCACTATCTCATTTCGTCACTCCCCCTCTATCTTATTCCATCACTCCCCAACTTCCTAACTTCACCACTCTCCCACTATCTCACCCCATCACTCCTTAACTTCCTCACTCCGTCGCTTCCCCAGTATCTCACTCCATCACTCCTCAACTTCCTCACTCCATCACTCCCTCACTTCCTCAGTCCATCACTCCCTCACTATCTCCAACCTTCACGCCACAGCCATCGCCTGTACCTGTTCATATGGTATGATTCACATTTTCAGCACGACAGTCATTTCTGTTTGTTATCTCCCGTCACGCCTGTGTCGTATTGTGACTCCGTTCTTAGCAGTTCTTGTCACAAGGGTAGGAAGGTCACCGAGCAGTGAGTCAGGCTAAGTGTAGCTGGGAATCTTCAAGAACTCGTCTCAGTGTATCGTATCTACCGAGGAAGAAATGAAGGAAATCTCAATCATAATTTGAATGTCAGGAGCAATATGGATGAGACGACGGTGCTGGCCAACAAAACTTGGGTCCGTCAACAGATATTGAGTGGTTTTTGCAGTAGCGTGTGGCGAGTAGGTGTTCCTAAGTCCTGACCTTGGAGGTGCATCACGCTAGGGAGCATTTCACAACCGTCCCAGAAGTTCCACGCTGCACAAATATTGCTGATGTGGCTTCATCGATTTAGCATCGGGCAAGCGTAAGTGATGGTATTGCTATTCCCCGAGCCATTAGGGGGAGACTTGAAATTAAGTGATATTTCTTTCCGTTTTTATTCAAATAGGATTTATATGTATGAAGTCTCTGTATTGATGAATGTAGCTACTGACGACTTAGCAAAGGATCGAGAGCTAAAGGATCCAGTAGTCATTAGGGGATCGAGAACTAAAGGGATCCAGTATTCAGTAAAGCATCGAGAACCAGGAGAGATCAGATCACTTATCGTACTGCCACAAACCACTAGATACTACCTCATCCTTTACACGATTGCTCTGATGCATTACGTGTAATTCAAATCAATATGCACATCTTGGCTTCTCGTCGGAATTACTTTTTTTCTTTTCCTAACAAAAAACTCTAAACACATTGTTCCTCTCGTCCCTTCGAAGCCGGTAAATGGAAAGTTGGGAGTGACCTTATGGTAGTGTTGATCACACTGACCATCATTACCCCATCGACGAAGTCACCAGCGGCTCTGACATGTTCCGAGGGCTGGCAACTCAGGTCGCTCCAGCCAAGGGGAGGGACCTGAGGTATACAGGCTTCCCTACCAGGGCGGTACCGTGATCCTGAAGAGGGAAGTGCGTGATACTGAGGTCTTGGAGAAGGAGGAGGACACCCATGCTATAAGTAACGAGATCTCTCTGTCTACCTGCAAAATCCAGCATCGCAGGCACCACAAGCGTTGCTTGAGAGAGGTTCATCCCTCACGCTGCGCTGGACATGTATGACAGTGACCTTTGAACTCTGTTCCTGGAGACGTTGAATATAAATGCTGGCTTTGATGACGTCAACGAATGGCCTGGTACGAGTCTCGAGGATGACTTAGCCTGGAGACGAGAGACAGAGGTGCAGGGAACTGTGGCGAATCTTCGACACTTTTACCACACTCATCTGTAAGTTTCGGACACCCTCCACTATCACAAACAGCCTCGGAGGGACCCAGTGGTCTGTTGTTGTTTGAATTTCCTTTTTATTCCTTCGGATTAAGGATGAAGAGGATGTGTTCAAGAGGGAAGTGGCGGAGGGAAAAAAAAAAAGATAATTAACGATGCAAGGGACTGGAGTTCACGAGTTTGAGGAGTTCAAGGAGACTCCAATAGACCGTGAGAGAGTTCTAATGCTTCAGAGATGCTGGGATCACGCAAGGAGCGAGCGTTCTAGGATCAGGTGCATGATGCCAGACACACTAAACTCGTCCAGAGGCTTTTACATAATCTTCTCGTAATTGCGCTGGAGCTGATATTTTAATTTTCATTTGAATTCGGCAATATGGAATGTCTACATTTAGAGTATTTAAACACAGCATTTACGTAAGCTGAAGCATATATAAACACACATACATACATACACACACACACACACACACACACACACACATATATATTTTTATTTATTTTGCTTTGTCGCTGTCTCCCGCATTTGCGAGGTAGCGCAAGGAAACAGAAGAAAGAAATGGCCCAACCCACCCCCATACACATGTATATACACACACGTCCACACACGCAAACATACACACCCATACATCTCAATGTACACATATATATACACACACAGACACATACATATATACCCATGCACACAATTCGCACTGCCTGCCTTTATTCATTCCCATCGCCACCTCGCCACACATGGAATACCATCCCCCTCCCCCCTCATGTGTGCGAGGTAGCGCCTAGGAAAAGATAACAAAGGCCCCATTCGTTCGTACCTAATAACCTTGCTCTTATTCACATTTACTCTTAACTTTCTTCTTTCACACACTTTACCAAACTCAGTCACCAGCTTCTGCAGTTTCTCACATGAATCAGCCACCAGCGCTGTATCATCAGCGAACAACAACTGACTCACTTCCAAGCTCTCTCATCCACAACAGACTTCATACTTGCCCCTCTTTCCAAAACTCTTGCATTCACCTCCCTAACAACCCCATCCATAAACAAATTAAACAACCATGGAGACATCACACACCCCTGCCGCAAACCTACATTCACTGAGAACCAATCACTTTCCTCTCTTCCCACACGTACACATGCCTTACATCCTCGATAAAAACTTTTCACTGCTTCTAACAACTTGCCTCCCGCACCATATATTCTTAAAACCTTCCACAGAGCATCTCTATCAACTCTATCATATGCCTTCTCCAGATCCATAAATGCTACATACAAATCCATTTGCTTTTCTAAGTATTTCTCACATACATTCTTTAAAGCAAACACCTGATCCACACATCCTCTACCACTTCTGAAACCACACTGCTCTTGCCCAATCTGATGCTCTATACATGCCTTCACCCTCTCAATCAATACCCTCCCATATAATTTACCAGGAATACTCAACAGACTTATACCTCTGTAATTTGAGCACTCACTCTTATCCCCTTTGCCTTTGTACAATGGCACTATGCACGCATTCCGCCAATCCTCAGGCACCTCACCATCATTCATACATACATTAAATAACCTTACCAACCAGTCAACAATACAGTCACCCCCTTTTTTAATAAATTCCACTGCAATACCAGCCAAACCTGCTGCCTTGCCGGCTTTCATCTTCCGTAAAGCTTTTACTACCTCTTCTCTATTTACCAAATCATTTTCCCTAACCCTCTCACTTTGCACACCACCTCGACCAAAACACCCTATATCTGCCACACTATCATCAAACACATTCAACAAACCTTCAAAATACTCACTCCATCTCCTTCTCACATCACCACTACTTGTTATCACCTCCCCATTAGCCCCCTTCACTGAAGTTCCCATTTGCTCCCTTGTCTTACGCACTTTATTTACCTCCTTCCAAACATCTTTATGTTCTCCCTGAAATTTAAGTATACTCTCTCACCCCAACTCTCATTTGCCCTCTTTTTCACCTCTTGCACCTTTCTCTTGACCTCTCCCACTCATTTGCATTTTTCCCTGCAAAAATCGTCCAAATGCCTCTCTCTTGTCTTTCTCTAATAATCTTACTTCTTCATCCCACCACTCACTACCTTTTCTAATCAACCCACCTACCACGCTTCTCATGCCACAAGCATCTTTTGCGCAAGCCATCACTGCTTCCCTAAATACATCCCATTCCTCCCCCACTCCCCTTACCTCCTTTGTTCTCACCTTTTTTCATTCTGTACTCAGTCTCTCCTGGTACTTCCTCACACAAGTCTCCTTCCCAAGCTCACTTACTCTCACCACTCTCTTCACCCCAACATTCTCTCTTCTTTTCTGAAAACCCCCACAAACCTTCACCTTCGCCTCCACAAGATAATGATCAGACATTCCTCTAGTTGCACCTCTCAGCACATTAACATCCAAAAGTCTCTCTTTCGTGCGTCTGTCAATTAACACGTAATCCAGTAACGCTCTCTGGCCATCTCTCCTACTTACATACGTATACTTATGTATATCTCGCTTTTTAGACCAGGTATTCCCAATCACCAGTCCTTTTTCAGCACATAAATCTACAAGCTCTTCACCATTTCCATTTACAACACTGAACACTCCATGTATACCAATTGTTCCCTCAACTGCCACATTACTCCCCTTTGCATTCAAATCACCCATCACTATAACCCGGTCTTTTGCATCAAAACCACTAACACACTCATTCAGCTGCTCCCAAAACACTTGCCTCTCATGATCTTTCTTCTCATGCCCAGGTGCATATGCACCAATAATCACCCATCTCTCTCCAACTTTCAGTTTTACCCATATCAACCTAGAATTTACTTTCTTACACTCTATCACTTACTCCCACAACTGATTCAGAGTAGTGCTACTCCTTCCCTTGCTCTTGTCCTCTCACTAACCCCTGACTTTACTCCCAAGACATTCCTAAACTACTCTTCCCCTTTACCCTTGAGCTTCGTTTCACTCAGAGCCAAAACATCCAGGTTCCTTTCCTCAAACATACTCCTTTTTTCACATCTTGGTTACATCCACACACATTTAGACACCCCAATCTGAGCCTTCGAGGAGGATGAGCACTCCTCGCGTGACTCCGTCTGTTTCCTCTTTTAGAAAGTTAAAATACAAGGAGGGGAGGGTTTCTAGCCCCCCCGCTCCCGTCCCCTTTAGTCGCCTTCTACGACACGTGAGAAATGCGTGGGAAGTATTCTTTCTCCCCTATCCCCAGGGATATATATATATATATATATATATATATATATATATATATATATATATATATATATATATATATATATATATATTCATTTATATATATATAATGTCTATTTGTCTTTCCTGCCGTGGTAGCGTCGGGAGCATAAGAACAATGGTCTCATTCGCGCACACAACCATTCTAACTATCATGCATGATGCACCTAAGCCAGACCTTCCCTTACCACAGCCAAGCATCACTGCCCACACAGACTAATGCTGTGGTTTGCGCCGACCGCTTCATAATGCCATGGTTTCGCCTGGTAACATCGAGTCACCACCCGGGACAAGTCACTCCTCATGCAACGGACGGTCTGTCATATTTCAAGATAACAATATTGATATGAATGCTATCATCTCAAAATCATTTATCATCCTTGATTTTAATATTCTTTTTTCTTTGCATCATGTACATCTATGTATTCACTCTGGTTCTGAAGGGGATGTTTTGGTCGAATGGACGACCCACGATTCTGATGTTGGTTTGTGTCAAAGAAGGGATTCACGCTGGGGTCTCGCTGTCTCACAACGCTGGTTCACGTTGAGGGAGTCACTGTATCATTACACTGGTTCATACTGGGACCACGGGATCACGACGAGAGGGTCACTGTATCATGACACTGGTTCACGTTGGGATTTGCTGTATCATGACACGGATTCACGTTGAGGCTTATTATATCACGGTTCACGGCGGGGCTTAGCGTATCATGACTCTGGTTTACGTTGTTTTTCACCGACTTACGTACATGGTTCATATTAGGTTTCCTCTGTCATGACTCTGGTAAGCGTCAGAGATCACTGTATCACGACACTGTTTCACGGTGGGATTTACTGTATCATGAAATTGGTTCACATTTCTCCATCTAGAGTATTTCGTCGATTGTCATCCTGTTCGAGGCAATAAATTGTAGTAGAAGATAGGTGTACGTATTTTAGAATACTAGTTTTGTAACCTTAAGAGATGGACCATGTGTGTAGACGGCTGAGGCAAAGCGCCGCTTATATTTAGGCAATTCGTGAAGAGCTATTAAGACGTGGATCATTGTCCACAGATTACGACACGTTCGTAGTTTAAAGAAGAATTCGAATCTTACTAGTGTCAAGACGGACGTATCCTTATGAGACAGGAGAAGAGTAACTTACGGTAATAACCCTATGACATCAACGCCGCTCACCTGCACTTCAGTGACTGTCAAGTTTCACTCCTTTGGCCTAGGTCACTGTCTCCTCTTTCTGCCTTACTCACAGCTCTGGCGCTGGTATGGCTTTCGTAACTGACAAGTTAAGATATACCAGCTGAATGTCAGATAATCCAGGAATCGAATTATTTGCAGTGATTAAGTTATTTGAAATGAGCTAGGAAATAAAGTATTACTGCTAAGTGTAATGTCATGGATATTTTGCCTATCTTAAAATCATCCTCAGAAGAATATGAGTGTTTTGCATCGTCCAAATGCATCCATCAACAGTTAGTTCCAAACGAGGCAACAAGAAAGCACAGTTGTGGCAGGCAGGCAGGTTTGGGAGTCGGTTGTACACCAGCCACACGACAAGGTTCGATACCAAATATACGACAGGGTTTCGAGTTCTCGTTTCCTTATGCTCTGTCCTACTCATTGTCGCTACGTTTTTTCACGCACGTTAATTATGCAAAATGGGTTCCAATTTCCTTCTTGTGTGGTTGAAATTGCTAAGAGAATTTAGCAGTTCTAAGACATGATTCGCCTCCTGATTTGTGATAGACGGAACAATCTTTTTTCCACATATGTATGAACATCATATACATTATTCCTGGCTTCCCAGTTCTTTCGTTCTGACCCGAGGATAAGCTCCCACATTTTCAAACAGTCTGTTTCTTCATAGATTATGGAATGTTTTTGCAACACAGTATCATTGTTCTGTTTGTGTCAGCACTCGGCCATGCGTTCTTGCTGAAGAATGAAACTTTCCAGTCAGATTTTGATCCCTTTCTCTGATGCTCGAGTGATTTCTGATGCTCTGGAACCGAATTTGACCATCTCTACTTTTTCAATGATATTCTCTATTCCACAGATGATATGAAGTAAGTCTTTGAGTAGCTGATACTCAAAGGATATATATAGAAATAAGCATGCAGCTATCTCTGCTCGGTTATTCCGATCAAAAAAGATACAGTGAATCTTTTTCCCCATCGTTTTACACGGCTCCAGTTGGTAATGAAGAATGAATATCACGGTTGGAATATTCTTCTCAATACATAAGAATATTCGTTGTCTTTCTTTAGCCTGCAGGAAAGTGAGTGGTCACAGTATGCTTGGCAGTCCATTGGCTTGGTTGGGTTATTAACGTTCTTATTAAAGGGTTTTACATAAACCATGGCTTATGGGCCCTCATGGTCATCTTAGCTGATCATCATAACCATCAACACTCGTTGTAGTTGTTTTTCGACTAAGGATAAATCTGAGTCTCTCTTCTGTATTCTTACCCCTATGTACATACATACATATATATGTATATATATATATATATATATATATATATATATATATATATTTTTTTTTTTTTTTTTTATACTTTGTCGCTGTCTCCCGCGTTTGCGAGGTAGCGCAAGGAAACAGACGAAAGAAATGGCCCCCCCCCCCATACACATGTACATACACACGTCCACACACGCAAATATACATACCTACACAGCTTTCCATGGTTTACCCCAGACGCTTCACATGCCTTGCTTCAATCCACTGACAGCACGTCAACCCCTGTATACCACATGACTCCAATTCACTCTATTTCTTGCCCTCCTTTCACCCTCCTGCATGTTCAGGCCCCGATCACACAAAATCTTTTTCACTCCATCTTTCCACCTCCAATTTGGTCTCCCTCTTCCCAAGCTCTCTCATCCCCAACAGACTTCATATTTATTCATTTTCTATTTATTTATTTTACTTTGTCGCTGACTCCCGCGTTTGCGAGGTAGCGCAAGGAAACAGACGAAAGAATGGCCCAACCCACCCACATACACATGTATATACATACATGTCCACACACGCAAATATATAATACCTATACATCTCAACGTATACATATATATACACACACAGACATATACATATATACACATGTACATAATTCATACTGTTTGCCCTTATTCATCCCGTCGCCACCCCGCCGCACATGAAATGAAAACCCCCTCCCCCCGCATGTGCGAGAGGTAGCGCTAGGAAAAGACTACAAAGGCCACATTCGTTCAAACTTAGTCTCTAGCTATCATGTATAATGCACCGAAACCACAGCTCCCTTTCCACATCCAGGCCCCACACAACTTTCCATGGTTTACCCCAGACGCTTCACATGCCCTGGTTCAATCCATTGACAGCACGTAGACCCCGGTATA
>NC_092237.1:16609597-16629597 GCF_036320965.1 Panulirus ornatus
ACATTCTTCAAGGCCCCCAGAATTTTCGCCCCCTCCCCCACCCTATGATCCACTTCCGCTTCCATGGTTCCATCCGCTGCCAGATCCACTCCCAGATATCTAAAACACTTCACTTCCTCCAGTTTTCTCCATTCAAACTCACCACCCAATTGACTTGACCCTCAACCCTACTGTGCCTAATAACCTTGCTCTTATTCACATTTACTCTTAACTTTCTTCTTCCACACACTTTACCAAACTCAGTCACCAGCTTCTGCAGTTTCTCACATGAATCAGCCACCAGCGCTGTATCATCAGCGAACAAGAACTGACTCACTTCCCAAGCTCTCTCATCCACAACAAACTTCATACTTGCCCCTCTTTCCAAAACTCTTGCATTTACCTCCCTAACAACCCCATCCATAAACAAATTAAACAACCATGGAGACATCACACACCCCTGCCGCAAACTTACATTCACTGAGAACCAATCACTTTCCTCTCTTCCTACACGTACACATGCCTTACATCCTCGATAAAAACTTTTCACTGCTTTTAACAACTTTCCTCCCACACCATATATTCTCAATACCTTCCACAGAGCATCTCTATCAACTCTATCATATGCCTTCTCCAGATCCATAAATGCTACATACAAATCCATTTGCTTTTCTAAGTATTTCTCACATACATTCTTCAAAGCAAACACCTGATCCACACATCCTCTACCACTTCTGAAACCACACTGCACTTCCCCAATCTGATGCTCTGTACATGCCTTCACCCTGTCAATCAATACCCTCCCATATAATTTACCAGGAATACTCAACAAACTTATACCTCTGTAATTTGAGCACTCACTCTTATCCCCTTTGCCTTTGTACAATGGCACTATGCACGCATTCCGCCAATCCTCAGGCACCTCACCATGAGTCATACATACATTAAATAACCTTACCAACAAGTCAACAATACAGTCACCCCCTTTTTTAATAAATTCCACTGCAATACCATCCAAACCTGCTGCCTTGCCGGCTTTCATCTTCCGCAAAGCTTTCACTACCTCTTCTCTGTTTACCAAATCATTTTCCCTAACCCTCTCACTTTGCACACCACCTCGACCAAAACACCCTATATCTGCCACTCTATCATCAAACACATTCAACAAACCTTCAAAATACTCACTCCATCTCCTTCTCACATCACCACTACTTGTTATCACCTCCCCATTTGCGCCCTTCACTGAAGTTCCCATTTGCTCCCTTGTCTTACGCACTTTATTTACCTCCTTCCAGAATATCTTTTTATTCTCCCTAAAATTTAATGATACTCTCTCACCCCAACTCTCATTTGCCCTTTTTTTTCACCTCTTGCACCTTTCTCTTGACCTCCTGTCTCTTTCTTTTATACATCTCCCACTCAATTGCATTTTTTCCCTGCAAAAATCGTCCAAATGCCTCTCTCTTCTCTTTCACTAATACTCTTACTTCTTCATCCCACCACTCACTACCCTTTCTAATCAACCCACCTCCCACTCTTCTCATGCCACAAGCATCTTTTGCGCAATCCATCACTGATTCCCTAAATACATCCCATTCCTCCCCCACTCCCCTTACTTCCATTGTTCTCACCTTTTTCCATTCTGTACTCAGTCTCTCCTGGTACTTCCTCACACAGGTCTCCTTCCCAAGCTCACTTACTCTCACCACCCTCTTCACCCCAACATTCACTCTTCTTTTCTGAAAACCCATACAAATCTTCACCTTAGCCTCCACAAGATAATGATCAGACATCCCTCCAGTTGCACCTCTATATATATATATATATATATATATATATATATATATATATATATATATATATATATATATATATATATATATATATATATTCCTATGAGTCCACTGGTAAAATGAAACACGATAAGTTCCCAAGTGCACTTTCGTGTAATAATCACATCATCAGGGGAGACGAGAGAAAATAAGAGTCAGTTGATATACAACGAAGAGACGTAACTAGGACGCCATTTGGTAAACTTATGATTGCCCTAGACAGACAACGAGTGTATCATAAACTTATTATGTGGACAAGAAGGTGGATTGTTTACAAATTTTATCAACAATAAAGTTATTCAAGTTGTAAACAATTCACCTTCTTGTCCACATAACAAGTTTATGATACACTCGTTGTATGTCTTGGGCAATCACATGTATACCAGTGGCGTCCTAGCTTCGTCTCTTCGTTGTATATCAACTGACTGTTATATTTCTCTCTTGTGTCTCCCCTGATGATGTGATTATTACACGAAAGTGCACTTGGGAACTTTTCGTGTTTCATTTTCCCCGTGGACTCATAGGAATATCTTGATCACGCGCAAAATTGTGATCCTTTCCAATATATATATTATTTATTTTTATTTATCTATTTTGCTTTGTCGCTGTCTCCCGCAAGGAAACAGACGAAAGAAATGGCCCAACCCACCCCCATGCACATGTATATACATACACGTCCACACACGCAAATATACATACCTACACAGCTTTCCACGGTCTATATATTTTTTTTTTTTTTTTTATACTTTGTCGCTGTCTCCCGCGTTTGCGAGGTAGCGCAAGGAAACAGACGAAAGAAATGGCCCAACCCCCCTCATACACATGTATATACACACGTCCACACACGCAAATATACATACCTACACAGCTTTCCATGGTTTACCCCAGACGCTTCACATGCCTTGATTCAATCCACTGACAGCACGTCAACCCCGGTATACCACATCGCTCCAATTCACTCTATTCCTTGCCCTCCTTTCACCCTCCTGCATGTTCAGGCCCCGATCACACAAAATCTTTTTCACTCCATCTTTCCACCTCCAATTTGGTCTCCCTCTTCTTCTTGCTCCCTCCACCTCCGACACATATATCCTCTTGGTCAATCTTTCCTCACTCATCCTCTCCATGTGCCCAAACCACTTCAAAACACCCTCTTCTGCTCTCTCAACCACGCTCTTTTTATTTCCACACATCTCTCTTACCCTTACGTTACTCACTCGATCAAACCACCTCACACCACACATTGTCCTCAAACATCTCATTTCCAGCACATCCATCCTCCTGCGCACAACTCTATCCATAGCCCACGCCTCGCAACCATACAACATTGTTAGAACCACTATTCCTTCAAACATACCCATTTTTGCTTTCCGAGATAATGTTCTCGACTTCCACACATTCTTCAAGGCCCCTAGAATTTTCGCCCCCTCCCCCACCCTATGATCCACTTCCGCTTCCATGGTTCCATCCGCTGCCAGATCCACTCCCAGATATCTAAAACACTTCACTTCCTCCAGTTTTTCTCCATTCAAACTCACCTCCCAATTGACTTGACCCTCAACCCTACTGTACCTAATAACCTTGCTCTTATTCACATTTACTCTTAACTTTCTTCTTCCACACACTTTACCAAACTCAGTCACCAGCTTCTGCAGTTTCTCACATGAATCAGCCACCAGCGCTGTATCATCAGCGAACAACAACTGACTCACTTCCCAAGCTCTCTCATCCCCAAAAGACTTCATACTTGCCCCTCTTTCCAAAACTCTTGCATTTACCTCCCTAACAACCCCATCCATAAACAAATTAAACAACCCATCACTATAACCCGGTCTCGTGCATCAAAACCACTAATACACTCATTCAGCTGCTCCCAAAACACTTGCCTCTCATGATCTTTCTTCTCATGCCCAGGTGCATATGCACCAATAATCACCCATCTCTCTCCATCAACTTTCAGTTTTACCCATATTAATCGAGAATCTACTTTCTTACATTCTATCACATACTCCCAGAACTCCTGTTTCAAGAGTACTGCTACTCCTTCCCTTGCTCTTGTCCTCTCACTAACCCCTGACTTTACTCCCAAGACATTCCCAAACCACTCTTCCCCTTTACCCTTGAGCTTCGTTTCACTCAGAGCCAAAACATCCAGGTTCCTTTCCTCAAACATACTACCTATCTCTCCTTTTTTCACATCTTGGTTACATCCACACACATTTAGACACCCCAATCTGAGCCTTCGAGGAGGATGAGCACTCCCGCGCGACTCCTTCTTCTGTTTCCCATTTTAGAAAGTTAAAAAATACAAGGAGGGTTGTATGGTTGCGAGGCGTGGGCTATGGATAGAGTTGTGCGCAGGAGGGTGGATGTGCTGGAAATGAGATGTTTGAGGACAATGTGTGGTGTGAGGTGGTTTGATCGAGTAAGTAACGTAAGGGTAAGAGAGATGTGTGGAAATAAAAAGAGCGTGGTTGAGAGAGCAGAAGAGGGTGTTTTGAAATGGTTGGGCACATGGAGAGAATGAGTGAGGAAAGATTGACCAAGAGGATATATGTGTCGGAGGTGGAGGGAACGAGGAGAAGTGGGAGACCAAATTGGAGGTGGAAAGATGGAGTGAAAAAGATTTTGTGTGATCGGGGCCTGAACATGCAGGAGGGTGAAAGGAGGGCAAGGAATAGAGTGAATTGGATCGATGTGGTATACCGGGGTTGACTTGCTGTCAGTGGATTGAATCAGGACATGTGAAGCGTCTGGGGTAAACCATGGAAAGCTGTGTAGGTATGTATATTTGCGGGTGTGGACGTGTATGTATATACATGCGTATGGGGGTGGGTTGGGCCATTTCTTTCGTCTGTTTCCTTGCGCTACTTCGCAAACGCGAGAGACAGCGGCGAAAAAAAAAGAAATATATATATATATATATATATATATGTATATATATATATATATATATATATATATATATATATGTGTGTGTGTGTGTGTGTGTGTGTGTATATATATATATATATATATATATATATATATATATATATATATATATATATATATATATATATATATATATATATAAATATATACTGTAATTCACCCAAAAAATATGATCTGTTCCACCAACATATTCCCCTGATTTTCGAGGCGTCATGTTCCTTTTGAAGGTGTAAGTGATGGTGAGGCCTTTGATCTGCGTGTGTGGCGCATTATGACGGCCAGTCGATAGCTCCGTATTGATGAAAAATACTCCCGTGAAATCAGGGTCGTCTTTTAGTGTATTAGGTCTCTCTAATGCGCGCTAATCTGGCCTCATGTGCAAGGTTGTCAGCCCAGAGAGAGAGAGAGAGAGAGAGAGAGAGAGAGAGAGAACAGATAACCTGACACTGTCGCTACTGTTGCTGGTGTCACTGCTTCTGCAAGTGCCACTGCTGTTGCTGATGTCACTGCTGCTGCTAGTGCCACTGCTATACCTGCTCCTGTCACTGCTATAGTTGCTACTGCTGCTACTCCTGCCACTGCTATAGCTGCTACGGCTGTTAGTGGTACCTCTATACTACTAATATAGCTGTTACTGCTACTTTTGCTGTACTGTCTGCTCCTACTACTACTGTTATAATTGCCGCTATTCTAGCTGTCCCAGGCACACAGTAGTAAGCTGCCTGAGGATATCTCTTTCTTTGCACCCCGAAAATTTACACACTAAATCTCTCGCTCACATTCAATTAAAAGTTTTCAAGTTACTTTAGTGAGGCAATTTCCCGAGTCAACTCTGAAATGAAACAAAAAACTCTTGGAGGGCTCCAGCCGAGAGAAACTCTGCAAATTACCAGAACGATTTTATTCACTCGGTCTCTTGAAGGCGAGAGCTGCTGAGAGGGAGGAGAGGGAAGGAAAAAAAAAAAAGGAAGGAAATTTCAAGCGTTTGGATTTACGTCCGGAAATGATTACTTGCAAGATTGATTAAGACGTGAGACGGATTTTACAAGTTTGGATTACTCAGGTTCTTCCAGTGAAACCTGATATGGTAGATATATATATATATATATATATATATATATATATATATATATATATATATATACAGGGGAGAAAGAATACTTCCCACGTCTTCCTTGCGTGTCGTAGAAGGCGACTGAAAGGGGAGGGAGCGGGTGGCTGGAAATCCTTCCCTCTCGTTTATAATTTTCCAAAAGAAGGAACAGAGAAGGGGGCCAAGTGAGGATTTTTTTCAAAGGCTCAGTCCTCTGTTCTTATCGCTACCTCGCTAATGCGGGAAATGGCGTGCAGTACGAAATATATATATATATATATATATATATATATATATATATATATATATATATATATATATATATATATATATATGCATATTCACCATTTCCTGCATTAGCGAGGTAGCGCTGAGAACAGAGGACTGAGCCTTAAAGAGAAAATCCTCACTTGTACCTTTTTTCCGTTCCCTCTTTTGGAAATTTAAAAACTTGTGGGGAGGATTTCCAGCCCCCCGCTCCCTCCCCTTTTAGTCGCCTTCTACGACGCGAAGGGAATACGTGGGAAGTATTCTGGAAACGGAGAGCACATATGAGAGAAAGCAATGCATATGTAGCCACCTGGAATCAATCTGAGCTCCCCAGTTGGATGTGCACCTGACACTTGAAATTAAAATGGTTGTACAAATAGGAAAAAAAAAAGAAAGAAGGAGGAGTATTTGGCTGCTTTGCTGTACGAAGAAAGAGGGTATCACTACGGTCCATCCTCGTGTGGTTATTCTCTATAAAGAAACTATGGGTAAAGCTGCAGCTGCAGCAGCGCCAGCTGGTCATTACTAGTACGTTTAAGAGACCACAAGATGTACAGTAGGTACTTGCTGGGAACTGGGAAAAAAATAAATGAGTAACGATACTGGGTTACTGTTCTCTCCCCCTCATGAAAATGTTAAGAAGAATGGCGAATACACCATTCGTATTGGCAGAGCATGAACCCGCAACCCATGTATACGCTACAAACAGCATTAAGTTTAGGTTTAGTTAAAGAAAACGTTTTACATCTATATTAACCTTATCTAAAATACGTACGGGGCGCAGTTTTATGGCGTATAAACGTGCATCACATATAGAGAGAAAGCAGAACAAATCCTCATTATTGATATTAGTTTGATATAAAAAGGGTAAATTTCCATCTTAAAGTCTTTAAGAAGAGGGTAGGTAAAGCCTACTGGACATACCGTCGCTCGTCACATCCTCAACGCTGCTTCCACACCTGTCCTCCTCACACCAAGCAACCCACCCACCCACCCACCTACCTCCTCACTGGAGCTCCAATATCTTCAGAGTCTCTTCACCGAGCTCATCGTGACACCTCCAGGTATTCCTAATCATTCTCTCTCTCTCTCTCTCTCTCTCTCTCTCTCTCTCTCTCTCTCTCTCTCTCTCTCTCTCTCTCTCAGACGATTCTTTTGATACCCGCGTCCCCTGACTTCTCCATCATCTTTGATACAGCGCCTCTTCCTACCCTTCATGTTTGTTCTCTGCCTTCATTAGCCTCACCCTCTCTCGTTTCCATCTCGGAGTGGATCTTACCCAGGTTGTATACTCTCTCTCTCCCTGCCTGCCTGCTTCCCCGAGGGTGTTACCCAATATACCGTCAACCCTTACCTATGCCTCCCCATGGGCGTTACCCACACTGGCCCTCAAGCCCTGTCTGTCCACGGCTTCTGTTGTCAGGGCAGCTGCTGCTCTGAGGAAGGTGGTGTCTGTGTGCCTCGACTGGTATTTGCGAGAGTTCTGTCTCCACTGTCCAACCTTTTCCTTGCCTCCCTCACTCACATGCTTGTCTGACTAGACGTCTTTCAAGTATATATATATATATATATATATATATATATATATATATATATATATATTATTTATTATTTCATTTTGCTTTGTCGCTGTTTCCCGCGTTTGCGAGGTATATATATATATATATATATATATATATATATATATATATATATATATATTTATATATATATATATATATATATATATATATATATATATATATATATATATAAAATCCCTGGGGATAGGGGAGAAAGAATACTCCCCACGTATTCCCTGCGTGTCATAGAAGGCGACTAAAAGGGGAGGGAGCGGGGGATGGAAATCCTCCCCTCTCGTTTATAATTTCCCAAAAGAAGGAACCTAGAAGGGGGCCAGGTGAGGATATTCCCTCAAAGGCCCAGTCCTCTGCTCTTAACGCTACCTCGCTAACGCGGGAAATGGCGAATAGTAGGAATATATATATATATATATATATATATATATATATATATATATATATATATATATATATACTTTTTTTTCCTGGGGATAGGGGAGAAAGAATACTTCCCACGTATTCCCTGCGTGTCGTAGAAGGCGACTAAAAGGGGAGGGAGCGGGGAGCTGGAAATGCCCCCCTCTTGTTTTTTTTTTTTTCTTTTTAATTTTCTAAAAGAAGGAACAGAGAAGGGGGCCAGGTGAGGATATTCCCTCAGAGACCAAGTCCTCTGTTCTTAACGCTACCTTGCTAACGCGGGAAATGGCGAATAGTTTGAAAGAAAAGAAAAGACTTTTTTTCCTACCTTTCCTTTCCCTTCTCTTTCATCTATCCTCCGGCTGTTACTACTGCAACAACAACAACAACAACAGCAACAACAACAACTACTACTACAATTATTGCTACGCTGTCAGCTTTCCCTCATCCCCTTTTCATTTTTTCATCTCGTTTTCTGCCTCTCCCATCGTATGTTGGTCTACGTAAAATACGGAAGATAGCAATGTTCCTTTGTAGTGAGTGACCCCGGATAATACTGGGTTATGAGTGCAATTCTTACTTGTGGAATGCGTTGGGCTTTGAACGTGTTTCGTTTGTGAAGTAGGTTGGGTTATAAGTGTGTTGTTACAGGTGAAGTGAGTTATATTTTGAAGTATTTACAGCTGCTTGTTGTTATCAATATCTTTTCCTTTAGTGTTGTAGTTTAGGTTCATTAGTAATATGTTTCCTGATCATGATATTTGAGACTATGGGACGGAAGGGTTAATGGAACGGAAGAGTATGTGGGATGGAAGAGTTGATGGGATGGAAGAGTTCATAGTGTAACATATATTCCTTCTTCCACAAGGTACTAGGCTTGCCCCTATCACGGAGACTACCACATACGTAATTACTCTAAGCAAACTAACTTAGATGTTTCTCAACACTTCACAGTTTCTCAACGTCCTTTGAATTTCATGTCACTCTCATTCCACGACTTAAGAGGAACAGACTTTCAAATATGGCCGGGAATAGACCAGTTGCAATGTTTCCCCTAAAAGAAAGGACTAAGATGGCTTGATAGGTGTAGTACAGTCATACTCAGAAGCCAGACGCATACCCCACCTAACCCCAGCTACACATATGGTGGTTCTCTCTACCGGTGAGGCGGAGAAGCCAACGTTCCATCATAACAAATGAAGGCGTTGTTGTCGCTATGTATCAGGACTGAATCATAAAAGTTTGAAATGAGATCTATTTGTAGGATTAAATACCACCTGATCGTAACACTGCTTTGTGATGTTGAACGTATAATATAACATAAGGGAAAAAACCAATAACAATCAGTCTGGTCGTATTCGATAAGTAACGGGATCTGGCAGACAAATATGCTTATAACCTTGGTATTGAAACTCCTGTTACACTCACGTTTATTTCCACGATAAACATCCACGCTAATAGCGATTATTACGGAGGAAAATGGCAAACGAGGGGAAACTTACATAATGACCGTCCAACGATCGTTACTAATGATTCATTCCATTCCAGTAGAGTAATTTGGCCCACTGTTTCCAACGATTCTCACCTGACTCTTCACTTACGTAAACTAGGAATTCTTGGTTAATTCATTATTGACGAAGTTCCCCTTGTGTTACGCCACTATTCCTCACTTATAAACCTTGGTGGTAGAGAGAGAGAGAGAGAGAGAGAGAGAGAGAGAGAGAGAGAGAGAGAGAGAGAGAGAGAGAGAGAGAGAGAGAGAGGTCGTGATGTTTCCACAACGCAGAGCTTGACAAGGGTCTGGAGATGGAGCAGCCTCCACAGCAACACAGCAGTGACTGATGGCCAACGATTTTCAACACGACAATTTTCCAGACTGTGAATGTTGTATAGTGATACCAATAACTGTATAAATGTGCTCGAGTATGGTTCTTATATTACCCTAGCACGTTGTACACACACACACACACACACACACACACACACACAGACACGTCTCTACTTAACGTAGGTAATATAAAGAACACACAGTTTATAGACTTCCATAAACAGGGATCGTGGATCTGAATTTGGAGTTAATAGAACTTAAGGACAGGAGAGTCACCTGCGTCTATGGGCAATCTTTGAGCAATATCTACGATGCGTGAGATAAAATTCCATATAGAAATGTAACTAATGATAACTTATAAGCTGTACTGGCAGGAAAATGAACCCTATAATTGTCCCACTTATCTCTCTATCTCTCTCTCTCTCTCTCTCTCTCTCTCTCTCTCTCTCTCTCTCTCTCTCTCTCTCTCTCTCTCTTCTCTCTCTACTCCTCGTTTTCCACACACTTCAGTAACGACCGGCTTACCAGTCCCCAGTCTTGCTCTAGTACATTTCAGATAATAATTTTTTTTCCCTCCACAGTCAACTAATATAGGAAATTAACTTCTTAGGTTATATAACTGTGGCATTACGTTTTACGCACGTGGAAAATGTTTTCGTTGAGCATTTTGATATCATAAAGGCGTATATTTTTTTTCTATTTTCAGGAGTAAACCTAATGGTTATCACAGACCTACACCATTATCATACATTGTAGTACTACTTCCATATCCACTCCTGTTACTTATCAAATGACTATTAAGTAATTGTTGTAAAGTAAGTCCCTGTGGTTTTTAAGTAGCTCATTATAACGTTACACTTAATATCAGTCAAGATGAGGTGTGGTGCGCTGGGTCCTGTAATGACAATGTGTTCCAAGCGTTTATGATTCCCATATGACTCGCATAATACGTAATAGGGAACTCTTATTATGGTGGACATTAGTTTGGATTCTGACCGATAGATGGCATCATGATCTGTGGTGGAGGTCTGTGGGAGGAGAGACGTGACTAATGTGTACACCACCAGAGGAAAAGTAAACGAAGGATCGTCCAAGTCTTAAGAGAAATCTTAAGGGGATGAGAAAGTTAGAGGAGGTCAACACGTGACGATCCTTGATGACATTTGAGGAACGTGCCGGACGCCTCCACTTGAGGCTTGCATGGTATTCACCTCCTCTTCCCTCATAGTCTCCTCACATCCCCAGCCGAGGGAGGGCAAATAGCCTCCAAGTCACGCAATCGGTCTCAAAACAGAGACATTCGTCTTTCTTTTCTCTTTTTTTTCTTAGCCATTTTGCAAGACAATTTTCCGCTGACAAAATACGTGAAGTATTCCGAGAGAAAAGAGAGCCTGAAGGTTCAGTTGAAGCTGAGAAGAAGAGATCAGATCGGAGCGAAAGCCTTTCTTCAGCAAACACCGTTGACATAGCAACTCACCGATGAAAGAAAAAGAAAAAAGGGGAAGTCATTTAAGAACACTCGATGTAAGACAGTGTTGGTGTGGCAGATATCATGTTTTTCGCTGATAGATCCTAACTAACCTTACGTGTCCTCAAGGTTTAGGATTCACCAAAGATTACCATTTGTACTTATCCTTTGGGAAAGAGGGAGATATTCTTGCACCAGAAACTTATTGAAAGGATCGTGAGGTATGGCTTATTTTGGAGGTGACATTGACAAGAAATGGGGACTTGAAGACATGGATGATGTTTCTGAAGATGTAGGAGGGTGACCAGGAAAAATGGCAAACCATCATCTAAACTTCACACATTCGTGACAAGGCGAGCTATGGGTAGTATCCTAAACAAAAACAACAAGAAAAAAAATAAAGTGGTTCACTTTCGTGACAAATGAAATCGTTTTGACCACTTCCTGTGTTTTTGTCAGTCCATTACATGTGTCGTAGACGGAAACGTAATAAAACGAAGGTCTGGTATGATTTGTCCACTGAATGACTGGATGTTGTAGAGCTTCTGGTACCGTGACCAACTGCATTATGCGACACCAAAATCCACGCGAACTTTTTGACCTAATGTAGGAATGATTATCTCAACGATATGGACCTTCGTGGTGTAGCCAAGATCGAACCCGGGACCCCTGTGCAAGAGGCGGGAATGCTAACCGATAGGATATGGCTGTTGGAGGTTTGTATGTTCTATGAAGGTGCGCGTTTCTATGCACTATGTTTGTATTCATATACCTCCGCGTTGTACAGTTAGGTTCGGTAAAATGCTATCTGCTGGCTATGTGCGCCTGTTGGGAAATAACCGGTGTAGACCCCGTTGCTCACCAACGTGAGACGAAGGGTATTCGAGTACACAGTATTCGAATAGTTATTTCCTATTAGCCAGGCCCATAGCCTAGCGGTTAGCATCCCTGCCTCGCGCACAGGGGTCCCGGGTTCTGGCTGTTGGAGGTTTGTATGATATATATATATATATATATATATATATATATATATATATATATATATATATATATATATATATATATATATATATTATAGAACATACAAACCTCCAAACCTACTTTATTCGTATATATACGCATATATATATATATATATATATATATATATATATATATATATATATATATATATATATATATATATATATATATCGTTAATGAGATGTCTTTGATCAGGACCGCAGTTGCTCGTGCTGTTTCAAGTAAAAAAAAAAAAAGAAAGATCATATGTGTCTGATCTCGACCATCTACCGAACTGTAATTATACATGAAGGGGAGACATGAAGAGGAAGGCCCCTTCCAAGCATGCGTATCTGGAAGAAACCTGAGGAGCGTAAAGTTTCCAGCTTGACACGCAATGAAGAACAGGGCTGGCTCATAGTGGCAGGAGGAAGCTCCATGTAAGGGGAATTGAAATATGAAGACCACCTCTGCTAGACCCTGTACCCCTTTCGATGATAGTGAGATGATAGTGATGATAAACTGTGTAGGATGATGATGATGATGGCTAAAGGTGTAGAATGATTTGAAGGATGCGAATGTTGTAGGATGATGATGATGATGGCAAATGGTGTAGGATGATATGAAGGATGCAAATATTGTAGGATGATGATGATGATGGCAAATGGTGTAGGATGATACGAATGATGCGAATATTGTAGGATAATGATGATGGTAAATGGTGCAGGATGATACGAAGGTTCGAATATTGTGGGATGATGATAATGGCAAGTGGTGTAGGATGATGCAAAGGATACGAATATTGTAGGATGATGCTGATGGTGAACTGTGGAGGATGACACTAAAGATAAGCAGTACAGAATCATATCGGTGTTAGATGACGTAGGATGATAGTGATATTAAACGGCTTAGGATAATACTGATGATAACGCGTACATAATCACACTGATGATATACCGCACACGATCATCCTCCGACGACACACTGCGTGGGATGATATTGATGATAAACAATGCAGAATGATACTGATGCAAGACCTTATCAGATGATGATGATAAGAATAGTAGGATGATACTCATGATAAAGGTTTCGCCTCCGAGTCAGTAGACCTTATGTTATCTTTTCATCACCGAATTATCCTTGCGGGAGAGACTGGGTCCAAAGTCTGACGTGTTCTACTCACCGTTGGAAATCTTGTTATGTCTAGCGATCTCTCCTTTTCTTAGAAAAAGTACTTCATCAGTCGTTTTGATTTATATATTTCCGAAAGAATTTTGGCCTTAAAGGAAGAGCTGATGCGAAAATTTCCCTTCCTCAAAGTGACTCTAGTTCAATGTCTATCAATTTAGAAACACCCTAGGACCCCTGTCTAGAAGGGTTCTGGAGTTAACCAGGACCCCTGCCTGGAAGGTCTCTGGTGTTACCCCAAGACCCCTTCCAGGAAGGTCTTTGGTGTTTCCTCAAGACCCCTTCCACGAAGGTCTCTGGTGTTATCCCTGGACTCCTTCCTGGAGGGTCTTTGGTGTTACCCCAGGACTCCTTCCTTGAAGGTCTCTGGTGTTATCCGTGGACTCCCTCTTGGAGGGTCTCTGGTGTTACCCCAGGACTCCTTCCTGGAGGGTCTCTGGTATTATCCCTGGACTCCATCCTGGAAGGGTTGTGGTGTTAACCAGGACCCCTTCCTGGAGGGTCTCTGGTGTTACCCCAGGACTCCGTCCTGGAAGGTCTCTGGTGTTACCCCAGGACTCCTTCCTGGAAGGGTTGTGGTGTTAACTAGGACCCCTTCCTGGAGGGTCTCTGGTGTTACCCCAGGACTCCTTCCTGGAAGGTCTCTGGTGTTACCCCAGGACTCCATCCTGGAAGGGTTGTGGTGTTAACCAGGACCCCATCCTGGAGGGTCTCTGGTGTTACCCAAGGACTCCTTCCTGGAAGGATTGGTGTTAACCCCAGGATCATTTCCTGGAAGGGCTCATAGGTTTAAATCACTTTCTATAATCTGCAGCCCAAAGTTGCGTTACGATCAGTAGCAGGGACAGGACGGTGTCCCTCGAAAGGAGAAGCTCTTGACAAGACTGTACTTTGTTTCGTGAACTGATGATGACGCAACCTCGTTAGAAGGCGGCATTTCACTTGCGGTGTTGTGCAGGGAGAGTCCGGTAACAAATTTCATAGTTTGATGTGAAAAACAGCAGAAAAAAGTAAAGAATTGATGCTTTCCATCAGTACTGTTTAGTTGTTTTGAGGCATTCAGTATTATCAATTATCACAAGTACTTTTTCCCAAGAAATGTTATATGCGGAGCTACCCAGCTGTCTGGAAGAGAGAGAGAGAGAGAGAGAGAGAGAGAGAGAGAGAGAGAGAGAGAGAGAGAGAGAGAGAGAGAGAGAGAATTCTCGTCAGGTGGAGGAGTTTCAGAGGTACCAAGCCGTAGTGGACACATTCTTTTTTATTTTTGGAGAGGTATTTTATTGCACAGCTGAAATCTATTTTGACGGCAGTCGAAACTATTGTCGGCTGTGCTCCTCTGAAGTCCTCCTCTGAAATGGACTGCAGTGGTCTGTGATATTTCTGTAAAACAAAGAAAAAAATATAAAAATTCAATACCGACTCCGATTTAACTGGGAACTATATAGAGAAAATAGAGGCGAAAATGGAAGGAGAGGGAGAGCAGAGTTGCGCTCAGACAAGGGACGTGTTACATAGACGCAAAGGAAGGGAAAAGATTAACCTGACGAGAAGGAGGAGGAGAAGGAGGAGGACAAGGAGGAGGAGGAGGAGGAGGAGGAAGCATCTGCTGAGATTTCGTCCGGAGCGGTAATCGAATGAGGATCGATTTGTTGTCCTCCAGATCTTGTGTGTATGTCTTGTTATTGTCTTCCCCGAGAGAACACGGGGAGGAGGAGGAGGAGGAGGAAGAGCTATTCCTCTTGCTTCAGGAAGCCTTAACTCTTGTCACTTGTATTGATTGCCTCCCCACCACCCCCTGATGGTGCCAGGGAGGGAAGATGGCTTCATTAGATGTGGTAACTAAATCAGCGGGTGTTCCCAGACTCCGCCAGCGAGTGAGAGGAGACGCCTTCGACGACAGCTGCATCACCGTCAGCAGACGGAGAAGAACACAGCGTCTTAGAGGACCTTCCTGCCGCAGAGCTCACTTTGCCCTCACGTGGATCGTAGCCTCAAGGACACATGGAGCACCATGAAAGGTGTCCTGCAGCTGCACAATTAACCAGATGAATAACTCAGTTCGTATAACTTCATCAGGAAATGATCGCAACGATGCAATTCTGGGGGTTAAGATCTGAATAAGATGTAGACATGTATGTCATTCTGAGCTGCTACATGAATATATTGGGAATGATATTGTTGTATGAATGTTATTCAGTCCTTGTTTTTCATCCTGTTCCCTCGATTTATTCATTCTTATATTCTCCATCCCTCCGAAAGCTCCAGTCTCTGTCGAGAGTCTTCGTGGACGCAAGGCTTTATCCAAAAAAATATAGAAAAGGCTACAGAGATATAGAACGAAGGTAAGCAGAGGAAAAATTAAGCTTAAAAATACTGAGGGAAACAAGAGACTTGTCTTTAAAAATGGGGCGGGTTGCAGTTGTTAGGAAAAGCAATGGGTGGAAGGGGAGAGAGAGAGAGAGAGAGAGAGAGAGACGAGAGAGAGAGAGAGAGAGAGAGAAGAGAGAGAGAGAGAGAGGAGAGAGAGACGAGAGAGAGAGAGAGGTCCAAAGGTCGTACCGTCGTGCTCAAAGGTCGTACCGTCGTGCTCAAAGGTCGTACCGTCGTGCTCAAAGGTCGTACCGTCGTGCTCAAAGGTCGTACCGTCGTGCTCAAAGGTCGTACCGTCGTGCTCAAAGGTCGTACCGTCGTGCTCAAAGGTCGTACCGTCGTGCTCAAAGGTCGTACCGTCGTGCTCAAAGGTCGTACCGTCGTGCTCAAAGGTCGTACCGTCGTGCTCAAAGGTCGTACCGTCGTGCTCAAAGGTCGTACCGTCGTGCTCAAAGGTCGTACCGTCGTGCTCAAAGGTCGTACCGTCGTGCTCAAAGGTCGTACCGTCGTGCTCAAAGGTCGTACCGTCGTGCTCAAAGGTCGTACCGTCGTGCTCAAAGGTCGTACCGTCGTGCTCAAAGGTCGTACCGTCGTGCTCAAAGGTCGTACCGTCGTGCTCAAAGGTCGTACCGTCGTGCTCAAAGGTCGTACCGTCGTGCTCAAAGGTCGTACCGTCGTGCTCAAAGGTCGTACCGTCGTGCTCAAAGGTCGTACCGTCGTGCTCAAAGGTCGTACCGTCGTGCTCAAAGGTCGTACCGTCGTGCTCAAAGGTCGTACCGTCGTGCTCAAAGGTCGTACCGTCGTGCTCAAAGGTCGTACCGTCGTGCTCAAAGGTCGTACCGTCGTGCTCAAAGGTCGTACCGTCGTGCTCAAAGGTCGTACCGTCGTGCTCAAAGGTCGTACCGTCGTGCTCAAAGGTCGTACCGTCGTGCTCAAAGGTCGTACCGTCGTGCTCAAAGGTCGTACCGTCGTGCTCAAAGGTCGTACCGTCGTGCTCAAAGGTCGTACCGTCGTGCTCAAAGGTCGTACCGTCGTGCTCAAAGGTCGTACCGTCGTGCTCAAAGGTCGTACCGTCGTGCTCAAAGGTCGTACCGTCGTGCTCAAAGGTCGTACCGTCGTGCTCAAAGGTCGTACCGTCGTGCTCAAAGGTCGTACCGTCGTGCTCAAAGGTCGTACCGTCGTGCTCAAAGGTCGTACCGTCGTGCTCAAAGGTCGTACCGTCGTGCTCAAAGGTCGTACCGTCGTGCTCAAAGGTCGTACCGTCGTGCTCAAAGGTCGTACCGTCGTGCTCAAAGGTCGTACCGTCGTGCTCAAAGGTCGTACCGTCGTGCTCAAAGGTCGTACCGTCGTGCTCAAAGGTCGTACCGTCGTGCTCAAAGGTCGTACCGTCGTGCTCAAAGGTCGTACCGTCGTGCTCAAAGGTCGTACCGTCGTGCTCAAAGGTCGTACCGTCGTGCTCAAAGGTCGTACCGTCGTGCTCAAAGGTCGTACCGTCGTGCTCAAAGGTCGTACCGTCGTGCTCAAAGGTCGTACCGTCGTGCTCAAAGGTCGTACCGTCGTGCTCAAAGGTCGTACCGTCGTGCTCAAAGGTCGTACCGTCGTGCTCAAAGGTCGTACCGTCGTGCTCAAAGGTCGTACCGTCGTGCTCAAAGGTCGTACCGTCGTGCTCAAAGGTCGTACCGTCGTGCTCAAAGGTCGTACCGTCGTGCTCAAAGGTCGTACCGTCGTGCTCAAAGGTCGTACCGTCGTGCTCAAAGGTCGTACCGTCGTGCTCAAAGGTCGTACCGTCGTGCTCAAAGGTCGTACCGTCGTGCTCAAAGGTCGTACCGTCGTGCTCAAAGGTCGTACCGTCGTGCTCAAAGGTCGTACCGTCGTGCTCAAAGGTCGTACCGTCGTGCTCAAAGGTCGTACCGTCGTGCTCAAAGGTCGTACCGTCGTGCTCAAAGGTCGTACCGTCGTGCTCAAAGGTCGTACCGTCGTGCTCAAAGGTCGTACCGTCGTGCTCAAAGGTCGTACCGTCGTGCTCAAAGGTCGTACCGTCGTGCTCAAAGGTCGTACCGTCGTGCTCAAAGGTCGTACCGTCGTGCTCAAAGGTCGTACCGTCGTGCTCAAAGGTCGTACCGTCGTGCTCAAAGGTCGTACCGTCGTGCTCAAAGGTCGTACCGTCGTGCTCAAAGGTCGTACCGTCGTGCTCAAAGGTCGTACCGTCGTGCTCAAAGGTCGTACCGTCGTGCTCAAAGGTCGTACCGTCGTGCTCAAAGGTCGTACCGTCGTGCTCAAAGGTCGTACCGTCGTGCTCAAAGGTCGTACCGTCGTGCTCAAAGGTCGTACCGTCGTGCTCAAAGGTCGTACCGTCGTGCTCAAAGGTCGTACCGTCGTGCTCAAAGGTCGTACCGTCGTGCTCAAAGGTCGTACCGTCGTGCTCAAAGGTCGTACCGTCGTGCTCAAAGGTCGTACCGTCGTGCTCAAAGGTCGTACCGTCGTGCTCAAAGGTCGTACCGTCGTGCTCAAAGGTCGTACCGTCGTGCTCAAAGGTCGTACCGTCGTGCTCAAAGGTCGTACCGTCGTGCTCAAAGGTCGTACCGTCGTGCTCAAAGGTCGTACCGTCGTGCTCAAAGGTCGTACCGTCGTGCTCAAAGGTCGTACCGTCGTGCTCAAAGGTCGTACCGTCGTGCTCAAAGGTCGTACCGTCGTGCTCAAAGGTCGTACCGTCGTGCTCAAAGGTCGTACCGTCGTGCTCAAAGGTCGTACCGTCGTGCTCAAAGGTCGTACCGTCGTGCTCAAAGGTCGTACCGTCGTGCTCAAAGGTCGTACCGTCGTGCTCAAAGGTCGTACCGTCGTGCTCAAAGGTCGTACCGTCGTGCTCAAAGGTCGTACCGTCGTGCTCAAAGGTCGTACCGTCGTGCTCAAAGGTCGTACCGTCGTGCTCAAAGGTCGTACCGTCGTGCTCAAAGGTCGTACCGTCGTGCTCAAAGGTCGTACCGTCGTGCTCAAAGGTCGTACCGTCGTGCTCAAAGGTCGTACCGTCGTGCTCAAAGGTCGTACCGTCGTGCTCAAAGGTCGTACCGTCGTGCTCAAAGGTCGTACCGTCGTGCTCAAAGGTCGTACCGTCGTGCTCAAAGGTCGTACCGTCGTGCTCAAAGGTCGTACCGTCGTGCTCAAAGGTCGTACCGTCGTGCTCAAAGGTCGTACCGTCGTGCTCAAAGGTCGTACCGTCGTGCTCAAAGGTCGTACCGTCGTGCTCAAAGGTCGTACCGTCGTGCTCAAAGGTCGTACCGTCGTGCTCAAAGGTCGTACCGTCGTGCTCAAAGGTCGTACCGTCGTGCTCAAAGGTCGTACCGTCGTGCTCAAAGGTCGTACCGTCGTGCTCAAAGGTCGTACCGTCGTGCTCAAAGGTCGTACCGTCGTGCTCAAAGGTCGTACCGTCGTGCTCAAAGGTCGTACCGTCGTGCTCAAAGGTCGTACCGTCGTGCTCAAAGGTCGTACCGTCGTGCTCAAAGGTCGTACCGTCGTGCTCAAAGGTCGTACCGTCGTGCTCAAAGGTCGTACCGTCGTGCTCAAAGGTCGTACCGTCGTGCTCAAAGGTCGTACCGTCGTGCTCAAAGGTCGTACCGTCGTGCTCAAAGGTCGTACCGTCGTGCTCAAAGGTCGTACCGTCGTGCTCAAAGGTCGTACCGTCGTGCTCAAAGGTCGTACCGTCGTGCTCAAAGGTCGTACCGTCGTGCTCAAAGGTCGTACCGTCGTGCTCAAAGGTCGTACCGTCGTGCTCAAAGGTCGTACCGTCGTGCTCAAAGGTCGTACCGTCGTGCTCAAAGGTCGTACCGTCGTGCTCAAAGGTCGTACCGTCGTGCTCAAAGGTCGTACCGTCGTGCTCAAAGGTCGTACCGTCGTGCTCAAAGGTCGTACCGTCGTGCTCAAAGGTCGTACCGTCGTGCTCAAAGGTCGTACCGTCGTGCTCAAAGGTCGTACCGTCGTGCTCAAAGGTCGTACCGTCGTGCTCAAAGGTCGTACCGTCGTGCTCAAAGGTCGTACCGTCGTGCTCAAAGGTCGTACCGTC
>NC_092237.1:16632097-16694597 GCF_036320965.1 Panulirus ornatus
TTGTCGCTGTCTCCCGCGTTTGCGAGGTAGCGCAAGGAAACAGACGAAAGAAATGGCCCAACCTACCCCCATACACATGTATATACATACGTCCACACACGCAAATATACATACCTACACAGCTTTCCATGGTTTACCCCAAACGCTTCACATGCCCTGATTCAATCCACTGACAGCACGTCAACCCCGGTATACCACATCGATCCAATTCACTCTATTCCTTGCCCTCCTTTCACCCTCCTGCTTGTTCAGGCCCCGATCACACAAAATCTTTTTCACTCCATCTTTCCACCTCCAATTTGGTCTCCCACTTCTCCTCGTTCCCTCCACCTCCGACACATATATCCTCTTGGTCAATCTTTCCTCACTCATTCTCTCCATGTGCCCAAACCATGCCAAAACACCCTCTTCTGCTCTCTCAACCACGCTCTTTTTATTTCCACACATCTCTCTTACCCTTACGTTACTTACTCGATCAAACCACCTCACACCACACATTGTCCTCAAACATCTTATTTCCAGCACATCCATCCTCCTGCGCTCAACTCTATCCATAGCCCACGCCTCGCAACCATACAACATTGTTGGAACCACTATTCCTTCAAACATACCCATTTTTGCTTTCCAAGATAATGTTCTCGACTTCCGCACATTTTTCAAGGCTCCCAGAATTTTCGCCCCCTCCCCCACCCTATGATCCACTTCCGCTTCCATGGTTCCATCCGCTGCGAGATCCACTCCCAGATATCTAAAACCCATTACTTCCTCCAGTTTTTCTCCATTCAAACTTACTTCCCATTTGACTTGACCCTCAACCCTACTGTACCTAATAACCTTGCTCTTATTTACATTTACTCTTAACTCTCTTCTTTCACACACTTTACCAAACTCAGTCACCAGCTTCTGCAGTTTCTCACATGAATCAGCCACCAGCGCTGTATCATCAGCGAACAACAACTGACTCACTTCTCAAGCTCTCTCATCCACAACAACTTCATACTTGCCCCTCTTTCCAAAACTCCTGCATTTACCTCCCTAACATATATATATATATATATATATATAATTCGTTCGAACATGATCTTTATTTCCTTGTGTTTCACTTCTCGTTATAAGTAACAAAACCTTCCGTATCTATTCACCATCGTCATAAAGGGATGTATATCAAACACGGATCTTGCATGACAAAGCAACTCCTAAAAAAAAGAAATATAGAAAACCTGGTAAAATATGGTAAATACAATTGTCATTAGTGCAGATTAGAACGGCCACACGATCCACTGTATTTTATGTCTAGGTTGTACTGTTTTATGATTTTAATTGTGTACTTTTTCTTGTAAAGATAGACTCGGAGGTGTGCACATGGAGTTCTACCCCCTACTTAACCAACATATATCTTGAGACGAGGACGAAGCAGATAATCATAGGCATGTCAGATGCAAAAAGGTTCTCAATCCTTTGCCCACAAAATGATTTCTACGTTCAGCATGATATAGAGACATGAGGAAGCGAGTGACGAGAATCCGAAAAACAAAGCATTTATATGGCCCTTAGCAGGATTCGAACCTTTGGTAACGTAGGTTCTGATCCCACTCGTGACTAGAGAACACTTAAATGCATTTACAGCAAATTAACGACTCCCAGGTGACAGTAGTGTCGGCATATTTAGGCAAACAAGGTGAAAAGCTAAGAAACTCTAGCTCATGGAGGATAAGGAAGTGATAGTCTTTGGTATAAAAGCTAAAAAAATCCAGCTATATAGAAAACATAAGGAAGTGAGAGAGGGGTGACAAATTATCTTAATGAGGATAGAGATGAGATCAAATGTAACAGTTCAAATCAAAACTTACTAATTTACAACGAGACTATGAAAAATACATTGCTACACCTCACTCAGAATCATAGAACAATTGTATTAGATTTGTCTCTTGCTACTTCCACTCCTGTGCTCACGATTTAGTCTTCAAGTAGGGGTAAATACATAAGAATATATAACAAACGAATAAGTACAATGGTAAGGATTACCAAGCAACGTCTGTTTTCCTTACTGTCTCAATGTACGCAACACAAACATTGTCACAGTCTATACTTAATGACATAGTATCATTCTGACGTCCGTGAAAAGAATGGGAAATAATTCTATTGTTTTTTATTTGCATATGTCATGAGTAATGTCAAGTTTGACAGATGAATTGTCCTCGTTGATTCAAACTACAGAAACGTATGTCAGAATCGGCGCATAGTTTTATATTACCATCACATCCTTGTCAGAACATCAATCAAGCATCAAATCATCATTTCAAAGCGAAAATTTAACAAAGGAAAAAGAAATTAAGAAAATACATTTCCTGACGTGAAATGCATTGCTCACAAATACAGTATAGCCATAGTAATATTGAGTGTATACTTTTTGAAAAACAAAAACAGATCCTATCCATGTTGCTAGCCGATCAGATCTTTTCTATATGGGTTCATTTCGCCAGATAGAGATTCTTTCTGTATTCACAGTGACTATAAAACTCCGCATTTTGTTTAATATCAAAATCACAATAGGAGTCTGAGGGTTATACAAAGTAACACTGAATGGTTGTAGATTGTTGTACTTAGACGGGGTCCTTAAGGCTTCATAAGGGGGTAAGGGAACAGTACTTGCTCTGCGAAGAAGAAGAAGAAGAAGAAGAAGAAGAAGAAGAAGAAGAAGAAGAAGAAGAAGAAATGATGAGGAGGAGATAAAGAAGAGGAAAAAAGAACTTGAAAAAGAAGAAGAAGAAGAAGAAAAAGAAGAAGAAGAAGAAGAATTGATGAGGAGAAGATAAAGAAGATGAGAAAAAAGAACATGAAAAAGAAGAAGAAGTAGATGGTAAGAAGAAGAAAGAGAGAAATAAAGCAAAGATTTTGTATGATTTATCCATCAGCCTCGCGTTCATGGACTCCTCCACTGATGAAAGATCTTTAAGGACAGGAACTGGTGACATAGACGGGAGTGTGAGGCAGAGAGTACCCCAAGCACAGAGGCTCAGATGTATCCCAGCGCTAGACAGCATAGATCTATGACTAGGATCCATTGAAGCCATACTGGTGTTGCACCACCAGCTCACTCCTCGTCCACACTCCTATAATATATCTTTATTCCATGTTTCCCCATTCGTCGACGACCCTCCCACTTCCTCTCCCCCCCCTCCCGCCTTTCCTTGGTCCATCTCTCCCATCTCCCACGACATTCTCCCCCTCTCCCACAAGGACCTGTCTGTCTGTCTGTCTGTCTGTCTGTCTGTCTGTCTCTCTCTCTCTCTCTCTCTCTCTCTCTCTCTCTCTCTCTCTCTCTCTCTCTCTCTCTCTCTCTCTCTTTCCCAACAACCTTTCCCACCAGCAGTACTACCATCCCTCCCAGCTCTGACTCTATATTTCCTCTCTTTTTCTTTTTTTTTTATCTTTAATGGCATCTTAGAAACACTCACCGTTTAATGAGACCATTACACGTGGGAAGCCTACAAAAAGCTAGCTAGTCGACTCCGACCCTCCCTGCTCACCGACCAACACCACTAAAGTGCCACTGGCAATTAACTTACCCCAAGTTTTAATTAAGTGACTTGATTACCGCAAGGTCAGCCAGCTAGCTACCTCCCAGATGGGACCAGCTGGTGCTAGCCTGCCTGCCTTGCCTGAATGACTTGCCCTGTGTAATTGTCTCTCTCTCTCCCTCCCTCCCTCCCTCTCTCTCTCTACGGGACGGGTGCCCGGAGACAATGGGGCCAGGGAGACGGTTGCTAGGAGATGATTAATTAGAGACAACGGCAGAAGATATTAGCCGGGATGATACGAAGACACTGATGGAGAAGCAACGTTCTGGAGACAAGACGTGGTTAAGGTGTTACGAGGCAAACGTACATCACAGAGAAGTATGTGTGGCTTGAATTACACTGTGGTATTGTGGGACGATTCCAGTGCCGAGATACCGGACAGCTGTGTTTATCTATATGACTATCTATCCATCTAACTATGTCTATATGTCTGTTTCACAGCGTCTTTATCGATACATGAACGAATGGATGTTTTCTCCCTCTCTCTCTCTCTCTCTCTCTCTCTCTCTCTCTCTCTCTATATATATATATATATATATATATATATATGTATGTATGTATATATGATCCAATGATAGGGAAGAAAGGACGTTATGAGTATGCAAAAATATGTAAAGAGAAGAAAGGAATAAGACCCCAAGTTTTTCCCCTGATTTCCATTTCCTTGTTAAGGAAGAATTTGATCAAATACCAGGCAGGTGACAAAATAACAGGTACAAAATACTAGGTAGGTGATGAAATACCAGGGATAAGATACCAGGGACAAAATACCAGTGACAAATACCAGGTAGGTGATGAAATACTAGGAAGGCGATCAAATACCAGATAGGAGATCAAGTACTAGATAATTGATCAAATACTAGATAAGTGATCAAACGAATAATGAATGCTTAAGAAAAAAAATTATTGATATTTCGAATGATTTGAACGATGAAATCAAATGGAAGCGCTTGCCAGAGTCAAATTCCATGATGAGATATGTACCATGAATAGAATATCTGGAACGAAACAGAACTGAATGATATAAAAACAGAGACCACAAGGCTCAAGTGCAACTGTTGGAGGTGATTTCAAAGTACTTCACCCAGCAGCACTGGTGGAGCCCCTTGACAGAATTTTCAATGGAAACGTGCCCCCCAGCAGCACTGGAGGAGCCCCCGACAGAATTTTCAATGGAAACGTGCCCCCCAGCAGCACTGGAGGAGCCCCCGACAGAATTTTCAATGGAAACGTGCCCCGCAGCAGAGAGTGGAGAACTTAGAAATATACTCACAGTAACGTAGTCTGCAGAGACCATCTTCCTGGATCCTCCCGGGTTTTCCAGTTCTCATGATCTTCTCTTTTGGCTTTTTTTCTCTTTCTTTCTTACGCTCTTCTTCTCCGTACACTGGGATGTTCTCACCTCCTCTGTCTGTCTGTCTGTCTGTCTCTCTTTCTCTCTCTGTCTCTGTCTCTCTCTCTCTCTCTCTCTCTCTCTCTCTCTCTCTCTCTCTCTCTCTCTCTCTCTCTCTTATTCCTCTCCCCCCAAGCACGACACAGCCTCTACATATTCGGAGTTTTCCCCAGACAAATTCCAATGATTGCATTATAGATAGGGCTGCCAGCTTGCTCTGCCAGATGGGGGGTTAATATCAAATGAAGATCTTCTCCCCATCCAATATCCTGAAGAAGAGTGGCTGAGTCGCGGACAATAGTCCTGGAACACGCCCGAAGCCTCGAAGCCCCGGGTTGACTTACGCCTGGTCGAAGCCTTATCATCCCTACTTTCGACACGGCGGTTCGATGCAGCTTCCCTGAAGCCCCAAAGTCTCGGTCTACCTACGCTGGTTTCGAAGCCGTATCGCCCCCCCTCCCCCTTTTACTTTCGAGACAAAGGGGTCGGAACAGCTTTGTTCAGGTGTGTTGGAGACGTTGTTGTCTTATATCACATACTAGACGTTACGGAATATACAAACGATTATATGAATTATTGTTTTTTCTTTGTATCCTGATGTGAATGATCATATTTGTATCCTAATATGAATTATTGTATTTGTATCCTAATATGAATTATTGTATTTGTATCCTAATGTGAATTATTGTATTCGTATCCTAATATGAATTATTGTATTTGTATCCTAATGTGAATTATTGTATTTGTATCCTAATATGAATTATTGTATTTGTATCCTAATGTGAATTATTGTATTTGTATCCTAATATGAATTATTGTATTTGTATCCTAATGTGAATTCCTATATTCTCATATTCAACATTTGTCGCTGGGTATGATCTCTATACGTATGTCGCAGGTTATAACAACAATTTTATAACCCTTTTTGTTATAACAACCCTTACCTCTGTCAACAGAATGAAATGAGATTTTAAAACCCTTTTTGTGATCTTAGTAACTTATGAGTTTGAACTAGGTTTGTGGCCACGTATGGTTCGATAAACAAGTATTCTGCTATGAATGTTTAGTATCTTTTTTTTCTCTATTTTGAAGTATTACAGATACTGGAGTTCAATTTTTTATCTCAAAGGATGGACGAAGTGAAAATTACACCAGTTTAAGTTGAAGTAGTTTACCGATTATTATACTAATTTTACACCTGTTAAGCTTGAATGGAAATATTCACTGCATCTTCGTCTTCGAGGAATATCAAACTGAAATATATTCGAAGATTGTTCTGAATATTTCTCATGCAGCTGTATGAAATACATAAATCTATTAGTGTGCATCTGGAAGACAGACTGTTGAAAATTATATAATTTTCTGACTATCAGTTCTAAGGGAAAATAACTCATCCCAGTTGGGATATTTGAATCATTTTTCCCAAAATTATCTTAACCAACATCACAGCAAAATGAACTGGATTACAAAGACCTTCACAATAATGGCCTTTTTTTTACTTACACACTTAGAAAATCATGTCCTTTTTTTACTTAGAAAATCATGTCCTTGTTTTACTTACTTAGAAAACCATGTCCTTTTTTTACTTACTTAGAAAATCATGCCCTTTTTATCCTTAAAAAATTATGCCCGTTTTTACTTGCAAACTCTAATGGGTTGTTTTCTAATCACAAAGGGATCTAGTGAAGATTGTGGTTAGCTGTCTTACCTCACTGGAATACGCTTCTCCAGGAACGTCCCCCATCACTCCAGCCGTACAGACACAGCTGCCTGGGGCGCTGGGAGTGATGGTGGGCCGGCAAAATGCTTTCAAACTCACAGCCTCGTTCACTCGCTCCCTAGCGACTAGGAAAACGTCCCTGACACACACATAGACACACACACACACACACACACACACACACACACACACACACACACACAAAGATACTTTATCTTTTTTGACATTCATTAGAATGGTCAGAGTATCAGTAACATCTTCTTATCTGTATCTATGGTTTGACATGGTTTAGGTTTCAGAAAATGTGAGGTAAGAATTAGCTGCTCTGATTCAGTGATACGTTTTCTTTATTACTAAGGTACCGCTCCTTCCTGCTAACACAATGTTGCTCCTCCTTCATGCTAACACAATGTCCCTCCTCCTTCATGGTGACATGATGTTGCTCCTCCTTTATGCTAACACAACGTCCCTCCTCCTTCATGCTGACATGATGTTCTTCCTCCTTCATGCTAACACAATGTCCCTCCTCCTTCATGCTAATACACAACGTTCCTCCTCCTTCATGCTGACATGATGTTCCTCCTCCTTCATGCTAACACAACGTCCCTCCTCCTTCATGCTAACACAATGTCCCTCCTCCTTCATGCTGACATGATGTTCCTCCTTCATGCTAACACAACGTCCCTCCTCCTTCATGCTAACACAACGTCCCTTCTCCTTCATGCTGATATGATGTCCCTCCTCCTTCATGCTAACACAATGTCCCTACTCCTTCATGCTGACATGATGTTCCTCCTCCTTCATGCTAACACAACGTCACTCCTCCTTCATGCTGACATGATGTTCCTCCTCCTTCATGCTAACACAATGTCCCTCCTCCTTCATGCTGACATGATGTTCCTCCTCCTTCATGCTAACACAACGTCCCTCCTCCTTCATGCTGACATGATGTTCCTCCTCCTTCATGCTAACACAACGTCCCTCCTCCTTCATGCTAACACAACGTCCCTCCTTTATGCTGACATGATGTTCCTCCCCCTTCATGCTAACACAATGTTCCTCCTCCTTCATGCAAACACAACGTCCCTCCTCCTTCATGCTAACACAACGTCCCTCCTCCTTCATGCTGACATGATGTCCCTCCTCCTTCATGCTAACACAATGTCCCTCCTCCTTCATGCTGACATGATGTCCCTCCTCCTTCATGCTAACACAACGTCCCTCCTCCTTCATGCTGACATGATGTTGCTCCTCCTTCATGCTAACACAACGTCCCTCCTGCTTCATGCTGACATGATGTTCCTCCTCCTTCATGCTAACACAACGTCCCTCCTGCTTCATGCTGACATGATGTTCCTCCTCCTTCATGCTAACACAACGTTCCTCCTCCTTCATGCTAACACAACGTCCCTCCTCCTTCATGCTAATACACAACGTTCCTCCTTCTTCATGCAAACACAACGTCCCTCCTCCTTCATGCTAACACAACGTCCCTCCTCCTTCATGCTGACATGATGTTGCTCCTCCTTCATGCTAACACAACGTTCCTCCTCCTTCATGCTAACACAACGTCCCTCCTCCTTCATTCTGACATGTTGCTCCTCCTTCATGCTAACACAATGTCCCTCCTCCTTCATGCTGACATGATGTTGCACCTCCTTCATGCTAACACAACGTTCCTCCTCCTTCATGCTAACACAACGTCCCTCCTCCTTCATTCTGACATGTTGCTCCTCCTTCATGCTAACACAATGTCCCTCCTCCTTCATGCTGACATGATGTTGCTCCTCCTTCATGCTAACACAACGTTCCTCCTCCTTCATGCTAACACAACGTTCCTCCTCCTTCATTCTGACATGTTGCTCCTCCTTCATGCTAACACAATGTCCCTCCTCCTTCATGCTGACATGATGTTCCTCCACCTTCATGCTAACACAATGTCCCTCCTCCTTCATGCTAACATGATGTTCCTCCTCCTTCATGCTAACATGATGTTCCTCCTCTTTTTTCATACTGACACCAAATTCCCCTCCTTCATGTTAGCACCATGTTCCTCCCCACACCCCCCTGCACGATGTTCCTGTCATGACGTATGTGCCTGCAGATGGCGCCACACTCGACACTCCGCACTAACTGGTATTTCATCCTCGCTCGCTCCAGCCTCACACAGAAATATTGCCTATAATTCACGAGGGCGGCCGTTGGGTGGTGGCGCTGGCGGCTCTGCTGCTGCTCCTACTACTACTTCAGCAGATGACGCAGTGGTGTTTTCTAACACCCCCCCTCTCTCTCTCTCTCTCTCTCTCTCTCTCTCTCTCTCTCTCTCTCTCTCTCTCTCTCTCTCTCCGTCCCTTCGGTCGGTCTTCAGCCTGCGGCCTGATTGGAATACGAAGTTTTTTTTTTTATTTTTCATTTTAGCAATCCTCAGTTAACACAATATATGGCCTCAATGCCATGATCGGATCCCAACGCCTTTTCGTTTCTGTCGTATTTCTGTTTTTACATTTATTTTTTCGTCCGTCTATGTATGTTTTTTTTTTAGCGTGTCACGTCCCACCCAAAAAAGAAAAATTGTTGTGAGTCTGAAATGACATCAAAACCTGATACACACACACACACACACACACACACACACACACACACACACACACACACACATATATATATATATATATATATATATATATATATATATATATATATATATTGGAAAGGATCACAATTTTGCGCGTGATCAAGTATATTCCTATGAGTTCGCGGGGAAAATGAAACACGATAAGTTCCCAAGTGTACTTTCGTGTAATAATCACATCATCATGGAAGACACAAGAGAGAATTATAAGTCAGTTGGTATACAAGGAAGAGACGTACCTAGGACGCCATTTGGTAAACATGCGATTGTCCAAGACAGACAACAAGCATATCATAAACTTATCATTTTACAAATTTTGCAAACAAAAAAGTTATCCAATTTCTATAGACCACTAATATTAAGATTATAATTCTTTGTGTATTAAATAATAGAAGATTCAATAATATTTCTCTTGATAATAGGGTTAATAACTGAGATGGCATTACTCCAGTCAATACAACGATCATAGTTTTTAACGTGATTAAACAAGGCATTTGATTCTTGTCCCGTTCTTACAATACATTTATGTTGCTTAAGTCTAACAGAAAGATCCTTGCCAGTCTGCCCAACATAAAACTTATCACAATTTCTACATAGAACTTTATAGATGCACCCAGGAGAATTTTCTGGTGAATTTCTGATTAAAATATTCTTTATAGTATTATTGTTGCTGAAGGCATCATTTACATTAAAGGATTTAAGGAACATGGGAAGTAAAGTAAAATTATTATTAAAAGGGAGAACTAAAAGATTATTGGTGTCAATGGGAGATTTGGGGTCAACTCTATAAAATGATTCCTTTGCTAACTTAAGGGATTTATCAATGAAAGATCTAGGGTATTTGCAGTCCAGAGTATATTGATGATGAGTTTGAGAAGATATATTCTATTGGATCTAAGTTAAAGTACCCTAGATCTTTCATTGATAAATTCCTTAAGTTAGCAAAGAAATCATTTCATACAGTTGAGCCCAAATCTCCCATTGACGCCAAGAATCTTTTAGTTCTCCCTTTTGATAATGATTTTACTTTACTTCCCATGTTGCGTAAATCCTTTAATGTAAATGTTGCCTTCAGCAACAATAATACTATAAAGGACATCTTAATCAGGCATTTACCAGAAAATTCTCTTGGGTGCATCTATAAAGTGCCATGTAGAAATTGTAATAATTTTTATGTTGGGCAGACTGGTAAGGATCTTTCTCTTAACTTAAGCAACATAAATATAGTATAAGAACGGGACAAGAATCAAATGCCCTGTTTAATCACGTTAAAAACTATGATCGTTGTATTGACTGGAAGAATGCCATCTCAGTTATTGACACTAACTCTATTACCACGAGAAATATCATTGAATCTTCTATTATTGAATACACAGAGAATAATAATCTTAATATTAGTGATGGTCTATACAAATTGGATAACTTTTTGTTGATAAAATTTGTAAGATGATAAGTTTATGATACGCTCGTTGTCTGTCTTGTACAATCGCATGTTTACCAAATGGCGTCCTATATATATATATATATATATATATATATATATATATATATATATATATATATATATATATAAATATATATATATATATATACATATATATATATTTATATATATATATATATATATATTAATATCTTCTTTTTTTTCATATTCGCCATTTTCCGCGTTAGCGTTAAGAACAGAGGACTGGGGCTTTGAGGGAATATCCTCACCTGGCCCCATTCTCTGTTCCTTCTTTTGGAAAATTAGAAAAAAAAAAACAAGAGGGGAGGATCTCCAGCGCCCCCCCCCCCCGCTCCCTTCCCTTTTAGTCGCCTTCTACGACACGCAGGGAATATGTGGGAAGTATTCTTTCTCCCCTATCCCCAGGGATAATATGTATATATATATATATATATATATATATATATATATATATATATATATATATATATATATATATACATATATATATATATATATATATATATATCGCACCTGGAAGAAAGGTGTCCATACTTGGATTCGCCAATCGCTTTTCACGATCGACCGAAACCATTGCAGATCTGTCGAACTTGAGGCGCATACCATGTATCTTAACCCGTCTAAGTTCGGCACTCCCTCTCCTCTTCTACCATTAATTATTTCTACTGGTCACTGGTTACAATTATCTCTAATGACTTTTGAATTCAACTATTGTCTGATAGGTCAGTCGCCACTATTTCTTGAAATCTATGGTTAGCTTAGATCAGCAGTGGCAATCCTCTTCGCTAAGGACTTTTGCATCAGCTAGATGTATGTCTATTAAGCTTGGCTTTAATTAGAAATATCTCTAATAAAGCTTTCCTTTAGTTAGAAGTTTGTTTCATAACTTCTCCCGCATTGGTTAGAAGTATCTCTTCTAACTTCTGTGTCACATTACCGTCTATTTCGCCTCGGAGTAAATTAGTCAACGACACAACTGACGAATCCAAGAATGAGACAAAGACGCGCGCGCACACACACACACACACACACACCTGCGGCTGTGCCAATAGGTCACAGTAAAGGTAAACACCTGCGCTGAAGTCAGCAAAGCTGCTTAAACACCGGTAATATGGAGTTAACACCACTAGTACAGGGGTGATACAGGGTCGACACCACTAGATGAGACGGAGCTAACACCACCCGTCTGGAGGTGATACAGAGCTGACACCAAGAGCACGGAGGTAATGCGGAGATAGCACCACTTGTGCGGAGGTGAAGCTAACCATCACGGTGTTAATACCTACCAGTGCAATTTGGATGTTTTTCTCACACTCGCCCTTCAGTAAGCTCTCCCTTGCTGGAGTTGGTATTCGACCCTCATTTGCTGGAGAAACTGCTATCATGTCTTCTTTTTTTTTTAAAGGGGGTCAGTGACAGATGGAATCCTCTGGTATACTATATTTCTAAACAGACTATTTATCGAGCATACTCCTGATTTATCCTCCAGCAGATAACCTCGTCATAGACCATCAGGTTTTGTGTTATCTGTCCTTCCCATGTACTCCCCGTACTATGACTGTCCTCCATCAGATAACCTCGTCATAGACCATCAGGTTTTCTGTTATCTGTCCTTCCCATGTACTCCATGTACTATGACTGTCCTCCATCAGATAACCTCGTCATAGACCATAAGGCGTTCTGTTTTCTGTCCTCCCTATGTACGATTACTGTCCTCCGGCAGATAACCTCTTCATGGACCATCAGGTCTTCTATTACCTGTCTTTCCCCATGACCATCTTCGACGGCATGTTCTTCAGTGGAGTTGCCACTGGCGTGGTGGTAGTGGTGGCGGTGGTGGTGGCATCGACTTCAAAAGAAAAGGCCTCGCTAAGCTGCTGCTGAAACTCCCACGTGCGTCAAAAGAAAACTGCGACCCACTTTAAAACTTCCTGAAGGGGAGGGTCCCAGGGCAGGTCTTCATCCTCATACTTTACCCCGGGGGGTGAGGGGACGTGTGCGTGCTGTGTTTGTCGGCACAGAGAGTCGTGAATGAAGCAGTTTATGAGACTTTCAGACAAGCATGCAAACGGGCCGCCGCTGTTGCTGCTTCTGGAGTGTAAAAAAGGCTGGGAAAGCAGAGGACATCGTTCCCTAAGTAGCCCACGTATCAAAGAGTCATGCATGGACGTCTCCTAGACTCAGACGGGCCTGTGCTCACGTCAGACACTGCAGGAGGAGAGGCCATGCATGGACAGTATGGTGCCGCATTTAGGGAGACTGCCATTCACACACACACCGGAAATGGAACCATTCAGACTGCATTTCACATTCACTCCTAAAGTGTTCTAAAATCAATTACTCTCCCCTCTGAAGGTGGGAGGATGGGACTGTAATTGGTTTGTCCATGTGTGTGTGTGTGTGTGTGTGTGTGTGTGTGTGTGTGCCTGCACCAGAGAGCACCCAACCATCTAGTCCCTCTCAGTTTTCAGAATAATGGCTTCATTCGGGATTATCCAGTTGTCGTTAAAGGTAGGGAGGAAATGCATTGCTTGTACCCGAGAGACGGACCCTCTCTCTTGAATGAAGACTGGACGATGAATGGGGTCAGTGTCAAGGGTTTGGTGACTGCCTGGGCTCTTACTTCAGACAATAAGGAAACATCAACCAACTGATCACATCCTCACCCAGTGTGAAGCAATCAGAGGAACTGCTGTCAAGGGGTGAAAGACATCTCATTCGACCGTTTCACACTTCTTCATGTATGTCATCTTTTAAGACATATCAAACATGGCTACCCAACTCTCATGCATCGCTCAGGGCAGGCTGATACACTGGTGTGTTCTGAGGTGAAATACTGAGATGGTAGGGCTTCTGACACACTAATGTGCTCTAAACTAAGGTGGACCGGAATACAGAGATTGTAGGATTTCCAACATACGTAAGACATTACGGTAAGAACGTCAATATATGGAGTACAGCTCTCACACACCTGCAGGGCCTTTTCTTAATTCTACATAATTACCTGACGACGCAAATCACGAGTCTGACTTCATCACTCAACCTGCCTGACTTGCTTCTTGTTGGTCGCCTTTCTTATCTCATTTATTTCCTACCACCGCCATTAGCCATACCACCGCCATATATATATATATATATATATATATATATATATATATATATATATATATATATATATATATATATATATATATATATATATATATAATACCTTTCAAAAGAAGGAACAGAGAAGGGGGCCAAGTGAGGATTTCCCTCAAAGGCCCAGTCCTCTGTTCTTAATCCTACCTCGCTAACGACGCGGGAAATGGAGAGTAGTATGAAAGAAAAAAAGAAATATATATATATATATATATATATATATATATATATATATATATATATATATATATATACATATATAATGTAGGTGAGTAATGTGGCAGTTGAGGGAATAATTGGTATACATGGGGTGTTCAGTGTTGTAAATGGAAATGGTGAAGAGCTTGTAGATTTATGTGCTGAAAAAGGACTGATGATTGGGAATACCTGGTTTAAAAAGCGAGATATACATAAGTATACTTATGTAAGTAGGAGAGATGGCCAGAGAGCGTTATTGGATTACGTGTTAATTGACAGGCGCGCGAAAGAGAGACTTTTGGATGTTAATGTGCTGAGAGGTGTAACTGGAGGGATGTCTGACCATTATCTTGTGGAGGCTAAGGTGAAGATTTGTATGGGTTTCCAGAAAAGAAGACTGAATGTTGGGGTGAAGAGGGTGGTGAGAGTAAGTGAGCTTGGGAAGGAGACTTGTGTGAGGAAGTACCAGGAGAGACTGAGTACAGAATGGAAAAAGGTGAGAACAATGGAAGTAAGGGGAGTGGGGGAGGAATGGGATGTATTCAGGGAATCAGTGATGGATTGCGCAAAAGATGCTTGTGGCATGAGAAGAGTGGGAGGTGGGTTGATTAGAAAGGGTAGTGAGTGGTGGGATGAAGAAGTAAGAGTATTAGTGAAAGAGAAGAGAGAGGCATTTGGACGATTTTTGCAGGGAAAAAATGAAATTGAGTGGGAGACGTATAAAAGAAAGAGACAGGAGGTCAAGAGAAAGGTGCAAGAGGTGAAAAAAAGGGCAAATGAGAGTTGGGGTGAGAGAGTATCATTAGATTATAGGGAGAATAAAAAGATGTTCTGGAAGGAGGTAAATAAAGTGCGTAAGACAAGGGAGCAAATGGGAACTTCAGTGAAGGGCGCAAATGGGGAGGTGATAACAAGTAGTGGTGATGTGAGAAGGAGATGGAGTGAGTATTTTGAAGGTTTGTTGAATGTGTTTGATGATAGAGTGGCAGATATAGGGTGTTTTGGTCGAGGTGGTGTGCAAAGTGAGAGGGTTAGGGAAAATGATTTGGTAAACAGAGAAGAGGTAGTAAAAGCTTTGCGGAAGATGAAAGCCGGCAAGGCAGCAGGTTTGGATGGTCTTGCAGTGGAATTTATTAAAAAAGGGGGTGACTGTATTGTTGACTGGTTGGTAAGGTTATTTGATATATGTATGACTCATGGTGAGGTGCCTGAGGATTGGCGGAATGCGTGCATAGTGCCATTGTACAAAGGCAAAGGGGATAAGAGTGAGTGCTCAAATTACAGAGGTATAAGTTTGTTGAGTATTCCAGGCAAATTATATGGGAGGGTATTGATTGAGAGGGTGAAGGCATGTACAGAGCATCAGATTGGGGAAGAGCAATGTGGTTTCAGAAGTGGTAGAGGATGTGTGGATCAGGTGTTTGCTTTGAAGAATGTATGTGAGAAATACTTAGAAAAGCAAATGGATTTGTATGTAGCATTTATGGATCTGGAGAAGGCATATGATAGAGTTGATAGAGATGCTCTGTGGAAGGTATTAAGAATATACGGTGTGGGAGGCAAGTTGTTAGAAGCAGTGAAAAGTTTTGATCGAGGATGTAAGGCATGTGTACGTGTAGGAAGAGAGGAAAGTGATTGGTTCTCAGTGAATGTAGGTTTGCGGCAGGGGTGTGTGATGTCTCCATGGTTGTTTAATTTGTTTATGGATGGGGTTGTTAGGGAGGTGAATGCAAGAGTCTTGGAAAGAGGGGCAAGTATGAAGTCTGTTGGGGATGAGAGAGCTTGGGTAGTGAGTCAGTTGTTGTTCGCTGATGATACAGCGCTGGTGGCTGATTCATGTGAGAAACTGCAGAAGCTGGTGACTGAGTTTGGTAAAGTGTGTGAAAGAAGAAAGTTAAGAGTAAATGTGAATAAGAGCAAGGTTATTAGGTACAGTAGGGTTGAGGGTCAAGTCAATTGGGAGGTGAGTTTGAATGGAGAAAACCTGGAGGAAGTGAAGTGTTTTAGATATCTGGAAGTGGATCTGGCAGCGGATGGAACCATGGAAGCGGAAGTGGATCATAGGGTGGGGGAGGGGGCGAAAATTCTGGGAGCCTTGAAGAATGTGTGGAAGTCGAGAACATTATCTCGGAAAGCAAAAATGGGTATGTTTGAAGGAATAGTGGTTCCAACAATGTTGTATGGTTGCGAGGCGTGGACTATGGATAGAGTTGTGCGCAGGAGGATGGATGTGCTGGAAATGAGATGTTTGAGGACAATGTGTGGTGTGAGGTGGTTTGATCGAGTAAGTAACGTAAGGGTAAGAGAGATGTGTGGAAATAAAAAGAGCGTGGTTGAGAGAGCAGAAGAGGGTGTTTTGAAATGGTTTGGTCACATGGAGAGAATGAGTGAGGAAAGATTGACCAAGAGGATATATGTGTCGGAGGTGGAGGGAACGAGGAGAAGAGGGAGACCAAATTGGAGGTGGAAAGATGGAGTGAAAAAGATTTTGTGTGATCGGGGCCTGAACATGCGGGAGAGTGAAAGGAGGGCAAGGAATAGAGTGAATTGGAGCGATGTGGTATACCGGGTTTGACGTGCTGTCAGTGGATTGAATCAAGGCATGTGAAGCGTCTGGGGTAAACCATGGAAAGCTGTGTAGGTATGAATATTTGCGTGTGTGGACGTGTGTATGTACATGTGTATGGGGGGTGGGTGGGTTGGGCCATTTCTTTCGTCTGTTTCCTTGCGCTACCTCGCAAACGCGGGAGACAGCGACAAAGCAAAAAAAAAAAAAAAAAATACATATATATATATATATATATATATATATATATTCTTTCTTCTTTTTTTAAACTATTCGCCATTTCCCGCGTTAGCGAGGTAGCATTAAGAACAGAGGACTGGGCCTTTGAGGGAATACCCTCACCTGGCCCAATTCTCTGTTCCTTCTTTTGGAAAATTAAAAAAAAAAACGAGAGGGGAGGATTTCCAGCCCCCCGCTCCCTCCCCTTTTAGTCGCCTTCTACGACACGCAGGGAATACGTGGGAAGTATTCTCAATCCCCTATCCCCAGGGATAATATATATATATATATATATATATATATATATATATATATATATATATATATATATATATATATATATATATATCGCATATGAAATACTAGACTTACAACAGGAAACGGGAATCTTACACATGACATAAAACCACAAAACCAAACTATAAAAGACAAAACTAAAAGATTTTGTGAACTGCCCATCTGTCTTGTACAGTAAGGAAAAAAAATAATAGAAGATATACCCCTGGAGTTTGGAGGCACTGAGGCTTAGAGAAGTCGAGGAGTAAATTAACATTTCAGTGGGAGAGATACGAACCCGTGGGATGTATTATTCCCCCAAGGGTACCTGGCTGTTGAGGAAGATGGAAAGACAAGCCATGGGGGAGGGAGACTAAAACAAAGCAGACGTGTCGTGGGAAACATGATTATTTCTGTCTATCATCTAAGTACAGACAGCTTAAGATCACGTTCTCGTTTCTTGGGTTCTGCTGGTGTGGGAGTTATTGCTATTTGGAATGAATAAAGGCAGCAAGTATGAATTATGTACATGTGTATATATGTATATGTCTGTGTATGATATATATATGTATACGTTGAAATGCATAGGTATGTATATGTGCGTGTGTGGACGTGTATGTATATACACGTGTATGTGAGTGGGTTGGGCCATTCTTTAGTCTGTTTCCTTGCGCTACCTCGCTAACGCAGGAGACAGCGACAAAGTATGATAAATGAATATATATATATATATATATATATATATATATATATATATATATATATATATATATATATATATATATATATATATATATATATATATATATATTGCTCATATTTTCTTTCGTAGTTCCTCTGATTGAGGGATGTGTTCTACGACCAACGTGCACATCTTTGGAGGTTGTGCGGTGACACTGGTGTTCCCAGGTGAAAATAACGATTCTTACTTTTGCTTTTAATACAAGTAGGCTTAATAATGATAATGCAATAATGATAATAAAAAATGATAATGATAATGATGATACTACTACTACTACTACTACTAATGATGATGATAGTCATGATGATGGTGATAATACTAATGATAATAAAATGATAATGATAATAATAATAATAATGATAATAATAATAATAATAATAATAATAATAATAATAATAATAATAATAATAATGATAATAATAATGATAATGATGATAATAATCATAGTAATAATAGTAATAATGATAATAATGATAATCGTAATAATAACTGTAATTATTATATCGCCATTTCCCGCACGTCAGCGTCAGTAACAGACGAAGCAATGGCCTGATTCGCTCAGACCCACACTGTAGCTGTCATGTATAATGTGTTGATACCAGACCCCTCTATCCACAACGTTAACCCCACAACCACAGCACAATTTACTTTGACCACATCACACTGCATAGCTCAACCCTTTCACATTTCATTTGCATAACGCCTATGTGGGTATGTTTATACATTAATCTTCTCAAATATCTTTCATTCACTATCTTTTTCTTTTTGATGGAGAACCTCTTCTCCTGAGCTCCAAGACACGTCGTCACTGTGGCAGCTACCGCTACCGTGCTCATTCCTGGTTTATCCATGAGGATCTCACTGGTAATTAACACTGTGTTTGCATGAAAGGTAATCCACCTCCTCCAACCACCCCCCACTCTTCCCTCCCATCACTTCCCACACTCCCACCACCTCGACCATCCTGGAATTACACAACCCCAAATTTTTGCCCCACGCCTCCCAGCCCAGCCCAGCCCTTCCTCCCGCGACACTAGCGTGGGTTTTTTTTTTTGTTTTGTTTTTTTTGTCTCTAAGCTTCGGAGGCGACGCTTGTTGTAATCACCTACACGAACTTGTGGGGATGTCGTGGGAGAGGGTTGGGGCAAGAGGTGGGAGGGAGGTGTCATCATGATATAGTGCACGAAGCTGTGAAAAAAAAGAAAAACCTTGGTGTCTTTCCTCCATAATCTCCTTGGAACAAAATCTAGCAAATTAGACATGAAGAAAGTGGGAGAAAGATGGGAGATGTGTTTTGGCTCTCTTTCTCTTACTGTGGTTCATTACCTGAGGAATGTGGTCCACCAGTAGGGTGATGTATATATATATACATATATATATATATATATATATATATATATATATATATATATATATATATATATATATATATATATATATATATGGACCATTTCCATCCCGTTTCCTCCTCCACACTTGCTACTCCTCCTCCCACCGCTTCACCAACAACCCGACCACCACCATAATCTTCACCATCATCACCGCTTCACCACTTCACCACTATCACAATCTTCACCACCACCACCGCTTCACCATCACCACCACCACAATCTTCACCCTCACCACCACTTTACCATCACCACCACCACAATCTTCACCATCACCACCACTTTACCATCACCACCACCACAATCTTCACCATCACCACCACTTCACCACCAGCCTCCAATCTTCACCATCACAACCACTTCACCATCATCACCACGACAATCTTCAACATCACCACCACTTCACCATCACCTCCATAATCTTCAACATCACCACCACTTCACCATCACCACCATAATCTTCAACATCACCACCACTTCACCATCACCTCCATAATCTTCAACATCACCACCACTTCACCATCACCACCATAATCTTCAACATCACCACCACTTCACCACCACCTCCATAATCTTCAACATCACCACTGCCTCACCACTAGGTCCAGAATATCAGAGGTGTTTACCAGTGGAGGAAGGGGGGAAAAAAAGTTAACCTCATTAACTTTCTTGTTTTAGGTCCTTCGCCTTTACAAGGCCCGGGGTATTGGGGACTCAATTAATCTATTTCTCCTATAGGTGCCAGGGTTTTTAAGGGGGGACTGAGGAGGTCTGGCTTCCGGAGAACTCGAGGGCTTTTGACATATGCAGGGTCGGTGATCTCTTTGACTCCTATACGTATACTTGAGAGGTGGATGAGTGGTATATGGATGGTCTTAAACACCTAGTGGGAAAAGGAGGGTCTATGTCAGCATCATCTCTGTTTGTCTGTCTGTCTGACTGTCTTTCTCCCCATCCCCAGGATTTATACATATATATTATCCCTGGGGATAGGGGAGAAAGAATATTTCCCACGTATTCCCTGCGTGTCGTAGAAGGCGACTAAAAGGGAAGGGAGCGGGGGGCTGGAAATCCTCCCCTCTCGTTTTTTATAATTTTCCAAAAGAAGAAATAGAGAAGGGGGCCAGGTGAGGATATTCCCTCATAAGCCCAAACCTCTGTTCTTAACGCTACCTCGCTATCGCGTGAAATGGCGAATAGTATGAAAGATATATATATATATATATATATATATATATATATATATATATATATATATATATATATATGTATATATATATATATATATACATATATATATATATATATATATACATATATGGAGTGAAAAAGATTTTGAGTGATCGGGGCCTGATCATGCAGGAGGGTGAAAGGCGTGCAAGGAATAGAGTGAATTGGAACGATGTGGTATACCGGGGTCGACGTGCTGTCAATGGATTGAACCAGGGCATGTGAAGCGTCTTGGGTAAACCATGAAAAGTTCTGTGGGGCCTGGATGTGGAAAGGGAGCTGTGTTTTCGGTGCATTATTACATGACAGCTAGAGACTGAGTGTGAACGAATGTGGCCTTTGTTGTCTTTTCCTAGCGCTACCTCGCGCACATGAGGGGGGAGGGGGTTGTTATTTCATGTGTGGCGGGTTGTCGATGGGAATGAATTAAGGCAGACGGTATGAATTATGTACATGTGTATATATGTATATGTCTGTGTGTGTATATATATGTATACGTTGAGATGTATAGGTATGTATATTTGTGTGTGTGGACGTGTATGTATATACATGTGTATGTGGGTGGGTTGGGCCATTTCTTTCGTCTGTTTCCTTGCGCTACCTCGTTAACGCGGGAGACAGCGACAAAGCAAAATAAATAAATAAATAAATAAATATATATATATATATATATATATATATATATATATATATATATATATATATATATATATATATATATACGCACAAACTCTAGCCTAAGCCAGGTACTCATTTTATCGACCAAATTGGAGGTGGAAGGATGAGGTGAAGAATATTTGAGCGGTCGTGGCCTAAACATGAAGGAGGGTGAGAGGCGTGCACGGAATAGAGTGAATTTGAACCATATGATATACCGGGGTCAACGTGCCGTCAATGAACTGAACTACGGCATAAGAAGCGTTCTGGGGAAACCATGGAAAGGCCTGCGGGGCCTGGTTGTGGAGGGGGAGCGGTGGTTTTGTGAGCGTTACACATGACAGTGAGCCAATGAATGTGAGCAGATGTAACCTTTTTACGTCTGTCTCTGGCTCTACCTCACTAAGGAAGGAAGCATCGAACAAGTACGTCTTCATTTTTTGTTCTAGAAAAATCTCATCTTATATACGTTTTCTCTTTATCTTCTCCTTTTCTTTGTATTTTCTGGCTGCTTTCATATTCTACGGTTTTCCTTCTCCTGTTTCCTGCCTTCCTTATATATCAATCACTTCTCTCTTTTTTCCCTCAGCTAACTTACAACATACAGAAATTTCTGTTTAACTATCCTCTGTCTATCTGTAGCGATGGGTGGGATGGAGCCTTCTGCTTTACTATCCTGTCTCCATCTATAGTGGTGGTAAGGAGGGAGCCTTTTGTTTTAATATCCTGTCTCCATCTACAGTGGAGAGTAAGGAGGAGCCCTTTGCTTCTCTAATCTCTTTCCATCTTTATAGATTACGAATCTAGAATATTTCTTCTTTTCTGCAACAGATAAACTCGTCAAAGACCAGCAGGCTTCCTGTTATCTGCCCTTCTCAAGTCCTCCTATGTACTATTACTTTCCTCCAACAGATAACCTCGTCACAAACCATCAGGTCTACTGTTATCTGTCCTTCCTAAGTATTCCCATATACCATAAGTGTCCTCCAACAGATAACCTCGTCACAGACCATCAGGTCTACTGTTATCTGTCCTTCCTAAGTACTTCCATATACCATAAGTGTCTTCTAACAGATAACCTCGTCAAAGACCATCAGGTTTTCTGTTATCTGTCCATCCCAAGTCACTCCAGCAGGTAACTCCGTCATAAACTATCAAGTTCTCTGTTTTTATCCTTTATGAACATCCAACCTTGGGAACACTCTATCAACCCGAGACGAAAAATAAACAGAGATCTCACATAAAAAATTCCTTTTTTTCCCCTCGACGCCAAAGCTCTCGACAGCGGCAGAACCGTCTGGAACTCTGGCTCTCTTCCAGCGAAAATTACATATGCAAATCTACGTTGATTATACATGTAGATCCTTGAAATGATTTGGAAAATCCTACGAGTCCTCAGAATCACAAAGTTACAGGCATTGCAGGTTGAGACGAGACACTTAATGACGTTTTCTACTGTGTTTCTCTTCGTCTTGTATGCCTTAGGGAAATGATGTATATATACTGTTTTTGGAACCCTTTATGAGTATTGCCAGTAATTTTGTGTATAGTTATATGGGTAACCCCTTAAATCCTATTCCAGTATATTCACAATATGAATGGTCATCTATTCTCTACCAATCATCAATCATGAACTGAGATCATATGATAATAGAAATCAAGTCGATACGAAGTTTCTTTTAAAAAGTATAGCTACATTGTCTACCTCTATACGAATATGTTATATAGATGCATAGATGTGATAGTATATGAGCATAGAAAATGTGTTTTTCTCGTCAAATAAGAGACTTGGTTTGGCTGACTGGTGGTTTGAATGACTGTTAGTCTTGAGTTGTGGTGAAGGACATTATCGATAACCTACACTCAAGATGATCTTTGTTATCATCCTCTCGAGCTTATTATCAGAGTGTCTGAGGGGCAAGGCTTTATCCTTAAATGTTATCACCATACGAGGTTATCTTGATCTTTCTAAGGATTGATATAAAGGCTATGTGTACGAAGGAGGTAAACCTCTCCTCTCAAGATAAGATAGATAAGAAAAAAGAGTGTCACATTAAACCTCCTGTCGCAAGTAACATGTAGACATGATATTCGATCTTCTTTCAGCTTCAATTCGAACCTGGATGGAGATCAGATATCGACCTGATGTGCTCTCAGCAACAACAGAGACTGTAATTGTGTATAATGATATTCATTCTCAAACTCAGAGAAATGTTCTTTAGTATGAAAAAGCTGCTTTGTGATGTCTTATTCATCTTTATTCACGTGATGATATTAATTCATGATAATGATTTGTGGACACCTTATGTGAACTCTTGTTAATCATCAAACATCATGTGGATGATATGCTTAGAAGCAAAGACATTCATAGTTGACAACAGTACAACATTACATATTACGTCACCAATAGGAGGGCACAACCGTATTACACATGAGGAGTGCACTCGTTAATATGCATATATGCAAATCATCCTCATTATCAATTTCCTGTTACATGGCTGGCTGATCAGAATTGAACATACATGATCCCTAAGGTTAGACTCTTCCCCCAACGTACTGTATGTATACGTACGTACGTACGTACCACGTAACTTAGGAAACTGTAACTAAAGGAAGCAGAACATGACAGTGCTGCTGGGTTTTCTGGCTGTGAAACTGGAGCTTGTCTGTCATACTCCAGAGACGAAATTGTCTGAAAGATGGAAATCAGATGAGTATGTCTACTTACTAACATCACCCTTTCCCACATAGTTAAATCCCAACTTGATGGTAAAACCACTTCTAAAACCGGTTATCGGACGCAAAATAGGAAAAACGGTAGGTTTCTTTCAAGACGCCATTACACTCTTCTTCAAAAGGTGAATCAAAATACGGACGAGCCACGGCGGAGAACACTGGAACATGGGTGAATGTACGGTAGGATCACGCTCATAGAACAGACTACAAGCTGGAGACTATGGCTTCAATACGACACCAACATTGCCTGCAGTTCTTGCGTCTTTTTACATACATTGGACAATGGCGAGGCCATCTGACATACCTTTCTATCTATCTATCTATACGCCATCCTATACGCTCGTAATTCATTGATAACTCCGAAATAGCAATACGTATTGTTCAATGACTTTGGTTAGAGATATTGTATATGATACTAAAAAGACACAATCCGAAACTATTTCCAGATAACAATACTTTTTTGGGGGGTTTACATATAAGAGATGGTCTATGTTCGGCCCAGGCCACTATGGCTAACCGTGGTGGATTTTGTCCGACCATAAAGACCACACAAACCACCATGGCCACAGTGACCTGACGGGCCATTACTGACTGAGGGTGGGGGGGGGGGGAGGAGGGGGAGGGGGGCCAGGATTAGGATGGGAGTCTGGGGTGCCAGTGGGCCGCTCTGGGGGAGTAAAGGATGAGGGCAAGCTTGGGGAGAGGAGAGGAATATGGGGCGTGGGGAAGAGAAGGAGAATCATTTACTGGAGGATGTGTCTCTTGTGGACAGATCCCCGGCCACTGAAGCACCCCCCAAAAAAAAACAAAATAATCGAAGCTTTGAAGCTTCGGGGTTCAAAAGACCGGTCAACAAATGATCGTAAAGTCTTACATGTAGCGGCTCGAACACCGTGCTGGGGAAAGGCGTAATATGGAGGACTCTTTTTTTTTTTTTCTTCATGATTCTAAGCTGCAGTTCACTTCTCCTTGCGTTTGTGGATCGTGAAGCTTAATGAGCCGATGGCCCGAAGCTGATTAGACAATGTCTAATATGTATATATATATATATATATATATATATATATATATATATATATATATATATATATATATATGTTTGCTTTGAAGAAAGTATGTGAGAAATACTTAGAAAAGCAAATGAATTTGTATGTAGCATTTATGGATCTGGAGAAGGCATATTATGGAGTTGATAGAGATGCTCTGTGGAAGGTATTACGAATATATGGTGTGGGAGGCAAGTTGTTAGAAGCAGTGAAAAGTTTTTATCGAGGATGTAAGGCATGTGTACGTGTAGGAAGAGAGGAAAGTGACTGGTTCTCAGTGAATGTAGGTTTGCGGCAGGGGTGTGTGATGTCTCCATGGTTATTTAATTTGTTTATGGATGGGGTTGTTAGGGAGGTGAATGCAAGAGTTTTGGAAAGAGGGGCAAGTATGAAGTCTGTTGGGGATGAGAGAGCTTGGAAATTGAGTCAGTTGTTGTTCGCTGATGATACAGCGCTGGTGGCTGATTCTTGCGAGAAACTGCAGAAGCTGGTGACTGAGTTTGGTAAAGTGTGTGAAAGAAGAAAGTTAAGAGTAAATATGAATAAGAGCAAGGTAATTAGGTACAGTAGGGTTAAGGGTCAAGTCAATTGGGAGGTAAGTTTGAATGGAGAAAAACTGGAGGAAGTAAAGTGTTTTAGATATCTGGGAGTGGATCTGGCAGCGGATGGAACCATGGAAGCGGAAGTGGATCATAGGGTGGGGGAGGGGGCGAAAATTCTGGAAGCCTTGAAGAATGTGTGGAAGTCGAGAACATTATCTCGGAAAGCAAAAATGGGTATGTTTGAAGGAATAGTGGTTCCAACAATGTTGTATGGTTGCGAGGCGTGGGCTATGGATAGAGTTGTGCGTAGGAGGGTGGATGTGCTGGAAATGAGATGTTTGAGGACAGTGTGTGGTGTGAGGTGGTTTGATCGAGTAAGTAACGTAAGGGTAAGAGAGATGTATGGAAATAAAAAGAGCGTGGTTGAGAGAGCAGAAGAGGGTGTTTTGAAATGGTTTGGGCACATGGAGAGAATGAGTGAGGAAAGATTGACCAAGAGGATATATGTGTCGGAGGTGGAGGGAAGGAGGAGAAGTGGGAGACCAAATTGAAGGTGGAAAGGTGGAGTGAAAAAGATTTTGTGTGATCGGGGCCTGAACATGCAGGAGGATGAAAGGAGGGCAAGGAATAGAGTGAATTGGATCGATGTGGTATACCGGGGTTGACGTGCTGTCAGTGGATTGAATCAGGGCATGTGAAGCGTCTGGGGTAAACCATGGAAAGCTGTGTAAGTATGTATATTTGCGTGTGTGGACGTATGTATATACATGTGTATGGGGGTGGGTTGGGCCATTTCTTTCGTCTGTTTCCTTGCGCTACCTCGCAAACGCGGGAGACAGCGACAAAGCAAAAAAAAAAGAAAAAAAATATACATATATATATATATATATATATATATATATATATATATATATATATATATATATAAATATATATATATATATATATATATATATATATGTATATATATATATATATATATATATATATATATATATATATATATATATATATATATATATATATATATATACATATATGATCATTATCTTGTGGAGGCGAAAGTGAAGATTTGTAGAGGTTTTCAGAAATGAAGAGAGAATGTTGGGGTGAAGAGACTGGTGAGAGTAAGTGAGCTTGGGAGGGAGACTTGTGTGAGGAAGTACCAGGAGAGATTGAGTACAGAATGGAAAAAGGTGAGAACAGAGGACATAAGGGAAGTGGGGGAGGAATGGGATGTATTTAGGGAAGCAGTGATGGCTTGTGCAAAAGATGCTTGTGGCATGAGAAGCGTGGGAGGTGGGCAGATTAGAAAGGGTAGTGAGTGGTGGGATGAAGAGGTAAGATTATTAGTGAAAGAGAAGAGAGAGGCATTTGGACGATTTTTGCATGAAAATAATGCAAATGACTGGGAGATGTATAAAAGAAAGAGGCAGGAGGTCAAGAGAAAGGTGTAAGAGGTGATATGAGGGCAAATGAGAGTTGGGGTAAGAGAGTATCATTAGATTATAGGGAGAATAAAATGATGTTTTGGAAGTAGGTAAATAAAGTGCGTAAAACAAGGGAACAGATGGGAACATAATTGAAGGGGGCTAATGGGGAGGTGATAACAAGTAGTCGTGATGTGAGAAGGAGTGAGTATTTTGAAGGTTTGTTGAATGTGTTTGATGATAGAGTGGCAGATATAGGGCATTTTGGTCGAGGTGGTGTGCAAAGTGAGAGGGTTAGGGAGAATGATTTGGTAAACAAAGAAGAGGTAGTAAAAGCTTTGCGGAAGATGAAAGCCGGCAAGGCAGCGGATTTGGATGGCATTGCAGTGGAATTTATTAAAAAAGGGGATGACTGTATTGTTGACTGGTTGGTAAGATTATTTAATGTATGTATGACTCATGGTGAGGTGCCTGAGGATTGGCGGAATGCTTGCACAGTGCCACTGTACAAAGGCAAAGGGGATAAAAGTGAGCGCTCAAATTATAGAGGTATAAGTTTGTTGAGCATTCCTGGGAAATTATATGGAAGGGTATTGATTGAGAGGGTGTAGGCATGTACAGAGCATCAGATTGGGGAAGAGCAGTGTGGTTTCAGAAGTGGTAGAGGATGTGTAGATCAGGTGTTTGCTTTGAAGAATGTATGTGAGAAATACTCAGAAAAGCAAATGGATTTGTATGTAGCATTTATGGATTTGGAGAAGGCATATGATAGAGTAGATAAAGATGCTCTGTGGAAGGTATTAAGAATATATGGTGTGGGAGGCAAGTTGTTAGAAGCAGTGAAAAGTTTTTATCGAGAATGTAAGGCATGTGTACGTGTAGGAAGAGAGGAAAGTGATTGGTTCTCAGTGAATGTTGGTTTGCGGCAGGGGTGTGTGATGTCTCCATGGTTGTTTGATATGTTTATGGATGGGTTGTTAGGGAGGCGAATGCAAGAGTTTTGGAAAGAGGGGCAAGTATGAATTCTGTTGTAGATGAGAGAGCTTGGGAAGTGAGTCAGTTGTTGTTCGCTGATGATACAGCGCTGGTGGCTGATTCTTGTGAGAAACTGCAGAAACTAGTGACTGAATTTGGTGAAGTGTGTGAAAGAAGAAAGCTGAGAGTAAACGTGAATAAGAGCAAGGTTATTAGGTACAATAGGGTTGAGGGACAAGTCAATTGAGAGGTAAGTTTGAATGGAGAAAAACTGGAGGAAGTGAAGTATTTTAGATATCTGGGAGTGGATCTGGCAGCGGATGGAACCATAGAAGCGGAAGTGAATCGTAGGGTAGGGGAGAGGGCGAAAGTTCTGGGAGCGTTGAAGAATGTGTGGAAGTCGAGAACGTTATCTTGGAAAGCAAAAATGGGTATGTTTGAAGGAATAGTGGTTCCAACAATGTTGTATGGTTGCGAGGCGTGGGCTATAGATAGAGTTGTGCGGAGGAGGGTGGTTGTGCTGTAGATGCACATGTATATACATACACGTCCACACACAGCACATATACATACCTATACATCTCAACGTATACATATATATATATACTCACAGACATATACATATATTCACATGTACATAATTCATACTGTCTGCCCTTATTCATTCCCGTCGCCATCCCGCCACACATGAAATGACAACCCCCTCCCCTTGCATGTGCATGAGGAAGCTCTAGGAAAAGACAACAAAGGCCACATTCGTTCACACTTAGTCTCTAGCTGTCATGTATAATGCACCGAAACCACAGCTCCCTTTCCACATCCAGGTCCAACAAAACTTTCCATGGTTTACCCCAGACGCTTCACATGTCCTGGTTCAATCCATTGACAGCACGTCGACCCCAGTATACCACATCGTTCCAATTCACTCTATTCCTTGCACGCCTTTCACCCTCCTGCATGTGCAAGCCCCGATCACTCAAAATCTTTTTCACTCCATCCTTCCACCTCCAATTTGGTCTTCCACTTCTCCTTGTTCCTTCCACCTCTGGCATATATATCCTCTTTGTCAATCTTTCCTCACTCATTCTCTCCATGTGACCAAGCCATTTCAAAACGCGCTCTTCTGGTCTCTCAACCACACTCTTTTTATTACCACACATCTCTCTTACTCTTTCATCACTTATTCGATGAAACCACCTCACACCACATATTGTCCTCAAACATATCATTTCCAGCACATCCACCCTTCTCCGCACAACTCTATCTATAGTCCACGCCTCGCATCCATATAACATTGTTGGAACCACTATTCCTTCAAACATACCCATTTTTGCTTTCCAAGATAACGTTCCCGACTTCCACACATTTTTCAACGCTCCCAGAACTTTCATCCCCTCCCCAACCCTACGAATCACTTCCGCTTCCATGGTTTCATCCGCTGCCAAATCGACTCCCAGATATCTAAAACACTTCACTTCCTCCAGTTTTTCTCCATTCAAACTTACCTCCCAATTGACTTGTCCCTCAACGCTACTGTACCTAATAACATTGATCTTATTCACATTTACTCTCAGCTTTCTTCTTTCACACACTTTACCAAACTCAGTCACCAGCTTCGGCAGTTTCTCACCCGAATCAATCACCAGCGCTGCATCATCAGCGAACAAAAACTGACTCACAATATATATATATATATATATATATATATATATATATATATATATATATATATATATATATATATATATATAACGAGGCGGGAGCAGTAATGATATGCATATTCGATATGACTCTCCCGCCTGGTGCATTACCTCTCTCGTGAGGTCATCTGCGGCAGTATCCACTGACCAGTTCATTGTATCTTGTAGACACTGAAGGAAAGAGAAGGAAAAATGAGAGGCTGAATCTAGAGGGCACACTGCAGAACTTGGCCAGCTTTAGCTTACATCTATGTAGAGGCTACAGTCTAGCACCTGGCCAGCTTTAGCTTTCCTCTATATGGAGGCTACAGTGTAGTGCATGCCAGCTTTAGCTCTCCTCTATATAGAGGCTACAGTGTATTGCATGGCCAGCTTTAGCTTTCCTCTATATAGAGGCTACAGTGTATTGCATGGCCAGCTTTAGCTTTCCTCTATATAGAGGCTACAGAGTAGCACACGGCCAGCTCTAGCTTTCCTCTATATACAGGCGACAGTGTAGAATATGGACATCTTAACTTTCCTGCATATAAAAGATGCACATTAGAAAATGTCAGCTTTGATTTCCCTTCATACAGGAGACATTCCAATCTTCAAAATTACCACATGCTTTACGTGAATGTATACGCTGATGTATTACCTCAGTTGCTATATAGAAATACAGCACCTATTGTATTGTTTCCACGCACGTTTTCTGTGGAAAAAAAAAGAAAAAGAAAATAGGATTCGCGATATTTGCCGCGGTTGCAATATTCTCTGCACAGTTACCCGACCTGCGTCAGTTTTCTGTTTTTCCAGCACGGAAATAAAAGGTTGTCCGGTCTTTTTTTTACATAGGGTAGTCGCTATTTGTGAGCCTGTTCAATCCGGCTGCCGTACGTTCAAGCATCTGCTGTTAGCCGGCCGCTTTGTGACCCACTCTGGCGTGTATTAAATACCGACTTGGCAACTCGAGTGAGTCAGCTGGTAGTGAAAAAGAATTTTTTTCCCAGGATGAAGAACAACTTTATCATTATTACTATTCTTCGTTCCACAGGATGAACAGCAAACATTTCTCTTTTTAACCCAGAATGAATGGCATTATTTTTCACAGTATGAACCACAGCGAAATTTTCCCCGAGGTTTAAAACTGCAATACATTTTATTTCCTCAAGATGAATAACAATACTTTCCTCAGGATGAACAGCAATATTTTTCCTATGACAAGCAGCAGTAATTTCCTTAAGGACAAACAGCATTTTTTATTCCAGAATAAGTAGCGACTCTCCAATGAAAGATAAAGGGATAATATCTACTCCAGGATGAACAACAATATTTTCGCAAGATAGATATGGATAAGTTGTCCTACGATGGCTATAAGATCATATTTTCTCTAAATCAGGACAAATTACAGTTTTCCTTACGATGAACAATAACATGTTATCTGTTTAAAAATCAATAATCTTTTCCCTGGATGAAAAATTATATAAGTTTTCTTCCCCTAAGGATGGAGAACACTTGTCTTTCCCCGAAGACAAGAAGCAAGCCATTCTATGACGAGCAGCCAATTTCCAAAGCAATCAAAATACATTCCAAAACTAGAAGAGATGACGATATATATATATATATATATATATATATATATATATATATATATATATATATATATATATATATATATATATATATATATGTACATATATATATATATATATATATATATATATATATATATATATATATATATATATATATATATATATATATATATGAGATCTAAAAGCTTTACATTAAAGTTTATACATATCTGGGAGAGATATCTTGTCTATTTATCTATCAGCCTGTTCATTTGGTTATCTATCTATCTGCCCATCTATCTATCCATCTATCTATCTATCTATCTATCTATCTATCTATCAGCAGTAGATGATAGGCAGCCATCGACCAGGGTGATGTATCCCCGGAACTTTGGCCTCCTGGGTATCTGGAGGGTTTGTAGTGGCAGTGCGGTGAGCCAGCACTTCAGTGGCTGTCAATTTTCACCTCCACACAATCACACTAATCTTTCCTTCTCAAACACAGCGTTCCACAGCACGTAACTCACAGAGAGCTCGTGGTGGCCTTGCCTCTTGGCAGATATCTCGCCACAGCATAAGTACTCGTAAGTAAGTAAGTAAGTAAGTAAATAAGTAAGTAAGTATTCGTAAGTAAGAAAGTAAGTAAGTAAGTAAGCAAATAAGTAAGTAAATATTCGTAAGTAAGAAAGTAAGTAAGTTCTCGTAAGTAAATAAGTAAGTAAGTACGTAAGTGAGTACTCGTAAGTATGTAAGTAAGTAAGTAAGTAAGTAAATAAGTAAGTATTCGTAAGTAAGAAAGTAAGTAAGTAAGTACTCGTAAGTAAATAAGTAAGTAAGTATGTAAGTATGTAAGTAAGTTAGTACTCGTAAGTAAGTAAATACTCGTAAGTAAGTAAGTAGGTAAGCAAGTAAGTAAATCTATCACTGATTAGCACAAATGCAACAGACCGAGGATATCTTAAATAACTCCTACAAAACCAGTGACAAATCTTGATCACTTTTCGAAAATGATATGAGGAATATATGTATCCAAGCTACAGTGACTCGTGTGCCAAGCTACAGTGAGTGTTCAACAAGCTGCAGTGACTCGTCTACCGAGCAGTGAATGTTCAACAAGCTGCAGTGACTCGTCTACCGAGCAGTGAGTGTTCAACAAGCTGCAGTGACTCGTCTACCGAGCAGTGAATGTTCAGCAAGCTGCAGGGAATCGTCTACTAAACAGTGAGTGTTCAATAAGCTGCAGTGATTCGTTTCCCAAACAGTGAGTGTTCAATAAGCTGCAGTGATTCGTTTACCAAACAGTGAGTGTTCAACAAGCTGCAGTGACTCGTCTATCGAGCTGTGAGTGTTCAGCAAGCTGCAGTGACTCGTCTACCAAACAGTGAGTGTTCAACAAGTTGCAGTGATTTGTCTGTCAAGTCAAAAGGAGTTCTTTCTCTCTCCTTTGGAATGTACTAACAGTGAAAATATTATACAACAACATTTGATTCAGTACTTCTGTATTATCTCAGAGTCTTGGGAATAAAATTCCTTTTTTCTTATTGCAATCAGGATTGCAAGATGGCAAATCTACTTCAAAGATAGCAGGATAACAAATCCATTCCAAGGATAGCGGGATGATAAGTCCGCTCCCATAAAAGCATGATAACAAAGCTACTCCAATGATATCAGGATAATCAATCTACCCACCAGGATAGCAGGATAACGAGTCTACCCACCAGGATAGCAGGATAACGAGTCTACCCACCAGGATAGCAGGATAACGAGTCTACCCACCAGGATAGCAGGATAACGAGTCTACCCACCAGGATAGCAGGATAACGAGTCTACCCACCAGGATAGCAGGATAACGAGTCTACCCACCAGGATAGCAGGATAACGAGTCTACCCACCAGGATAGCAGGATAACGAGTCTACCCACCAGGATAGCAGGATAACGAGTCTACCCACCAGGATAGCAAGATAACGAGTCTACCCACCAGGATAGCAGGATAACGAGTCTACCCACCAGGATAGCAGGATAACGAGTCTACCCACCAGGATAGCAAGATAACGAGTCTACCCACCAGGATAGCAGGATAACGAGTCTACCCACCAGGATAGCAAGATAACGAGTCTACCTACCAGGATAGCAAGATAACGAGTCTACCCACCAGGATAGCAGATAACGAGTCTACCCACCAGGATAGCAGATAACGAGTCTACCCACCAGGATAGCAGGATAACGAGTCTACCCACCAGGATAGCAGGATAACGAGTCTACCCACCAGGATAGCAGATAACGAGTCTACCCACCAGGATAGCAGGATAACGAGTCTACCCACCAGGATAGCAGAATAACGAGTCTACCCACCAGGATAGCAGGATAACGAGTCTACCTACCAGGATAGCAGGATAACGAGTCTACCCACCAGGATAGCAGGATAACGAGTCTACCCACCAGGATAGCAAGATAACGAGTCTACCCACCAGGATAGCAGGATAACGAGTCTACCCACCAGGATAGCAGAATAACGAGTCTACCTACCAGGATAGCAGAATAACGAGTCTACCTACCAGGATAGCAGGATAACGAGTCTACCCACCACGCATAACAGGATAACGAGTCTACCTACCAGGATAGCAGAATAACGAGTCTACCCACCAAGATAGCAGAATAACGAGTCTACCCACCAGGATAGCAAGATAACGAGTCTACCCACCAGGATAGCAGAATAACGAGTCTACCCACCACGCATAACAGGATAGCGAGTCTACTCACCAGGATAGCAGAATAACGAGTCTACCCACCAGGCATAGCAGGATGACGAGTCTACCCACCAGGATAGCAAGATAACGAGTCTACCCACCAGGCATAGCAGGATAACGAGTCTACCTACCACGCATAACAGGATAGCGAGTCTACCCACCAGGATAGCAAGATAACGAGTCTACCCACCAAGATAGCAGGATAACGAGTCTACTCACCAAGCATAGCAGGATAACGAGTTTACTCACCAGGATAGCAGAATAACGAGTTTACCCACCAGGATAGCAGGATAACGAGTCTACGTACCCACTAGGATAACAGAATAACGAGTCTACGTACCTACTAAGACAGCAAGAATAACGAGTTCCTATTAAGATAGCAGAATAACGAGTCCAACTCCCAAGATGGCAACAGGATAACGAGCCTACACTTGACCAAGTAACACAAACACTTGCCGTAAATAATACTGCTAACCTTTCTTGAAGGGAAAACAATTTGAAGATGATATATATTTTTCCGAGAGGTTGACGGAGGAAATAATAAGGGAGAGCAGCCGTCGCTTCCAGCAGAGGTTTTAAAGAAAATTCCACAACCTCCCGCGTGAACTCATAAAGACGTATTTTCCAACAGCAAAGAGTTCCTAATGAGCTCCTACACGCTCATTGCCAACAGCTCCTTGTAGAATTGATACTGGCTCATTTCCAACAGCTTCCTGGTGAAGTCTGAGGGGCTCATTTCCAACAGCTCTCTGATGGGCTCCGGGGTGCTCACATCCAACAGCTTTCTGATGGGCTCCAGGATGCCCACAGCCAACAGCTATGTGATGGGTTTCGGGGTGCTCACATCCAACAGCTTTGTGATGGGCTCCAAGATGCCCACATCCAGCAGCTATGTGATGGGCTCCGGGTGCTCATTTCCAACAGCTTTCTGACGGCCTCCGGGGTCTCACATCCAACAGCTTTCTGACGGCCTCCGGGGTGATCACTTGCAACAGCTTTCTGGAAAATCATCACAAAGTTCTCACCAAGTTCCGCGAGCCTCCGGGAGAAGTGGTGCAGACAAAGACATAGATTGTACGAGAGTAGACTAAAAGGCATGTAGACCAACCTTGTGAAATTCCCAGGAACAATAGATTCTAAACCACTAATCGTATACGTCTTAGTCAACAATACTAGGGTTGGCAGACGGAAGCTCCTAGTTAAGAAATGTCTCTGACAATTTGATATGATTTGGAAACATGATTTTTTCGTGAGGGTTTTTGTGGATATTTAGTTTATCAGAAGCTCTTCAGCCTCTTAGCCCCTCAGTAAATACTACCCGTTTTCGGGACGCGTCGAAGCTCTGACGAAAAACTATTAGAAAAGCTTTTAGGATCTTGAGACGAGATTTAGTAGTTCCAACGAACTGTCTTTCATCAAGAAGCCAGAACACTTTTTTTTTTTAATATTTTTTTAGTAGATCAAGTAAACTCTCGCATCCCTCAGCCTCAACCACCCGCAAGTAGTTCACGGAAGACCTGTGAACTGGAAAGCCACTCATGGAAGCAGATGGACGCTTAATTTGTCCTGGAAAGCTGTAGTACACATCTCTCAACAAACTTTATCAAGTTTAACTAACTTTTCAGACCGGTAAATCTCAAGGATTTCTTCCTCAGTGGCATGAAAACAAACCTTTCATCTCTTGTAACAGCTTCACACCATGAAGGAAAGTCTAGGATGAATGGAACTCTTCCCAGGCGAATGGCTCTTCCAGGTAGGATCCTACCGTTCCTACGTAGACCGTAGGACATCATATCCATCAGGGATACGTAGGAGGGAATCACATATAATTGGCTAGGTCCCGGGTAGAGCTTCATGAGGGAAGAGGGGGCATTTTGTGAAGCCACTGTAGATTATTGGACGGTTAACAAAGGCTGAAGAATGCTTCTGATAACATTCTTGGGAAGTTTCGGGTTCCACGAGATAGTGGTAAGGTTTTCGGCGGCTAAACATGGGGCACATTCATCTTCACAGAGCTTCTTAGGGTAGATATAAGATGTTGTGAAGAGCCTTAACGATTAGTCTTCAGTCTCAGAGAATCTATAGGAATGTTATATGATCTATAGAAATTGTATACAATTCCAAAGAACCTTGAAGCTTTACAGGGAAAAGAAAATTTTATAACACATTGAAGTAAATAAAGGTTCCAGCAAATTTTTTCTTTCTCTCTCTCTCTCAATTTTCTTTTATAAGAAGATCTTCAGCCGCATCAGAAAACTTTAGACAACACTGGGGAATTTCAAGACCTCCTGGAACTCCTGTGGACCCTGAGGAGGTGCTGGAATGAGACCTGAAGATGACTAGGACACTTTGTACTGTCACAAGGAGACTTAGGGGCTCTGGGGGGCGATGATGATGGCAGAACACAGGGAGAAGACCTACTTCCACTCAAGGTCCTATCGACTGCGTGGAGACTCATCTTAGCTCTCCATTTAAATGTCGTTTTTTTTTCTGTTCTTCCTTCCTCCTCCTCCTCCTCACCTACTTCAAACTCTCCCTTCCAGACTTAGGGTGACCAAAAGCTTTGTCGACAGCGATGTGCTAAGGACACAAAGGCGATCAGAGGGGAAAATAGGAGATACGAAATGTGGGAGAGTGAGACGAAGCGTATGATGATGAGGTAAAACGAACAGAAAATAGGGAGAACAAAAACAAACTAAAAGCTAATGCAAAAGCATCAATTGAATGGACAAAAAATGGAGAAGGGGTTAATAACACATATTTCAAAAGCAGAAAGAAAAGAGAAACAGTAATGCAAAAGAGAAGTGGAGAAGCAAAAGCAAAATGAACACTGGAAAAATGAACACACACGCAATAGCTAAAAATCAAGCCAAAAAAAAAAAGACAAAGAAAATAGAGCATAGAAAAAACAAGACCACTAGAAATGAAGGAAAAAAAAGTGAGGTTAAAGTAAACAGCAGAATGAGGACTCCAAGTGAACCACTGACTCTGCCGAAGACCCCTCAGACCTCCCGTGTGGCCTGTTAGCCCTTTACTGGAGAGAGAGAGAGAGAGAGAGAGAGAGAGAGAGAGAGAGAGAGAGAGAGAGAGAGAGAGAGTGTAAAGGCAGGCCAACGGACGTGGGGAAGATGTCACATTTGTTGGTGTTGACGGTGGAATGTCCTTTTGTTTTAGGATACTGAGGAGAGCAGTCGGGCAGCGGTGAGAGAGAGAGAGAGAGAGAGAGAGAGAGAGAGAGAGAGAGAGAGAGAGAGAGAGAGAGAGAGAGAGAGGCCAGGCGATGATGAGGGAGAAGCTGTGAGAGGTGGGGTGGGCTCCCAAGTGGAGGGGTTGTACGGGAACTGGTGTGAAGGGAGGTGGATCGTCAGGCCAAGGATCGTAAGGGAGGGTGACGAGGGAGGAAGGTAGCGAGGGAGGTGGTTAAAAAGGAAGGAGGGATGTGAGGGAGGAGGCAGTGAAGGAGGGATGTGTGGGAGACAGCAGTGAAGGAGGGATGTGTGGGAGGTAGCAGTGAAGGAGGGATGTGTGGGAGGAGGCAGTGATGAAGAGATGTGTGGGAGGTAGCAATGAGGGAGGGATGTGAGGGAGGTAGCAGTGAAGGAGGGATGTGTGGGAGGTAGCGGTGAAGGAGGGATGTGTGGGAGGAGGCAGTGAAGGAGGTTAATACCGAGAACATTATTAAGGGAAGGCAAGCAACAATACAGTTGGGAAAACCAATCATATGGCAGAAGTTGAGCATAGTGATGTTAGTATTGATCCCACGAAGAGTGATCCCATAAGAATGGATATCACTATTAATCCCATAAAAGCTAATATGAATACTGATCATATAACGATTGGGTCAGTATTGTTCTCAGAAAGACTGACCGTCAGCATTAGTCCCATAAGGACTGATGCCAGTACTGATCACGCAAAGACTGATGTCTGTATTGATCACATAAAGACTGATGTCTGCATGGATCACGCAAAGACTGATGTCTGTATTGATCGCATAAAGGCTGATGTCTACATTGATCACATAAAGACTGATGTCTGTATGGATCACATAAAGACTGATGTCTGTATTGATCACATAAAGGCTGATGTCTGTATTGATCCCATAGGAAATCAAAGGACGAAACGCTGAGAAAGAACACCTTTAAGAAAGGCAAGAGGTTCTAAAACCACATAAAGCGAAGGGATAATCGATTATAATCAGTATGAAAACAATAATGACAATCATATGATCACAAACTAGAGTAACATTACAAAGGAGTCATCCACCTTAGCCAATCAAAACAAAAGAAGACGAAAAAAAAATAGATATTGAGGGAATAAATAGAAAACATCGTCACTGAAAGGGTCATATGAAAAGTGAACAAAGAACAAACATATCTGCCGGGAACTGGAGAGAGAGAGAGAGAGAGAGAGAGAGAGAGAGAGAGAGAGAGAGAGAGAGAGAGAGAGAGAGAGAGAGAGATAAGTCTTGCAAACAAAGCGGTGTTGTACCGAACAAACAAACTCTACCGTTGCTTCAGCTGGCTGATAATTGTTTACCATCAGAATCGTACATTCCCTGGCAAACAGAACCACCCCCCAAGAAAAAAAAAGAAAAAGAAAAAAAGAAAAAATTAGGTCACGGGACCTCGTCGACACAACCGAAGAAAATGAGGTTTGGACAAAGAAGGGTTGACTGATCTGGTCGTGCAAGGATGGGGGTGGATCAGGGTGGGCGGGGGATAGTGTGGAAGTCCTTGTGTTGGTAGGGTGGCTTAATCCGTCACCGGAGTGGGGGGAAGGGGGGTTGTTGGCTGGCGAGGTGGGCGGAGAGAGAGAGAGAGAGAGAGAGAGTGTACATAAGACTCATGCTGTCAATAGGTCGAGATGTAGCATAAACCCTTAACTGCAACATTTTGACTGTTTATCTTCTGCCTCCTCCACATAGACAACACAAGAGCCAATTCTGGGTTCAAAACTGTTCCCTTTTTTTTCTCGACCCATCCATCTGGGATTCTATTAAATGTTTCTGCAATCCTTCCAACCATTCTTTTCTTTCTTTTATTTCACTTAGTTGTATATTGAACGAGTCTCTCTCCATGTCTCTCGCTGGATTCTTATAAATGTCATTTTTTTTTCGTATATTCATCTTTGCAGTATAACAACGTATTATCGTAAAATTAATTCCTCCATTTTCCTCCTCGGTGAGAGGACTTTTAAGCCCAGGATGTTAGTTATTCTAGTAACCTCTAGTTTAGCTGGTAGATTATCAGGAATCTTTTTCCCTTCTCCTTCCTTGAAGAGCAGAGTTCGAATTCCTTCCCTCAACTTCTTCACGTTGGTCTACAGACGCCAAGTCTCTCAACTTCGCTGTTGAAATGAATCTTGATCTTCTCTTACTTGCTCTGGTGGTGACCATACACGACAGCAGTAGTGTTTCATTTTCCCCTCTTAGGTAGACAGAACGGAATGTATTGATCATTGGCATTCTTGTGATAGTGATTTAGATATCGAATCATCTTCAATTTTTCACTCTCGTTTGTGATAAGAGCTGGATTATTGGGTCAGTTTGTATCTTGTTTATTTTCTTAGGTTTCATCTCTATCTCTCTCTTATTTTAAAAGGTCCCTCTAAGGCTCAGTCCTCTGTTCTTAACGCTACCTCGCTAACTCGGGAAATGGCGAATATGTATGAAGAATAATAGTGGATAGATAGATACATGAGATTCATGTGAGAAACTGTAGAAGCTGGTGACTGAGTTTGGTAAAGTGTGTGAAAGAAGAAAGTTAAGAGTAAATGTGAATAAGAGCAAGGTTATTAGGTACAGTAGGGTTGAGGGTCAAATCAATTGGGAGGTGAGTTTGAATGGAGAAAAACTGGAGGAAGTGAAGTGTTTTAGATATCTGGGAGTGGATCTGGCAGCGGATGGAACCATGGAAGCGGAAGTGGATCATAGGGTGGGGGAGGGGGCGAAAATTCTGGGAGCCTTGAAGAATGTGTGGAAGTCGAGAACATTATCTCGGAAAGCAAAAATGGGTATGTTTGAAGGAATAGTGGTTCCAACAATGTTGTATGGTTGCGAGGCGTGGGCTATGGATAGAGTTGTGCTCAGGAGGATGGATGTGCTGGAAATGAGATGTTTGAGGACAATATGTGGTGTGAGGTGGTTTGACCGTGTAAGTAACGTAAGGGTAAGAGAGATGTGTGGAAATAAAAAGAGCGTGGTTGAGAGAGCAGAAGAGGGTGTTTTGAAATGGTTCGGGCACATGGAGAGAATGAGTGAGGAAAGATTGACCAAGAGAATATATGTGTCGGAGGTGGAGGGAACGAGGAGAAGAGGGAGACCAAATTGGAGGTGGAAAGATGGAGTGACAAAGATTTTGTGTGATCGGGGCCTGAACATGCAGGAGGGTGAAAGGAGGGCAAGGAATAGAGTGAATTGGAGCGATGTGGTATACCGGGGTTGACGTGCTGTCAGTGGATTGAATCAAGGCATGTGAAGCGTCTGGGGTAAACCATGGAAAGCTGTGTAGGTATGTATATTTGCGTGTGTGGACGTATGTATATACATGTGTATGGGGGTGGGTTGGGCCATTTCTTTCGTCTGTTTCCTTGCGCTACCTCGCAAACGCGGGAGACAGCGACAAAGCCAAAAAAAAAAAAAAAAAGATAGATACATGCATACATAGACAGATTGATAGATAGATAGATGATCATATAAGAAGATAGATAGATAGGTAGCTAGCTAGATAGATAAATAGGTAGATAGAGAAGCCTCCAGCATGATAGATAGATAGACAGGCAGACAGACAGACAGACAGACAGACAAACAGATAGAAAGACAGACTGGTAGATAAATACATGATGGACCTCGAGAGAGAGAGAGAGAGAGAGAGAGAGAGAGAGAGAGAGAGAGAGAGAGAGAGAGAGAGAGTGTGACCCCTCGAGTCCGATGGTGTTGACTCGACCATCGTAAAGGTCAGATGTGGGCGTCCGGTAATCTTGTTATGAAACTGCGGGGAAGTTTGGTAAAGACGACGCGGGTCTTGTGGCAACTGTGTCTCCCTTCATCCCTTACCTTACCTTCCTTCCTGCCTTTGCCCTCTGCTGTGGCGGAACTCACGAGAGGAGGGAAGGAGGGAAGGAGAGGGTGGACAATCAGGTCGAAGAATGAGAGGAGGAGGAGGAATAGGAAGAGGAGGTCCACCACATAAGGAAGCGCATACTTAAGGTGGATGAGATTTAAAAAAAAAGGAACTAAAAGCATAAGGACATTGTTCTCAGCACAGGATCATCAGGAACCTACAAACGGATAGAAGGAACACGAGCTCAAAGGAAGGAGTGATATGTATGTGAGGGAGATTATATCTCATCGTAGAGGAACAGGTAGTTGGAGCAATGGTCAAACCAACAGACAAAGAGACAAAATTGGGTTTGTAAATGCGTTTTACAGATTGGTAAACACAGAGAGAAGAATGTACATGAATACCCAGGTACGTCATGCAGAGATGCATGATAAGGTACTTCGTTCAGTGCATGACAGTCCATATCTGTTGTGACTGTCTGACGTTTAAAGATGACCATAAGAATAAATGATTGTAGTACATACACAGGTACTGGTGTCAGACAAAACCATACAAAGGCCAGACTGTTAAAGAATAAAGGTACAGTTAGAGAGGGAGATACGGAGTTGAAATGAGAGGGAAAAAAAATATTGATAAACGCTTTAGAGACAAGAAGAAGAGAGTAAGAAATATTCACACACACAAAAAAAAAAAGGCTCGAGACTGTTGGCCATTTATGTTAGACTGTATGAGGATTAACAACGACTGTCAACATCGCAGTTAGAGAGAGAGAGAGAGAGAGAGAGAGAGAGAGAGAGAGAGAGAGAGAGAGAGAGAGAGAGAGAGACTAACAGACACACACACACAGACACACGTTAAATGCTGGGGGAGAGAGGGGGGGGGGCAATCATCAGAGACGGTCGAGTTTACGACGGTCAGTAAAGAGGAAGGAAACTGTCAGACAGTCAGAGAAGATGCATGAGTGCTTGACACAGAAGCTAGATCGTAAGGAGGGGAAGGAGACCATTACTGGCAGTCGAGATCACAGTTACTGAAGGGTAAGGGAGGTGGTGGCTGGGGGGGAGGGGCTGTTTTAGAGAGGAGAGAGAGAGAGAGAGAGAGAGAGAGAGAGAGAGAGAGAGAGAGAGAGAGAGAGAGAGAGAGAGAGAGAGAGAGAGAGGAGGGTTCATCAACACTGCTTTAGTTGTCCTGACGACGGGTGCTTCAGAAGCCTCGCGGGGTCGTCCAGCGGAGAGCATCGACGTCTGAAGCTGCGCCATCACGGACACTGACGAAGGGAGGAGATCAGGGGCGGATGGTCTGGATGTGTGGGTGTGTATGTGTGTGTGGACGAGAGAGAGAGAGAGAGAGAGAGAGAGAGAGAGAGAGAGAGAGAGAGAGAGAGAGAGAGAGGAGACAAGGCACCAGACAGACAACCAGAGAGAGAGAGAGACAGACAGACACACACACATGTTTATTCAAGTGAATACATCAACTCGAGGATCACGTTGTGGGAGGAAGGGGAAGAGGACGAGACGTGGCCACAACACGAGGATGAGGCGAGAGAACCCCTCCACAGATATACACTTGAGCTGAAGGAAGAACTCTCAAAAATCTGAAACACACTTTACAAAAATAAAAGTATATCTCTTAAGTACCCTATGTACCGTAGTTTCTTACACTCCCTACTTGTCAAGTAGCCGTGAGAGATATCCACCCAGACACACTGGGAGACCTATATTTCTTCCCTCTCTCTCTCCTTCTGGTGCCCAATGGCCTTGAACGTTCCTCCACTACGTGTGTGATTTAGAGGACGGACGTGATGTTGTGTACGGGTCCACCACTACGTCTAGAAGTGAAATATATAACTTAATAAAGGGAGTTTCCCTCCACCTCGGCTGGCCTCACAACCATGAAACGAAGTTTTCTCACATACGGGTACTACTTACAGCTTACTCTCTTACTAGTACCTACTGACGAGTACCTGCAGCTTACCTACGTACGAGTACCTGCAACTTACTTACCTACAAGTACCTGCAACTTACTTACCTACGAGTACCCGCAACTTTCATAACTACGAATACCTACAACTTACCATCCGACGAATCCCTACAACTTACCTACCTACGGATACCTACATCTTTCCTACCTACGAATACCTATAACTCACGTACCTACCTACGCGCACCCACAACTCGCGTATCTACGCCTCTCTACAATAAGATTTTGCCAGACTGCCTAATGGACAATAAAAGAAAAACTTGAATCATCATAAAAATCCTTATAATTCATCTGTATCATCTCTACAATCCCAATGATCCCAAAGAGAAACATAATCTGAAAAAAAAATCCATTTCTTTCTGATTTTGATTTTAGAGGCGTGGGAAATATTTACTTTTTTCGATCCCTTTTTTTTTCTTAGGGCGTAGATGATGTCACTCTCTCTCTGCCCCTAGATTCAGAGGCCACGAAAAGTTCTATCCCTGTCTGTCTGTGCTTTCAGAGGCGTGGAAAGTCTTTCCCTCAATTTCTGGTTTCCAAGGCGTGGGAAGTCTCTATCCCTAACCACGTCTGGTTTTAGAGGCGTGGAAAATCTCTTATCAATTTCTGGTTTTAGAGGCGTGGGAAATTATCGCTACCTCGGCTTTCATAGGCATGGTTCTTCCTTTTTTAGGCCTTCCTTTTCTTACAGCTGTTGAGATGGAAAAGTGGCAATACAAATCGTGAACTGCCCTTGGAAAGGATGTGAACTGCGATTGGAAAGGACAGCTGGGCGGAGGAGATGCCAGATAACTTTGCTCCTTGTGTCTTCGTGTGAACTGCTGCTCCAGTGTTCATAACAAAAGCCTTGTCGTTGGAGTAGGTTATGATCCCTTAATCGACCAGAGATACTAAACTCCAATTCCTTAATAAAGAAAGGTAATAAGGACGACGACTTTGGTTTGCTGTATAATCTCCTTTGACCGAAATGAAGCTCATCATCGATCCTACATTCGTCTTGATTTTGGTTCATCAGCCTTTGTCATGTCTTCTTCGTCCTCGAAGCCGGGTTGTTCCGGCGCTTATGGTGGCTGCCATGAGACTATCTGGCTCGTGGGTTCGACTCGGTATTAACCCGCGAACTTTGATGGGAGTTTGGGAAGTTAGAGCGACCGATGCGAGAGGGTTGGAGGAAAAGGAAAGGAGAGGAAAAGGCTGAAAGAGACAAGAGTAATAAGAACAAGCCACAGGAACAAACTACAACTATAACAATAAGTCGAGCAACAACGAGAATATGGACAGGAAAGATGATAGTCTCCAATACTCTCTAAGACTCTCCCGTGTTCTCTGTGCAGATACGAAAATAGAAGCAGGCCGCACTGAAAGCAAAAGGAATGAAAAGAATCCTTTTCGTTTGACATATGAAAGGGTAAGATGTGAGTCCTTTGTGGTTACTATCTTTATGTTACGGGGGAGTCTCTTACATTCGGGTCGCCCCATCTCTTAAGTTTAGGGTATATGTACCGTGTCTCCACTCGTGTGCGTGGGTGCGCTTTTGTGCGTGTGTGTGTGTGTGTGTGTTTGTGTTTATGCGTGTGTGTTTGCGTATGTGTGTGTGTGATAAATCGACTAATCGATCTCCAGCAACCTTAACACGGAGACCAATCGATCTCCGGCAATGGGCAACGTCAGCACCAGAGAGTGATCCATCTCCGGCAACCTTAACACGGAGAAGAGTCGATCTTCGGCAACGTCAATACGGAGACTTAATCGATCTTCGGCAGACGTCATCACAGGGACTAATCGATCTTCGGCAGCCGTCCGGTGTGGCAGGAGGAGGAAGAGAGGAGGAGGAGGAGGAGTGGGTGTTGGCGGGAGTGATGGAGGTTCGAACTCCCTAATAATTGGTATTGGAAAGCGATATTAAGGATTTGCCTCCTGAAGCATTGCCGCGGGGAAACCGCTGAGGGAAAACGCTGGTGATAGTCATGATGGTGATGGTGACGGTGATGGTGATGATGGTGATGATGATGGTGATGATGGTGATGATGGTGGGGATGATGGAAGACGCACGATATGACGATACTGTTCTTCGTCTGGCTTCATCCTGAACACGATTTCTCCGGGTGGCACAGAAGAAGGTGGGGGTGAGGGGGGGGAGCCTTGCCGAAGAGACTAAAGGATAAGATGGAGGTCTCTTCTCTCTTCAAAACCATAGACACACGTATGGTCTTTGCACGCCACTGAGGCCACACAGCCACAGACATCCAGGAGACCACTGATCACAATGGTCCATCAACAACATCGCCTCCTTACCCGGGTGTTGGCGGGGGTTTGGTCGCCGTTCGAGCGATCTGATATCTCAGGAGGTCCCCTTCGTGGGGCACGATGGCTCCGTCGAGGGAGGGGAGGGATGATGGGAGGAATCCTTCGTCGTATATGTGATATAGCGCGATCCTCTTGCTCTTCCTCCCTCCTCCTTCACCGGTGGAATTATGTTTTTACTCCCCACAGCCATGGCTGCTCCCCAGGGGAGAAACTCCCCCGTGGAGTTCTTGGAACTTTCCCCCTCACAGTTTGTTTATGCTGAGGGAAGGAGAATAATAACAATATTTCGTGGGTCTCCATTGTTGGAGACCTCCGGTGGTGGTGGTGGAGGGTGCTGGTCAGCCTCCGGTGGTGTTGGAGGGTGCTAACCAACCTTCTTTGGTTTTGGAGAGTGCCAACCACAAGTATATTGTAATAATGTAGAGTATAATGAAACTTAAACCACAAGTATATTGTGATAATGTAGAGTATAATGAAACTTAAGCCACAAGTATATTGTGATAATGAAGAGTATAATGAAACTTAAGCCACAAGTACATTGTAATAATGAAGGGTTGATAAAACTTAAACCACAAGTATATTGTGATAATGAAGAGTATGATAAAACTTAAACCATAAGTATATTGTGATAATGTAGAGTATAATGAAACTTAAGCCACAAGTACATTGTAATAATGAAGAGTATGATAAAACTTAAACCATAAGTATATTGTGATAATGTAGAGTATAATGAAACTTAAGCCACAAGTATATTGCAATAATGAAGAGTATAATGAAACTTAAGCCACAAGTATATTGTGATAATGAAGAGTATAATGAAACTTAAGCCACAAGTATATTGCGATAATGAAGAGTATGATAAAACTTAAACCACAAGTATATTGTGATAATGAAGAGTATAATAAAACTTAAACCACAAGTATATTGTGATAATGAAGAGTATGATAAAACTTAAACCATAAGTATATTGTGATAATGTAGAGTATAATGAAACTTAAACCACAAGTACATTGTAATAATGAAGAGTAATAATGAAACTTAAGCCACAAGTACATTGTAATAATGAAGAGTAATAATGAAACTTAAGCCACAAGTATATTGTGATAATGTAGAGTATGATAAAACTTAAGCCACAAGTATATTGCGATAATGAAGAGTATGATAAAACTTAAACCATAAGTATATTGTGATAATGAAGAGTATGATAAAACTTAAACCACAAGTATATTGTGATAATGTAGAGTATAATGAAACTTAAACCACAAGTACATTGTAATAATGAAGGGTTGATAAAACTTAAACCATAAGTATATTGTGATAATGAAGAGTATAATGAAACTTAAGCCACAAGTACATTGTAATAATGAAGAGTATAATGAAACTTAAGCCACAAGTATATTGCGATAATGAAGAGTATAATGAAACTTAAGCCACAAGTACATTGTAATAATGAAGAGTAATAATGAAACTTAAGCCACAAGTACATTGTAATAATGAAGAGTATAATAAAACTTAAACCACAAGTACATTGTAATAATGAAGAGTATAATGAAACTTAAGCCACAAGTATATTGCAATAATGAAGAGTATGATAAAACTTAAACCATAAGTATATTGTGATAATGAAGAGTAATAATGAAACTTAAGCCACAAGTACATTGTAATAATGAAGAGTATAATGAAACTTAAACCACAAGTATATTGTGATAATGAAGAGTATGATAAAACTTAAACCACAAGTATATTGTGATAATGTAGAGTATAATAAAACTTAAACCACAAGTATATTGCGATAACGAAGAGTATGATAAAACTTAAACCATAAGTATATCGTAATAATGTAGAGTATGGTAAAACTTAAGCCACAAGTATATTGCGATAATGAAGAGTATAATAAAACTTAAACCACAAGTATATTGTGATAATGTAGAGTATAATGAAACTTAAACCACAAGTATATTGTGATAATGAAGAGTATAATGAAACTTAAGCCACAAGTACATTGTAATAATGAAGAGTATAATGAAACTTAAGCCACAAGTACATTGTAATAATGAAGAGTATAATGAAACTTAAGCCACAAGTACATTGTAATAATGAAGAGTATAATGAAACTTAAGCCACAGTACATTGTAATAATGAAGAGTATAATGAAACTTAAGCCACAAGTACATTGTAATAATGAAGAGTATAATGAAACTTAAGCCACAAGTACATTGTAATAATGAAGAGTATAATGAAACTTAAGCCACAAGTACATTGTAATAATGAAGAGTATAATGAAACTTAAGCCACAAGCTTGTATAAGCAAATTGTAATAATGAAGAGTATAATGAAACTTAAGCCACAAGTACATTGTAATAATGAAGAGTATAATGAAACTTAAGCCACAAGTACATTGTAATAATGAAGAGTATAATGAAACTTAAGCCACAAGTACATTGTAATAATGAAGAGTATAATGAAACTTAAGCCACAAGTATATTGTAATAATGTAGAGTATAATGAAACTTAAGCCACAAGTATATTGCAATAATGAAGAGTATAATAAAACTCAAGCCACAAGTATACAGTAATAATGAATAGCAAAGTGAAAATCAGGTCAAAGATACAGTAAGAAAAAGTATAATGTGTAAAGCAATAGGTATGATTATGAAGAGTATGATACTAGTCACGCTAAATGTATAGAACAATTATGGAAGTATGATAAGAGTAAGGCTACATATAGAGGGTTATAATGAAGAGTATGATGAAGGTAAAGCCACAGATATAGGGTAATAATGAAGGATGTAATGCAAATGAAGAATGATAATGAGAATGATGAACATCGGTATATGTTTAATGACGAAGGTATGTTAATGAACTGAGATTTATATCCATGTACATGTGTATATATTTATATGTCTGTGTATGTATATGTATGCATACGTTGAAGTATATATGTATGTATATGTGTTTTTGTGTGTGGGCGTTTATATATATACATGTGTATGTGGGTGGGTTGGGCCATTCCTCGTCTGTTTCTTTTGCGCTACCTTGCTAACTCGGGAGACGGCGGTTAAGTATATATATAAAAGAAAAAAAGAAAATAACAAAGAAAAAGTATTGCTATATTCTTTCTCTCATGTATATATCATAATCAAGCAGGATATATCATTTAGCTGCTTAATGAACAACATAATCTGTGTATGTATAATTCATCAAACAGCACAAAACAAGTTTAGCAATGTCGAATATACTTTCAAACTGTGTCACTTTCCTTTGCATTGAAGCGGGAGTGATACTGGTAACAAAATCAAATCGAAATTAATCAAATTTGTCAGAGAAAAAAAATTGTTGCTGATTTTTGTTAAAAGAATATTGCTGATTTGTGTTAAAATGCTAAAAACGTTACTTTGTTTTGTCGTTACAACAGCCATTTGTCCAATCAGCAAATGGTAGTTACTGTTGTACGCCTCTAGTTTCTTCGTATGGGTAACGCATTCCGTTTTCTGTGATTCAATTTTTCTGAATATCTTCTCGTATTGTGATAAATGCTTTTTTACTTATGTCTTGGCCTTTAACGATCATCAGCTGCTGGTATTAGATGTTAGATTCAACGATAGCCATTCATAGACACGTGTTCAGTTGTCCTTAGTTCGGCCAACGACATTTTCCACCAATTATCGGACGATGTGTGACGTCATGGTCACCCAGTTTATAAATAGAGGTTGCGAGACGTCCAGGCCTCAGTGGCTTCCACGTTCTGAATCAGGTATGGTAGGGGAATGTAAGGTTATGAAATTTGTTTTTTTGTTATTGATTTTTAGTGATTTGTGTTTAAAGTTCTTTTTAGGATTTGTTGGGAGAAATGTAAAAAAAAAAATTTGCTCGTTTGAGGTTGTGTAACTTTGATCTGGATTTTTTTGGGTTTATATTGATTCTTTATAAATGTAACTATATTTTGGTAACGTATTATTGGTCTGTGTATTGTTAAATCTACTGTGTTCGGTTTTCTATACATGGATCTTGAAATAAAACTCGTGTTTTCCATCGCATGGTTATTAATTTGTATATATGAGATTGGCTATTCTCAATACTTATAAATTTTTTCCTTTTCCTATCTAGATGTATGCTAACCATCTACCAATGCGTTGTGATCAGTGATGAATTTTCACTCTTGTCTTCTACTCAAACGAAGAACCCTTTACAAATTTTACTGAACGTTAGTTGATTATAGGTTTAATCAAAAACCTAGTATTGAGGAACTTTGATTTAATACTTACAAATTGCTAAAGCAATTCAATTTTCGGGTCTATATCTCCTTGCTGTACTTTAATTTCGGAAAAATAAAAGATCAAGCCATTTTCTACATTAATTTTACCTCATTTGATTGCACTTTTACCATTAAGTAGTTTAAATCCTATAGATTATCGATGATCCACATCCTTATTAAAACTCTTAATTTCTAAATTTTTCTTGGCTTCGTCTCTAACCCATACCTTGCAACGATTACCTAAACTGGTTTTAACATTTTCTACTTCATAAATCTATCTCTACCTTTTGCTTCACTTATCATAAACATTCCAGTAAGATCTGGAATAACCCTTACTTTTAGATAGATATGCTCACATCTCCTTCGCTTATACCTTGAAAATTACAAAATATAATTCATACTTTAACAATAAATATACATCCATTATTAAACCCACATTTTTGGACAATGAACACATGTATACATAATCATATTTACACTTCTACAATATAACTATACATTCAATATCAAACCCATATGCCTTACTCTAAAATCCATTCATCATAGTAACTATACATCCACAGGAGACTACCACGACTTCAGTAAATTGAGAAAAAAGAAAAATGAGCGACTTGCAGCGTAAACTACTGTATTTGTTCGAACAACCTTCAGAACCACTCGATAAACCACGCGATGAAGGCGCTATCGTCTTTTCCTTCGGTGGACGCGCCCCTGTACGTAACTTAATTCTCCATTAAATAGACAATAACTGATATTATTCTAAAACCCATTTCATTTTTCGTATGTAAAATTTAAAAATTTTGTGTACTTAGGCCCCTTCCTCCCGGTTTGGAAAGCCACCAACCATCATAGATGTCCCCAAACGACCCGAGACTGACCTGGCCCAGCTGGGAACTGCTACCTCAGTTCCTCGTGGGACTCCCTTCTCCATCTTCTTGGACCACCACAGACAAGCTGCTAAAGACCTCTATGATGCCTTCATGAGTTAGTACTTAAGTCTCTTGTATCGTAATGGTGGAAAGACCGAACATTTACATCTTTCATAAACGAATACTTTAAACTTTTTTATTACAATTTGGATACATTTTCAGTTTGTTTAAATTTGATTTTAATACTGCCGTTTAATTTTCAAATTTAAGATACATTGAAGGATGTGATAAGTACGTGTTACTACACTAACTTGAATTTACTCTTGGAATACCTACACTAAATAACCTTTTTCTTAGAAACAAAAGGAGCAGAGGATCTAATGGAGTTTGCAGCCAGTGTACATGACAATATTAATGAGGAAGTCTATATCTATGCTCTTGCATCTACAATTTTCAATAAAAAGGTAACTCATGAATTCACATATCTTGAATCTATTTTCTATTTCTTGACTACACTTAAAAGATAAACTCTCAATAACTTCGTAAAGTTTCAAATTTCTATCTTGCTATTAAACTATCGGAAATGCTTTTCATTTATGAAACTAATTTGAATTGAGTAACTTCCCCTATAGCAAACTTAAATTTTCATACCCTTCAATAACTTAAATTGCTATAAAAACATCCATACTCTTTTAACTAACTTTCCATTACTTTCTTTTGCTCTACATTAAACTAAAATGTTTTAACATAAATATTCCTCTCCACAGGAACTACAAAATGTTCAACTTCCAACTTTCCTCGAAATATTTCCAGATAAGTTTATACCTGAAAATGAACTTATGAGAACGTATGTTCGGGCTATGAACATCTCGCCTGATGTAAGCACTTAATATTTACTTAGTATGTATATATACATAAATGACTAAATTATCGATGTCTAAATTATATTCGTCTAAAACTAAACGCAGTCTATGAAACATAACTCAAATTATTTTGCGATCGTACTACGTACCCCCACAAACATAATTTTTTTTTCGTACATTGTCGGATAATGTCCAATCTTTTGCTCAGGTAATCACAAACGTATAAATGTTTAACATTATAAAGTTGACAATGATCAAAAACAAAAATTGCTAATGAAAATTTTGAATTAACCACATAACGTACTTAAGCATTGTAAAATCTCTCATTATTGCCACTATTAAACTTTCATCTATTTTCATTGTAAAACTATACTCATTTTTCCCAATCTTACATTCCTAAATAATATCGAAACAAAAAATTGAAAACGTAAATCTCCACATCTTCAGGAGAAAACACTAAAGGTAACACACGGGCCAGACTTTGCCACCACTACACAAAAACCCGAACATCGCGTCTCGTACTGGCGGGAAGACTATGGCATCAACACTCACCACTGGCATTGGCACCTGGCATATCCCTTGGCCATGGACGTCACCCGTGACAGGAAAGGTGAACTATTCTATTACATGCATCAGCAGATGCTGGCCAGGTAAATGTTACTCAATTAATTAAAAATTAATTGTTCGCATAACTAACACTGCCATGCATATACAATACGTGTCATGTCAATTGCTTATGACTATCTTATACCGATACAATTATAATGGGAAAATTTCCATCAGATACGATATGGAACGCCTCAGTGTGAAGATAAATCGTGTAGAACCGCTCGAGAACTGGAGAGTTCCCATCCCTGATGGTTACTTCTCTAAACTCACCATCAATAACTCAGGCCAAGCTTGGGGAACACGGCAGGACAACACCTTGTTAAAGGCACGTACACACAAACTAGTCATTCTTAAATATTACTAAATCTAACGTGACGCATATTTAAGGGTAATTCTATATCTTTTAGTTTGAAATGTTTCGTCTTCCCTAGGACGTGCGACGTACTGACTTTGGAGATGAAGTTATACACATCACTGACCTGGAACTCTGGCGTTCCCGTATCTTTGATGCCATCCACCAAGGCTACGTGATTAACGTAAGTTTCATACTTTTAATAAAATCTTTGTCTATCTAAAAAGGCTATTTAACTCTATTGTTATTTCTTTATTCTTCCACTAATGACTTTTCCATTTACAGCGTAAGGGTGAACGCGTTAGCCTGTCTGATGACGTTACGACAGGAAAACGAGGGATAGACATCCTGGGCGACGCTTTAGAAGCAGATCGCACCCTGAGCATCAATTATCCCTACTATGGCAACCTCCATAACATGGGCCACGTCCTTATCTCTGTGGCACATGACCCCGACTTTTCCCACAAGGTGAACATTTTTTTCAGACTTGCAAAATTTTTTAAAGTAACTAGACACGATATAGTTATACTAAATTTAAAAATGCTACTTTCGATGCTTCTTGAAATCTATTTATTTCCCAAATATATTAAATATAAAATCTTCATACTTCAGGAAGACATGGGAGTCATGGGCAACACAGCAACAGCCATGAGGGATCCAGTTTTCTACCGCTGGCACAAGTTCATCGACGAAATCTTCCAGGAATACAAAATGACCCAAGAACGATATACCCACGAGGACGTAAGTACTTTGGAAGTTCGCTAAGAATTACTCGATCACGTATACTTGTGTCTAGGGATAATAAATTGGATTAATATTGAAAATTTTGACATATTATACTAGTTTTATTTTTTCAGTTATCATTCCCTGGAATAGTCATTGAGAGAGTAAATGTATTAAGACAAGATAACAAAGATTTGGTCACTGGCTGGACCAAACGTGAATTGGAAATGAGTAGAGGACTAGACTTCAATTCTCCCGTTCCTGTGGTATTAGAACTTGCCCACATGGACCACCAACCCTTCGAATACCATCTTCAGGTTCGTACATAAATACCTGGAAAAGTTGAAATTTTAAACAATGATTACCTAGATATCTCTAAATTGTACATCTAGATTCCATTGCGTAAAAGGTTCAGATTGACTTAATCTTTAATTTGCCGAACTAAAGCCTTCACAATGAACTTTAATTTTGACGTTAAAAAACTAGAGTAATGTTTGCATGATGGCATCTCTATGCCATTAGATATTTCATTTCCTTTAAGAATAACTTTGCTAAATCCTTAATTTCACTACAATAGAATATCATTAGTAGTAAAACCTATTAACAATAGTTTTGTTCTTAAATGAAATTTAGATCCTAAATTTTGATTCGAAAGTTACTCTAGACATAAATTGCCTCCATAGTGTTTTATAAGGAAACCATGTTTCCTTGGTAGTTTACACAATGAATCTTTTGTACTACAGGTCACCAATAACAACCAAACAGAGAAGCAGGTAACTGTCAGGATTTTCTTGGCTCCCAAACACAATATAACAGGACTGGAAATGACTTTTATGGAACAACGTCTTCTATGGGCAGAAATGGACAAATTTACAGTAAATTGTAAGTTTCATTCATCTGTATGATTTAGAGAATTCAATTTATCATTCGGACTTAATTTCGCAGCATTTGATTTGAAAATGTACATTTAATTTAAATTAATATCAATCTTCTAGAAGCGATACGAAAAGGCTTATCCGTAGTTTACAATAAACCAAATTGTTTAACAAATGACCATAATAGTAGTTTGTATTTCTGATCACTACAATCGATAACTGTCGCATTACCGATTAAAATCTATAAAGTTTCCCTCTGATTATAATAGGTACAAATTAATTTTTGCCTTGAAAACAATTTTCATAACTTTACATCTATTTCATAATCAATGTTATTTCACTAAAAATTTCCCCACCAAAGCTCTTAATGTTTTAACTAAGCGCGTTTCATCAAATAAAACTAACCCTTTAATTGAATTGCTAGAATATAATCTAATACTCCCCAAACGACTTGCTTTACACAACTAAATTCTTGAACTAAAAGTTTAATTCGTAATGCTAGGTGCAATACACTACTTCCAACTGAAATAACTAACGTTAAAATTATAACATCAAAAATTATGAACACTTTGCCCAAATCTTAAAGCCTAACGTTTAACTATGACTTAATCTAGAAGTATAAAACTATTACATGAACATTAGATTTTTGACTTCAGAATTTCAAACTTAATTTCAGTGAAGATTGGCTCAAACCACATCGTGCGTTTGTCCAAAGATTCTTCTGTCACAAGTCCTCCTGAATATACCTTCAAAGACTTGCTCAAACAAACTGGTGCGTGAAACTCTTACTGTCCCTTCAAAATTTTTAAAGATTTGTATCTTGTACAATGAAATAATTCTGAATTTCTACAAAGAAACCTTGTAAAAATCTAAGCAATCGGTGTGCTAAACGTCTTTACATTATATACCTGAAGATATAAAGTCTTTAAATCTAAATTTCATACCATTTCATACTCCAGAAAAAATGGCTAAATTATATTCTTAATCGATGTAATGTTAGAATATAACTATCAGGTTTAAATTAACATCTATTCGAACAGAAGAGAGAAACCCTATATGCGGGTGTGGATGGCCTCATCACATGCTCCTGCCCCGGGGTACTCCATCAGGCATGGACTTCCAAGTATTCTTCATGCTCACAGATTGGGAGAAAGATAAGGCAAGTTGATTGTCCACCATTTCTAGTTTTTTTTTTTTTTTTTTTTTTTTTTTCTTTTACATATGCCACAACCTTGACAGTGGTCCAAAATGAAAAGATTGCCATATAATTTTTTAAGTCATGGTACGCTATTCTGTGATATTCTAAAAAGTAATTCTCATATTTTCAACTCTTGGTAAATCTTGGCTCATTCTAATAACCCTTGCATAGTCATTAACATGTTTCACTATACGAATTCATTCCTGATTTTGACAAGGGTAATTAAAACTTCCACAAAATATCAATCAATACTCGTCCCATAGATCAATCTTGATACTAAATATACCATCAGGATCTCATGAAAATGGAAACTTTGAACCTTGGAATTTAATTAGACAAATTTTATTTGAGCATCGTCTTCTCCATTCCTTGCTAGTAATCTTTTATCTACTTCCTGCAGGTAAAAACATCAGAGGAAAGTCCTTCCAAACGTTGCAACTATGCAGTCTCCTTCTGTGGCATTCTAGACGAGAAATTCCCAGACAGCAAACCCATGGGCTTCCCATTCGACCGTCGCCCTCCCCAACAACTTATGAATCGTAGCATCGACAAGACGCAAGACTTAGATGTACTGGATAACATCAAACTCCACGATGTCAAAATTACTTTCTTGAACAAGGACTTGAATGAATAAGATGCTGGTGGTCACTCGACCCCCTTTTTTACCTGCACTTTAGAACATTTAATTGTATTTGAGCACATTTTATGCACTAACGACACTTTATGAAAAAGTATTTAAATTTATAGTGCTTTTCTCTATTAGCAAATGTCTTTATTCTAATGCAAACTGTTATATTAAGTTATATACAAATATAATAAATTTGGGAAGCAATTTCAATTCTTTCAACCAAGTGTTCTAACAATAGATTATCTTTAACTTGAGTGAATAACGATAAATCTATATTTACCAAAGTTTAGTGAACACTATGCTCCTTCTCTATACGTGAACACTGTAAACGTATTGATAACATTCCGTAATACTTTAACATTACAATGAAATGTAAAACTCTACAAAGAAATTTCCATCTCTTCAATTAAATTATACATAGTCACTTAGTTTTGCATGTAATAGCTAAACAATCCAGTAATTGCTTTCTTTATTATAACTTTTATATCACATTTTTGCTAAGCAAATGTAATTACTTTAACTAGATTTCATCACTTGAAAACAGAAATGTAACATTTCTTCCCGTCAACTTCCATGTAAGTCTACCACTGACGTCCAAACTCTATTTCAAACCATCGAAGATTTCATTTGTTTCCAGTGGGTTCCAGTCTCGACCCTGCCCACAATACGCGCAAGCAAATTGCAAGTTTGAGTATTGAAAGAATACCATAGATACAACATTCGTGAAACTTGTCCAACTCTACTGAAACCAAGGGATGATGGCGCTTTGAACTGCTATTCGGTTCCATCAATGGCCGTGAGTCAAGCCTGAAGCAAAGGAGGGCAAGGGGGATCCAGGGAAATGGGGGAGAGCAGTGTATCATGAGTCGAAGATGCTTTTAGTAAGCGAGATTGCAAGATAGAGAACGTCACTCTTAAGGCCTGTCTACACGAGCGGGCGTGATCGGCGGGTTTGTCCGTTAACGGGCAAGTTCTGGCGGGCCTGCCCGTGAATGTTGTCCACACGACCGAAGTGATGAACAGCCGGGCCTGCCCGACGATGTTGCCAGTAGCGGGTGGAGTGCGGTACGAGAACCATGGTGCCTACCATTATCAAGAAAAAGATTTTGTGCCCAATGATAGCTTTGTGTCTCAAGAAGAAAAAGAAAAGGATATGGTGTAAAGATTGGTTAAAGAAAAGAAGTATGTTTGGAAGCACTGCAACAATACTTCATGAACTACAAAGTAGTGAGGAACACGACTTCAGAAATTACATGAGTGAATGCTTTACTTTCTTGCATTCACGCCGAAATTGGTTACGCAGCGTGTCTATTTTTTTTTTTGTCATCCGTCGTATCGGAAGTACCATGCTCTCTCATCTCCGCAGCAATAGCCTTTACTGCTGTTATGCGTTTGTCTGTTCTTGTAGCATTTCCGCTTCACATTCCATAAACATGGATTATTACGATAAAGGTCAATCGAAGTACTAGTAAGTGCTTTAGACCAAAAAATTGTTTGGCTCACTAGTTACCCTGGGCTGCCATCGTTAAATGTTCACTGTGCTACTATGCCGTGGGATGAAGGCCCACTGTGGGTTCACGATATATTTCGTCTGGCAGGGTAGAAACTCCAGCTACCGGGCACCAGCTCGGTTATTTCGCTTGGCAGGCTTTCGGGCAATTTGATCGTTTGCCCGTCAAATATGCCCGTTAACGGGCAAGCCCGCCGATCAGGCCCGCTCGTGTAGACAGGCCTTTAAACTATGTGTCATAAGAAAATGGGGTGGTTTATTGTGTGGAAGAACAGGCATGATCATTGTTTTGGTGTATCGAGAGCAAGCATGAGTAGAGCTATATAAATATAGGCAATTTCATTTAGATGTACACTGACGGTTTAACTTGCGACGCCATACCTATTATATATAAATGACCAACATTCCACAGCTAAACTTTCGGTGCCAGCCAGGCTGTAATATTTCGCAGCGTCTGTCCCTCCAAGAAAAAACTGTACAGATGTGGCTTACGTTTACGAACCATACAGCTCTTCTGTGAAGTCATTCCGCGTCTACTACTCACTACCCAGCCGGCAGCCTTCTTACAACAAGTCTTTGGTTGCTACTGGCAAAAACGCTCGAACCATCCAGGCCTCCGTCACAAGACTGGGGTCTGTGGTTGGCGATCCCGGCAACCGGTTCAGCCAAGCATCACTTGACAAGGAAGTGGGTGGCTTATCTTCCAGTGCTGAAGGTCTCTTCTTCTTCTGGCTCCTAGCGACGCTCACGCGCGCACAAAATGCCAAAACGACCAACTTCGTCCTCTAAGGGATGGTTCCACACATAAAATCCCAAGGTCTGGAAACTTAATGTGGGCGGGGCGACTCAACTGTTACGGAGGGGAACACAGTGTCTCTATTTATGGATCTGTTGTTCCTTCCACATCTTTGCTGGAAGTCAACGCTCACGACCTTGGCCGATGTTCTTCCCTTCCACAGAACATTGTAGAACTCTGAACAAAATCTTGGGACTATCTTAAACATATCTGCGATCTTATAAAGCTTGTACGGTATATCATTGTGTAAGTCTCTTTAAAGATGTGTGGTTATATAATCGGGTGCAGTTTACAGTTCGGTCGTAAGGATATGAAAAGAAATGTTTATCAAGAAATAATTTGTGATGAACCAATTACATTGTTACTCCACGAAAGAAATTTTTTGAACTAAATTACGGTAGTGATTTAATCTATACGACAACGAGAACACATTTCTTTTTTTTGAGCTTTGCTTCCGTGTCACTTTAAGTTTAGTAGATAACTAAAGGTAACTAATTGTATGCTAGTTGAATAATCATGATTTAGCACTAAATTTACGTTAATGATGCTAGTAAACATTAAATCTATGGTATTCGTCGAGGCTGTAAAGATCTCGTCTACTATAAACTGTTACCTGCACACACACACACACATTGTGGGGTACATCATCATTACTGGATGCAATTATAGATAATTTCGAGGTTTGGCTCGAGTGGACCTGGTGCATCAGTGCCCTTGTATCAATGTTTAGCTTCCTGAGTCTCTACATGAGTGATAAACATAGGGATTGGATACACGCATATGTATACGCATGTATGGGATTCCTACCTTGTTGTGCAGTATACTTGACAGTTAAAGATGAAAGCACAAATGTTGCATAGATCTTTCCCGTAGAAAGTTGTCTATATCAAATTTTTTCATTTTCCTAGAGGTGAAAATCTGTTGCAGTTCATTGATTTTACTGTAAGCGCAGCAACAATATAGTATATATAGCAGGAATAATATATTAGTTCTTTAGGAAAAAATTCTTCGAATATGTGTGTTGCTTCACAATGCCTAATCTGAATATTTCTAGTTTATTCCATTAAAGATGTTTTCTCCAGCCACTCAGCTGCCAGAGATTTACAAATCTATTTGCTCCACTGGAGACATTCTTATTTTTCCTAGTGTTTGTGTCACTGATTCCCAAGGACTCCAAGCTCCCCAGCTGCCTGGATATCTAATGGGTCTGACGCTATCATCTTCTTTTAAGAGCCCACTTCAGCGGTTCTTGAAATATTGCACAACGGACCACGGACGTCCTTGCTCGTGAGCCTGAACTTGTGTGGCCCCGAAGTGGCAAAGAGAGAGAGAGAGAGAGAGCTGGCTTCGTCCGCTTCTTTATTTACAAAGTTGTAAGAGTAAAGCCACAAACTTCGTCAATAATTTGGCTCAGAATCATTACATACCAGCGCATCATCGGATCCAGTGACGTTTTAAGACTATCCGAAGAGCATATATATATATATATATATATATATATATATAAGAGAAAGGTGCAAGGGGTGAAAAAGAGGGCAAATGAGAGTTGGGGTGAGAGAGTATCATTAGATTTTGGGGAGAATAAAAAGATGTTCTGGAAGAAGGTAAATAAAGTGCGTAAGACAAGGGAGCAAAGGGGAACTTCAGTGAAGGGCGCAAATGGGGAGGTGATAACAAGTAGTGGTGATGTGAGAAGGAGATGGAGTGAGTATTTTGAAGGTTTGTTGAATGTGTTTGATGATAGAGTGGCAGATATAGGGTATCTTGGTCGAGGTGGTGTGCAAAGTGAGAGGGTTTGGGAAAATGATTTGGTAAACAGAGAAGAGGTAGTAAAAGCTTTGCGGAAGATGAAAGCCGGCAAGGCAGCAGGTTTGGATGGTATTGCAGTGGAATTTATTAAAAAAGGGGGTGACTGTATTGTTGACTGGTTGGTAAGGTTATTTAATGTATGTATGACTCATGGTGAGGTGCCTGAGGATTGGCGGAATGCGTGCATAGTGCCATTGTACAAAGGCAAAGGGGATAAGAGTGAGTGCTCAAATTACAGAGGTATAAGTTTGTTGAGTATTCCTGGTAAATTATTTGGGAGGGTATTGATTGAGAGGGTGAAGGCATGTACAGAGCATCAGATTGGGGAAGAGCAGTGTGGTTTCAGAAGTGGTAGAGGATGTGTGGATCAGGTGTTTCCTTTGAAGAATGTATGTGAAAAATACTTAGAAAAGCAAATGGATTTGTATGTAGCATTTATGAATCTGGAGAAGGCATATGATAGAGTTGATAGAGATGCTCTGTGGAAGGTATTAAGAATATATGGTGTGGGAGGCAAGTTGTTAGAAGCAGTGAAAAGTTTTTATCGAGGATGTAAGGCATGTGTACGTGTAGGAAGAGAGAAAAGTGATCGGCTCTCAGTGAATGTAGGTTTGCGGCAGGGGTGTGTGATGTCTCCGTGGTTGTTTAATTTGTTTATGGATGGGGTTGTTAGGGAGGTGAATGCAAGAGTTTTGGAAAGAGGGGCAAGTATGAAGTCTGTTGTGGATGAGAGAGCTTGGGAAGTGAGTCAGTTGTTGTTCGCTGATGATACAGCACTGGTGGCTGATTCATGTGAGAAACTGCAGAAGCTGGTGACTGAGTTTGGTAAAGTGTGTGAAAGAAGAAAGTTAAGAGTAAATGTGAAAAGTGAGAAAGGTTATTAGGTACAGTAGGGTTGAGGGTCAAGTCAATTGGGAGGTAAGTTTGAATGGAGAAAAACTGGAGGAAGTAAAGTGTTTTAGATATCTGGGTGTGGATCTGGCAGCGGAAGGAACCATGGAAGCGGAAGTGAATCATAGGGTGGGGGAGGGGCGAAAATCCTGGGAGCATTGAAGAATGTTTGGAAGTCGAGAACATTATCTCGGAAAGCAAAAATGGGTATGTTTGAAGGAATAGTGGTTCCAACAATGTTGTATGTTGCGAGGCGTGGGCTATGGATAGAGTTGTGCGCAGGAGGGTGGATGTGCTGGAAATGAGATGTTTGACGACAATATGTGGTGTGAGGTGGTTTGATCGAGTAAGTAATGTATGGGTAAGAGAGATGTGTGGAAATAAAAAGAGCGTGGTTGAGAGAGCAGAAGAGGGTGTTTTGAAATGGTTTGGGCACATGGAGAGAATGAGTGAGGAAAGATTGACCAAGAGGATATATGTGTCGGAGGTGGAGGGAACGAGGAGAAGTGGGAGACCAAATTGGAGGTGGAAAGATGGAGTGAAAAAGATTTTGAGTGATCGGGGCCTGAACATGCAGGAGGGTGAAAGTCGGGCAAGGAATAGAGTGAATTGGATCGATGTGGTATACCGGGGTTGACGTGCTGTCAGTGGATTGAATCAGGGCATGTGAAGCGTCTGGGGTAAACCATGGAAAGTTGTGTGGGGCCTGGATGTGGAAAGGGAGCTGTGGTTTCGGGCATTATTGCATGACAGCTGGAGACTGAGTGTGAACGAATGGGGCCTTTGTTATCTTTTCCTAGCGCTACCTCGCACACATGAGGGGGAGGGGGATGGTATTCCATGTGTGGCGAGGTGGCGACGGGAATGAATAAAGGCAGACAGTGTGAATTGTGTGCATGGGTATATATGTATGTGTCTGTGTGTGTATATATATGTGTACATTGAGATGTATGGGTGTGTAGGTTTGCGTGTGTGGACGTGTGTGTATATACATGTGTATGGGGGTGGGTTGGGCCATTTCTTTCTTGTTTCCTTGCGCTACCTCGCAAACGCGGGAGACAGCGACAAAGCAAAATAAATAAATATATATATATATATATATATATATATATATATATTATATATATATATAGATATATATTATATCGCATGTGCAAAGTCACCTTCGACGAGGCTGTATGATCATTATTGAGCAGAGTTTCAAAGAGGACCTTCTCGACCATCCGAAAAAAAAGGCTCCACCTTACCCTACATTCCTAATGAGAAAACAATCGTAGGTTGTTATATCCAAACTGTAATACCAAATATCTACTTTTATCTATCCAAATCTGACTTGTTTTCCCCCATTAGATTTCTGAGTGCAATCATTCTGCTCTGCAGCTTCAGACAATAATGAGAGGTAGCCACATCCTCCAGTCCGTCCTGGGAACTCCATTTGATCAACGTAACGCAAAATACTGCTCGCGAAAAGCTAGGAGTGTTGGATACGTAGATGCCTCATTCATCTTATTTTGAGTCGGTGCTCCATATCTAAATGGGTCCTGTTTATCCCTGTATGGGGTCCTGTTGTCACATCTGGGGTAGCTCTTCTTCCCCCAGCCTCTCCTCCAGCCAGAGAGCTCCACCATGTTAGATCTCTCTCTCTCTCTCTCTCTCTCTCTCTCTCTCTCTCTCTCTCTCTCTCTCTCTCTCTCTCTCTCTCTCTCATCCACAAGTATCAACAAAGGCTCCTGCGACCTGTGTCCTCGCGTCCTAGCCCTTAAAACCCGTACTACTACAAGCGATTGTGTTGCTGCTTCCAGTAATGTCTGTGGATATCAGCCACACGAGGAGTGA